>NC_085841.1:56599068-56922505 GCF_035594765.1 Anolis carolinensis
GAATCCATGGATCACGGAAAACTCTAGTAATAGCAATAGAGTGTCTGTTCCAAAGAAAGTCCTTCAGGTGTAAGAGGCGGCTGAGGATTGAGGAATTACCAAAGATGAGAAGAACCCGTTTCACATTAGGGCAGCTTGGTAAAAAATGATGGTCTTGGAGGTCCATCGCTCCATGCTGGGGCAGAGAATTTTTTATGATCTTTTTGTCTCGCCATCTGCTGTGGTCCCGGTGTTGAAATTGAAGCAGAATCTGGTTCTTTTGGAGGACCCGCCTACATCTTTTCTCAGCTACTGGATCACAGTGATTAACAGCTGCTTCTAAAGAGGGGTCAGCATGTCTCAGCAAGCTTTTGTTAACCCCTTGTTTGCCCTGAGAGGGAGGCTGCCAAAGGGATTCTTGTAGGTTTTTCACTTGTTCAGCAATCTCATTTAGTCTTCGTAATACGAGAATCATAGATTCTGCTGAAAGCAAGCATATCTCTTTGCAGGATTGATTAATAGTTTTGTGGGAGGTGCCCGGAGCATGTCCAGAGAGTTCCAAAATTCTATCTCTACTACTTCTCTGCACAGGCGAGAATCCTGGACTAGATCCTCGAGAGTTCAAAGGGGACAAAGGGGAGATCAGACTTGTGTTTGCTGAATTTATAGTGTCTGATTTAGGGCCTAAAAGTGAAGGTCTGTTACTCACTGTATCCGTCTCCCTGGCTGGTAGGTAGGAGTCAATTCTCATTTGTTTTGCTATTTGAAAGGATTTATGAACCCCTGTAACATTGCTGGGGCTAGCTCGGTTTCTTTTCCTGCCCTTGGATGGCATTTTGGCTTGGGAGTTGTTGATAATGCTGGGGTTTTTTCAGAGCTCAGTACAAGAGCTGCTTGCAGGACGCCATTCTCCAGCTCCTCCTGCAGGGCAGAGAATCGAATACCAGAAAAGAAACAACCAGGGCCAGCTAACACCTTCCAACAAAGGATTCCCCAGGCAGGAAGCAACCAGGCTTTGAAGCTGCAAGACCATTAAATGCAGCTAATTGCAGCATTCATACTTGCTGCACTGAGACTATTCATTGCTGTTCAACCTGGCCAACCAAGAATTCCACAAGGTAGAAAGCGGCCAGGCTTGCAAGCAGCAAGGCTATTCAGTGCTGTTCAACCTGGCCAGCCAAGATTTCCCCTAGATAGAAAACCCTCAGGTTTTGAAGCCACAAAGCTACTCCGTCCCATTCAACTTTCCCAAGGAAGGATGCCCCTATATAGAAAGCGGCCAGGCTTTGAAGCAGCGAGGCTATTCAGTGCCATTCAAATTGGCCAAAAAACCATTCCCCTAGAATGCAAGTACCCAGCCTTCCAAGCAACAAGCCTATTCCATTGTATTCCAGCTCACCAAACAAGGATTCCCATAAGAAGAAAACGGCCAGGCTTTGAGGCAGCAAGGCTATTCACTGCTATTCCGCCTGGTCAACAAATGATTCCCATAAGCCACAGCAATGCGTGGCTGGGCACAGATAGTACAGTATAAAGCAAACATCTAACAACCATCAATAGTCTGAGTAGTGCACAATAGAGCATCTCTTTGCTCTTGGTGTTCTTTTCTTTAAAAACATTTGGGTAGCTCTGACAGCCTTGAGTCACTTTTTAGCTTCTTTTTCTCCTCCCCTCCTCTCCTTCAGAAAATATTTTAAAAAGATAGTAATAATAATAATAATAATTATAAATGACGATCCCAACAAACAGAAAACCTTCATTCTCTGAAAACTGCTACCTAGTTACCTACCTACCTATTATTTCAATCCTTTGCAAACAAGTTCTCTCTGTTTATATTTCTCTCTGTGCTCTCTGCCTTCTGAATAATAATAATAATAATAATAATAATAATAATAATAATAATAATTGTGCGGTTTTCTGGCATTGTATATTTTTGCCGCTTCTGTGACTGTTCATTTGGGTTTTGATGATTCAGTAGCTCACTTGTCGATGGATGTCCAGAATCAGCAGCATCCACCGCGGTCCTTTTTATCCTGGGTGACTGTTCTGCAATGGTTCCGGTCCTTCCTGGAGGGTCGTTCCCAGATGGTGTTTCTGGGGGACTCCTGCTCAGCCCCACAACCACTGTCTTGTGGGGTCCAATAGGGTTCTGTACTGTCCCCCATGTTCTTCAACATATACATGAATCCACTGGGATAGATCATCCGGAGTTTCAGGGTGAGGTGTCATCTGTACTGGATCTAGATAATCAGTGTCTACAAAGAATGCCTGGAGTTGTGTGGCCACCACACATTCCATGACCTTGCCCAAAAAGGGGAGATTGGAAAAAGGCCAATAGTTGTCCGATTGAGTGAGGTCCAGTGATGGCTCCTTCAACAGCGGTTTGATCACAGCCAATTTAATCTAGAAGATCTGAGATTTAAATTTAAGAATAAAAAATTAGTGGAGGTGGAAACTGCTCTTTCTTGGAAGGAATGGATACAAAATTCAAGAGGCAACTTTAACAAGCTAGAACAACAAGGTGTACTGGACTGATTTGAGAGGCAACAGCTATATAATTGGAAAAAGGATTGGTTAGGTAAAAATCCCAGATGTAGAGAGCTGAATAAATATGAAGAATGGCTAAGCAAACTTAAAAATCAAGAAACTTCAGGGAAAGGATTAATTGGGAAAATATACAATTGATTAATAGGGGAAGAAATAGGGCTGAAGCTGTTAGTTTTTATTAAATATGTTTTAGAAAGTGAAAAAGGAAAACAGTACAATCTTGCTGGTCAAGAATTTTGGATATGACATTTGTTTAATGGTGAATGAATTATATGGTAAAGGAAAGGATACCTGTTCAGGCCTTGGTGATGGGGTTATATGTCTGTAAAATGTTCATTGTTTTTGTGTTTTGTTTCACCGTAAGTTGTTAATGTATGTAAATAAAAATATTTTGTAAAAAAAACAAAACAGCGGTTTGATCACACGCTAGAAATTTGCCTTCCCGAAGGGAGGCATTCACCACCACCTTCACCCACTCCTCCAAACCCCCTCTGGCTTCTTTCACCAGCCAGGATGGGCAGGCATCTAGGATGCATGTGGTAGCCTTCACTTCTCCAAGCACCTTGTCCACATCCTCGGGCTGCACCAATTGAAAAGAATCCATCAAAATAGGACAAGCAGGTGCTCGTGTTACATCCTCGGAGGCTGCCATTAATATGGTGTCAAGGGCAGAATGGATCAAAGCGACTTTGTCCGCAAAAAACCGAGCAAATGCATCACAGCGGGCTGCCGAGTTGTCAGGGATCCCATCCTGGGAGACGGGATTTAACAAACCTCAGACAACCCGAAACAGCTCCGCCGGACAGTTTTTTGTGGATGGAATATTAGCTGCAAAGAAAGAATTCTTTACAGTATATTAAATAGGAACATAGCCGTGTTCGGTTGCTCTGCCTTAAACACCACACGCACTCTAATCCCCTCTTCTTTCGCTTCATCGCTGCCAGCTCCTCGTTGAACTAAGGAGCTGGTTTAGCTCAGGTATTCGAGAGGGGACGTTCCAGAGTGTCTATTGCCCTAGTCATCTCCCCATTCCAGAGAGAGAGACTAGAGCATTGACAGGATCACCACCTGAGGTGGCAGGAAACTCCCCAAGAACCATCAGGAATCCATCCGGATCCATAAGCCTCTTGGGCCGGACCATTTTAATAGGTCCTCCACCCCTGCAGAGGTTAGGGGGCACAGTCAGCCTAAACCTGATTCTGGGATTTCTTCGCAGTGTGATAGTATTTGTGCCATATTGTTAGTGTGTGATCTTAGCCTCTTAGAAATTGTTGGTGCTTGTCTGTGTATTACCATTTGGAATAGCACTGCTCTAGAATCTACATTAATGACTGATTGAAACCAAACTTGATATTCAAACATAGCTTTACAACTCAAACATTTTGATGCAGGTTCAAGGCCAATCAGGAATCTTTGGCTTTTTCAAGAAATTGTGGTGTGTTGGTTTTTAGTCTATTCTGACTGAATGGTTGAATGGCATTGGAGGTTGTTTGATATTATTACTGTTGTATAAACCTTTGTTTTAACTTCTGTTTTATTATCTTCTTGTGTTTTAAACTGTGTATATTGTTGGTGTATTTGCGCTGTTACTTTTGTAACATTGTGAGCCGCCCCGAGTCCCCATGGGGAGATGGTGGCAGGGTATAAATAAAGTTTATTATTATTATTATTATTATTATTATTATTATTATTATTCTACAAGATGTACAATTTTCAAAACTCTGCTGTTGTAGTTTGACAACAAGGCACAATGCTATGGAATCCTGGGATTTGTAGTTTAGTGAGGTTCCAGTACTCTTGCAGAGAAGGTTAAATACCTTATAAAACCATACGTTTTAGGGTTTCATTGCATTGAGCCATGAAAATTAAACTAGTGTCAAACTTCATTAATTTGGTGGTATAGATGCACCCCTAGTCCAACATTCAGACTTACACAATATTCGTAAAGGAGTTCTTTTCAAACTTTTCAATTTTGCATTAGTAGTGGCAGTCTGCTTCTTCACAAGATCTAATATTTCCCATTTCTTTAACATTTGTCAAGTACATTTATAATGAGTTTAGCTTACTTTTGTAATGGATGGCAAACCTGAGCCACTGTTGTCTTTCAAGAAAAAATTACCTGTTACTATTATTTTCTCAGTGCCAGTTTAAGCCTACTAGAAACTTGTTTTAAAGACTTGAATATGTTTTTCACCTGCTGATTTATGTGTGTGTGATTGTAAATAAGCACCACATTTTTGGCATTTTTGTAAGCTGCCTTGAGTGTTCTTTCCTATATAAATTATATACATTTTCTATATTAAGAAATTAACCTGAGAGCTGTGGGGTTGTACAATAAATTTCAGCCATGTTAAGATAATTAACTGCTATTTTGTATCTTATATTTCAGGTTGATTTAAGAAACTGAAAATTCAGAAGAGACGTAAAATTCTCAAAGTGATAAAGCAAAAGACTTGCTTTTTTTCTGAATTAAGGGCTCAGTGTGGAGCCACCATGAGCGATGTTACAATTGTGAAAGAAGGTTGGGTTCAAAAAAGGGGTAAGTGTAAAATGAAATACATAGCACAGTAATAATTAAGACATTCATTGTTAGCTTTTTATTTTTACCAAGTGATATGTTGCCATATATTTGTTTTAGTGATAAGTAATTATGGCTAATTTGTCTTGAACATTTTTTAGAGAGAATGTTCAATCTATATTTTTAAGGAATTATTCTGAGTTTTATAACAATATTCCTTGTTGTCTTCAGTAATTTACGATTTTCTTACTTGCATGACTCTAAAAGCACAAGTGGTTTGGGACAAATCAGTGCCTTACTGATTTGTAGTCTGTTTAAATATTTAGAGTATGCCGAAGTTATCCTGCAGGCATATTGCAATAAATTGTTATTTTAAAAAAGGAAATTTCCACAATATCTACAAAACATTGATCAGTTTTTTTAGACTTTTTAAAAAGTTTTAAACTTACTTGTTGTTAAATAAGTGCAACATGGATGCTTATTTTGTTGAAAAACAGAACAAATTTGTATTGTGATTTTATGGACAATTATATTGTTTCTAATTTATTCAAAAATATTGTATCTATTTTGAGCCTTATTGCAGTTCTCACTCAGGTATTTGACAAATAACAGTTGTGAGTGAGTCTGTTATAGGTTTAGTTCTTATTATGGGCTGAACCAACTAAGGATAGCATTTTGCCTTAAAAAAGTAATTTGTAATAAGTTTGTGGGGGTAAGAAAATTATACATGTCCTGGTGCATTAAGTAATAGTGTGATTATCTTTATATGGAATGAGAGCTAGTGAAATGTTGGAGATCTTTTAAAAATAATTTTGCTTGAATCTAAATTAATAAATGGAAATAGGAAAAGATTCAGCTGAGTTGTGCATTGTTGTGTCTAATATATTGGGTTTGAGGTATTATGTCAGATGACATATGCCTCAGTTTGTTTTTAAGAGTTTGTGGAATTCAAGTATGTATAGTTAAGCTATTTTGTTCTGTTAATTGGAGAATGAGGAAATTTGAAATTTGAAACAACTATTCTAAACTATTTAATATGTGTAGCTCTCCTGTAATTCAAGCAATACTTGTTTTTGCACCTTTATTTGCAAAATATATTCATAGGAATACAATAACCACAAGAAAAATTCCCGAAGAATACAATATAACCAGAAGAAAATAAAACACATACTTATATTAATTTGTATACATTCAACTTAATTCCTGCATTTTTGTATTAAGCAAATTCAGATGTTTTGACTTAAAGTTTGATAAGCAGTTCTCTATTCTTGGAGCTTCTAGAAGGTATGGGGAAACCCAGGCCCATGGGCCAGATGTGGCCCCTTTGGCTCTTTTCTCAGGCCCTCTGTCTCACAGATCTTTCATGCTGCGTCCCCATGTTGAGAGGAGAACTGAGGCAATCATGTGTGTTTAGAATGTTTTTTTTAAAACCATATATAAAAATGCAATTTGTTTTCAAGACATTTTTCTTCTTTGTAAAAGGAGACAAATTCCAGTATGGTAACAGAAACCTTTCTTGACTGTTTCACAGCTAGAGACCAAGCGAGTATGGCACTCTAAAAAGGCAATGTTTGCTCCTTTTAAAAGAATGGCAAACGAAATGAAAATATAAAAAGTATTACATATTAATTAAAGTATGTAATTTATCCTTATGTTGAAATGGTCTTGACAGTGGCTGCTATATGATATGTGGGCATGGCCACCTGGACATTTCCAGTCTTGATTGTAGCTATGTTTTAGCAGCTTCAGGAAAAAAGTTGTAAGATTTACAAACAAAACAAGTGAATTAATGATAATTTCTCATCAGCAGTTTTTAGAAATTTCTTCTGTTTCTTTAGACATACTAATTGAAAAATATTACTGTATGTATTTTGTGCATCAGGTTTTTAACTTTTTAAACCATTCTGCTGCAAGATTTAGTGACAGCTGAGGGTTCTCATGCCAGTTTTTAGTCTGATAATTTAACCTATTTTGGGAACAAAGTTCAGTATGCTGGATAGCTTATTTAAACTCCAGATTGACTCCCTGAGTGGATTCACTATGCTACTGACATAGAAGCCTGGTAAAATGTCACTTTATTTTTCTTATTTCCAAAAACATATGAATTACTAAACAATTCTTGATCGTTCTGTTACTTTGCTTTAGCAACACAGTGTTCCATAATGCTCATTTGAATAAGATTAAAGATCACTGAGCTCAATGTGTAATGTTCCTCTAGTAATAAAATGTTTTAGACATCACAGAGTTTATTTAGTTTGATAACTTTTAATTATTATAACTGGAACTGGAAAAATAATGGTTAATAAAACCCGTACAGGAACTTTATACCACAGTGCATAATGTACATTCATAAAATGATGAGGTCTGTTTGTTCTACCATTTAAAAGTTGATCTTTCTTTTTTCATCGTTCTATGTGAATGTGCACAGGTTTATACTGGCCAACACACATTTTGGTTAGATGCATAAATTTTAGACATGTTTCTGGGTATATTTGAACTGCTGATTCCAAAAATGGCACTTTTAGATACAGAACATGTCCCATATATTCATCTTCACTCTGTTTGCCCATAAAAAAATCAGGATATTTTAATTTAGAGTTTAAATTAATATCTTTTAAATAGGAAGAAAACATATTAAAGGGTAAAAGAAAAGTTACTATATGAAAATCTTATTTCATACCAAATATCAAAATTTAAATTTAAATTTAAATTTTGTAAATTCAGCCATTCTAAGAAATTAGAGCCGATACAATCTATCCAAGGCAATTTTCTGAATCAACCACCCCAAATAATGCCAGAAACAGGCCTAAAAATCAAGAATGAAGAAAAAAATGATAGCTTATAAAATTATAGCTTTAAAGTAGAGAAGTGATCCATTGTGAATTTATATGTGTGGATAGATATAAAGTGTTTATTATGTACAATGCGAAGTCTCCTACCGGTATTCCAGCTGGAAATAGATTTGTTTGTCATTACACTTGATGCACGCAAGATGAGTCCCTAAGATAGGGACAAGGTCTGTAGGTTTGATTTTAAGTTGAATTTGTATTTAAGTTAGGACAGGTACATTTTTAAAGTGTAACTCCAGCCAGACGGACGTACACACATGGATAGCATAGGGAAAGGTTGACACCTCTGTGGTGTTTGTTTTGCATTCTGTGCCCCTGTTCAGAAGATTTCACCTTACTTTCTTTCTCTGTGATAATTGGATTTTCCATTCATGAACTCTTTGAAGTTTGCCCAAAGATTTCATAGCGGTCTGTACATCCTAAGTTTTATGCTAAGGCCAAACCATAACTTGACACAATCCATTACAGTGATCTTGGACTATAAGTATGGCAACTATAAATTGATGTCCTTCTCAAATTTGTTTTCCTTCTTAATTCCTTTGGCTCCATTATTGTAATGGGAAATAAATCTTGAGACATTTTTGAATGTTGGTCAAACATCAAGGGACTAATTCCTGAGAAGGAAGTCACATTTTAAATACCGTAGAATGTGAAACCTGTGAATGTGATGGCTGACATTTCCCCACTGATTTTGCTGGAACTAAAAATTTAGTAACTTTTTCTGGCACTGACCAAATGATTAATTTTTGTATTTTATATCTAAAGCATAAAGGAGAAGATAGATAGATAGATAGATAGATAGATAGATAGATAGATAGATAGATAGATAGATAGATAGATAGATCTGGATATTAATTTAAACGCTTCAGTGAAATAACATATGTTGTTTGTGACAAATATTTTTCTTGAAATATCTAAATACTAGCTTTTTCCCGGCCACGCGTTGCTTTGGCTTATGGGAATCATTTGTTAGCCAGGTGGAATAGCAGTGGATAGCCTTGCAGCCTCAAAGCCTGGCCATTTTGTGGAGTAGCTGGAGTAGCACCCTCAATCAAAGAGCCGCTTTGAAGCCTGGCTACTTCCTTAGTAGGGGAATCCTTTGTTGACCAGCTTGAACTGCACTGAATAGCCTTGCAGCTTAAAAGCTTGGCCGCTTTCTACATCGGGCATCCTTTCTAGGGCTGGTTGTATGGGACAGAGTAGCCTTGTGACTTCAGAGCTTGGGGGTTTTCTATCTAGGGGAAATAATGGTTGGCGAGGTTGAATAGCATTGAATAGCCTTGCTGCTTGCAACCCTGGCCGCTTTCTACCTTGTGGAATCCTTGGTTGGCCAGGTTGAATAGCAATTAATAGTCTCAGTGTGGCAGGTATGAATGCTGCAATTAGCCATCTTGATTAGCATTTAATGGCCTTGCAGCTTCAAAGCCTGTTTGCTTCCTGCCTGGGAGAATCCTTTGTTGGAAAGTGTTAGCTGGCCCCGATTGTTTCCTTTCTAGAATTCCCAATTCCCCTGTTTTATTTACTGTCTTGGTTTTAGAAATTATATTATTCTGTATTATTATACCACAGTAAATATTTCATATTACAGTAGAATCTCACTTATCCAACATTCGCTTATCCAATGTTCTGGATTATCCAACACAGTCAGCCTTTTAGTAGTCAATGTTTTTGTAGTCAATGTTTTCAATACATTGTGATGTTTTGGTGCTAAATTCGTAAATACAGTAATTACTACATAGCATTACCGCACATTGAACTACTTTTTCTGTCAAATTTGTTGTATAACATGATGTTTTGGTGCTTAATTTCTAAAATCATAACATAATTTGACATTTAATAGACTTTTCCTTAATCCCTTCTTATTATCCAACATATTTGCTTATCCAACATTCTGCCAGGGTGTTTATGTTGGATAAGTGAGACTCTACTGTATATTTATAATCTTATATTATCTGCTTAGAACTGGATTATATGAGGTTCTTTCTACACAGCTGTATAAAATGCACACTGAAGTGGATTATATGGCAGTGTAGACTCAAGATAACCCAGTTCAAAGCAGATAATATAAGATTATAAATGGGTAATATAACTGTGTGGAAGGGCCTTGAGTCTACACTGCCATATAATCCAGTTCAAATCAGATAATCTGTATTTTATGGGCAATGTGGAAGAGGCCTGATTGAAGAGGCCCTGGGTGCCATTAAATGGCTGAATAGGTTGCTAGGAGACAAAGTGGGTGGAGCTTAGCCTTCTAACTGGCAGCAATGGGAAAGAAACAGTTATTCCTCTCCCTCTAATTAGGACTTTATTTTCCTTGTTTTTTTAATGTAAAAATACAGTCCGGATGACCATGTCTTTTGTGGCCAAATTTGGTGTGTTTTGGTTGTGTACTTTTGTTGTTTAAGTTAAGGGAAAAACTATCAGAACAGGGTTGTTGTATGTCTTTCGGGCTGTGTGGCCATGTTCCAGAAGCATTCTCTCCTGACGTTTCGCCCACATCTATGGCAGGCATCCTCAGAGGTTGTGAGGTATGGAGAAAACTAAGCAAAGAGGTTAATATATATCTGTGGAAAGTCTAGGGTGAGAGAGGTCAGTATGAATGTAGTGTAGTTAATCACTTAAATTAGCATTGAAAAGCTTATCTGCTGTCTTCTTCCTGCCTCTGGGGCATCCTTTGTTTAGAGTCGTTAACTGCCCTTGGTTGATTCATGTCTGGAAACCCTCTGTTTTCAGAGTATTGCTTTTTATTTACTGTTCTGATTTTTGAGTTTTGTAATACTGGTAGCCAGATATTGTTCATTTTCATGGTTTCTTCCTTTCTGTTGAAGTTGTCCACATGCTTGTGGATTTCAATGGCTTCTCTGTGTAGTCTGACATGATAGTTGTTAGAATGGTCCAGCATTTTTGTGTTCTCAAATAGTATTCTGTGTCCAGGCTGGTTCATCAAATGCTCTGCTATGGCTGATTTCTCTGGTTGAATTAGTCTGCAGTGCCTTTCATGTTCTTTGACTCTTGTTTGGGCGCTGCGTTTGGTGGTCCCTATGTAGACTTGTCCACAGCTGCATGGTATCCGGTAGACTCCTGCAGAAGAGAGAGGATCCCTCTTGTCCTTCGCTGACCGTAGCATTTGTTGGATTTTCTTCGTGGGTCTGTAGATAGTTTGTAGGTTGTGCTTCTTCATCAGCTTCCCTATGCGGTCAGTAGTCCCCTTGATGTATGGTAAGGACACCTTTCCTCTGGGTGGATCTTTGTCTTGACTCTCATGGCTTGTTCTTGGCCTTGCAGCTCTTCTGATGTCTGTGGTGGAGTATCCATTGGCTTGTAGAGCCCAGTTTAGGTGGTTGAGTTCACCTTGGAGGAGGTGAGGTTCGCAGATTCTTTGTGCACGGTCTGTCAGGGCTTTGATTGTGCTCCTTTTTTGACTTGGGTGATGGTTGGAGTTTTTATGAAGGTATCTATCTGTGTGTGTAGGTTTTCTGTAAACTGTGTGGCCCAATTGTATAAATATCAGAACATTTATACATATACTAGCTTAGGGACCCGGCAGTGCCCGGGTTATTAGTAGAGGCCATTGAGTTGTTTTGGATATTATGAATGGGCCCATTGCTGCAGATCTGTGGCTGATGGGGTTTGCAATGGGAGACGATTTGGATGAAGGTAGTGCAAATCCCATAATCCTTGGTCTATCCTCCCCCAAACTGCTTCAAGGTGTAAAGTGTCATTTGGGATATGTGTGCCAAGTTTGGTTCAATTCTGTCATTTGTGGCAGGTGCAGTGGTCTCAGGAAGTGAGTGAAGGTATTGTAAATCCCATCATGCATGGTCCGGTGTCCCTTAAATCGCAGCAGGAGATAAAGTGGGTGATGAGGGGTATATGTGCCAAGTTTGGTCTTGATCAGTCATTGGAGTGGGTTGCAGTGGTCTGAGGAAGTATGTAAAGGTACTTTAAATCCCATCTTCCCTAGGTCGTTGTTCTGTCACACCGCAAGAGGACGTAAAGTGGGCTAGATTGCACCTTTGTGTCCAGTTTGGTACAGTTTCGTCATTCATGGGCATCACAGTGGTCTGTGGGAGGTTAATTGGATGAAGGTACTGTAAATCCCATCATCCTTGGTCCATCCCTCCGCAAACTGCACCAGGACGTGAAGTGGGCCACATTGCACCTGTGTGTAATGTTTGGTACAGTTTCGTCATTCATGGGTATCACAGTGGTCTGTGGGAGGTGAATTGGGTGAAGGTACTGGAAATCCCATAATCCTTTGTCCATCCTCTACCAAAATGCTGCAGCGGGTAAAGTATGTCATTTGAGATATGTATACCAAGTTTGGTTCAGTTCTGTCATTCGTGGCAGTTATATCCCATCATCCTTGGTGCATTCTCCTGCAAACCACACCAGGGCGTAAAGGGGGCCACATTGCACCTGTGTGTCAAGTTTGGTACAGATTCATCATTCATGGGAATCACAGTGGCCTGTGGGAGGTGAATTGGGTGAAGGTACTGCAAATCCGATCGTCCTTGGTCCATCCTCCCCCAAATTGCTGCAGCATATAAAGTGTGTCATTTGGTTCAGTTCTGTCATTTGTAGCAGTTGCTGTGGTCTCAAGAAGTGAGTGAAGGTAGTGCATGTCCCATCATCCTTGGTCTATCCTCCCCCAAACTGCCCCAGGACTTAAAGGGGTTCATGGGGGTTGTGTGTGCCAAGTTTGGTCCAGTTCCGTCACTGGTGGACATCGCAGTGGCCTGTGGGAATCGTAGTGATTGAAAGTACTACATATCCCATCACCCATGGTCCATCATCCTGCAAACGGCACCAGGACATAAAGCGCATCATGGGGTAGGCTGTCTGGAATTGTGAGAGTTGGAGTCCAAAACACATGGAGGGCCCAAGTTGGCCCGTGCCTTGTTTAAAGGCTTTCATGGAATCCTAGAGTTAGAAGGGGCACCCAAAGGCCATCTAGTCGAACCCCCTTCTGCCATAGAGGAAGACACCATCCAAGCCCTCCTGACAGATGGCCATCCAGTCATAAATATGATTGGGAGACAGACTCCTAGATTTGAAAGGGGTCTCTGAAGGTCATCCAGTCCAGCCCCGTCTGCCACAAAGGAAGACACCATCCAAGCCCTCCCGACAGATGGTCATTCCAACCATACATATGATTGAGACATTTATTTATTTCTGATATTTCTCCCCTGCCTTTCTGCAATGGACCCAAAGTGGTTTGCAAGGTCATTAAACCATGTGCTAACATCCACCATATAAATAAAACATAAAAGTAACATCAAGCAATAGTAGTATAAATAAGACATAGCGGGGTTCAGTGGGGGCAGATGAACTACAGCTCCCATATGCAAGTCCATCATCCATGGTCCATCCTACTCCAAACAGTGCCCGGATGTATAGTAGGTCATGGGGATTGTATGTGTCAAGCCTGTTAGAGTGAGTAGGCCAAAGCCTCTTTGTGGTAGTTTTTTGCCTCAGTAAAAACTGAGGGGGGGGGGGGGGAGAGAGTAAACCATCTTTAAAAGGAAAGATTAAAAAGATAGTCATTATTTTCTCTTTAGTGTGCTGTGAATAGTACTGTGTCCCAATGAGCCAGGGAAAAGCTGCCTTCTTTGGAACAACATTGAGGAGGGAAGATGGCGTCCTGTTTTGGGCCTAGCAGCCTGCAAAGGCCGAGACATGTCAGTAGAAACGCTGAAGGGGGGTGAGGTGAGGGAGTAGAAGTTTTCATAAACATACCCGCAAACATTGTTTAAAAGGAAGCATTAAAACATGATTATTTTCCATCATTAGTTGGATTCAGAATGCTGTGAATGTGTGAGTGAACTGTAATTCCTAGCAGCCAAAGTTTTTTATTATCAGTATGCACGGTTGGCCATGTCGGGTGTATTTGGTCCAGATCCGTTGTCAGTGGGTTCATGGGTTGTAGGGGTTATGTGTGTCAAGTTTGGTCCAGGTCCAGCCTTCCTGGTAGTCCCAGTGGTATTTTTGATTACAAAAGTGTAGGCCGAAGGCTGTTAAGTGTACCAAAGCTAGCGTCATTCTGAGGAGAGAGAGTAGGCCGAACGAAGCCTGCTGGTAGTCGTTTTTGCCTCAGAGGTCCCAGTGGCCTGTGAAAGTGGCGGCCAATCAGAAAGCTGGCCCATATTCCGGCCGGCCAATCAAAACGCTGGCACATACACCGCCCGACCAATCAAAACGCTGGCACAAACATACAAACATTCACTTTTATTATATATATAGAATAGATATAGATATAGATATATAGATTTATTTATTAATTTTGGAACAGTAATTCGGTTAAATTTAGTTTGCTTTTTCTGTTTGGTTTAAGAGAGCCAGAATGGTAGTGTTGTTTGATGGTTGGATTAGGACTCCAGGAAGCCAGTGTTTCAACCATGGAAACTGCCAAGGTAACCTTGATTAACTGACATGCTCTCTCAGCCTCAGTTGAAGGCAATAGCAAACTCTCTTAACAAATCTTGGGAATAAAACCTTGTGATAAGTTCGCCTTAGAGTCTCCATAAGTTGACAATAGTGCTTTTTAGAAATGCTTTATGTATTGTGATTTGTTCTCTCCTTGTGGAAATAGGTGCGGGATATAAATACAGTTTTATTATTTTGATATGTCGTTTTGACTTAATTTTTCCTGAATTGTTGTGTATGACTATTATTATTTATTCTGTTCTTCCTTGTTGTAAGCCACTCCAAGTCCCCTGGGGAGGATATGAAATCTCTTCAGTGATAAGAGAACAAGAAATTGGTATCCTCGTGTAAGAAGGAACTTGTAGTGATTTGGAATTAAGTTAAAAAATTCAAAAACTATTTTCCCCCAGTCTGATTGTAATATGAAACTTTAATCAAATGCTTAGCTGTTATGGTGAAAGAAAGTATGTTGCAGTTATCCAGAAGATCATGATATGCTTAGGAAAAGTGTTTTTTCTAGCTTTTTCTCAACCAAGTTAGTGCTCTTGTAAGTTCAAACCACTCCATATAACACCATAGTAATCCATGACTTGATAAAGAAAGAAGATGATTTGATATGTAGAGATCTGTAGAAATACGTCTAAACAACCTATGAAAATTTGGCAGATAATAGTTCAAAGAGTTGGAAGAAGGAAACTTTTTTATTTTATTTAATATCCTGTATTTCTTCCAAATAGAACTCAAGATGGGCGATGGGGTCAGCTGATTTCTCCTGGAATTTTGTGGTTATGGCAATACTGAAATAAGTCTATTGTCCTGGTTTAGTTGCTGCAAGGCAAGGTTGATGGAACAGTTTGAATCTTTCGTGTTCTTCCTGTATTACAAAAATGCAATGGAGGAAAGTAAACAATTTCTGTTTCTTCTGCTTTGGGTTGGAGTCTCACATAAAACTGATTCAGACCATGATCTGCTATTCTACCCATTTTGGAGGTGGCAGATGTTTATGGGAGCCTTATGTTTTTGGTTACACTTTTTAAACTAAATAAGACAGTTAAATTCAACATTAGTACAAATGATAATATTAATTTATTTTGCACCTAGATTTGATTAACTTTTTTGTCACAGATGGTGATGGCAAAATATTTAGAGGGAGAAAAAAAATCTTCAAACTTTTTCCAGTTTCCGATTGTTGATGGACTCCTTTATCTCATTGAATGTTTTTTTTTTTTTGGTAATTTCATGTTCTTTGGATTGAAAACCTAATCATAATACTCGCAATAATGTACTATACTATTCTATACTATGCGTCCTTTCATATTTAAGTTGATAACGGCTTTGATTAAATAATTATGTCATAGTAATTGCTATTAAAAAACATAATTGTAAGGTGAATTATTGTCCTTCAGAACATCACCATTCATAAAGAAGAGGGAGGAATCAACAGGTTAACTACAGGCAGTCCCCAAATTACAAACAAGATAGGTTCTCTAGGTTTGTTCTTAAGCTGAATTTGTAAGTCACAACAGGTACATTTTAAAGTATAACTCCATCCATCCATCTATCCATCTATCTTGAGCAATAGCCTCCAAACTAAGGCCTGTGGGCCGGATTCAGCCCTCCAAGATCATTTACCTGGCCCCGTCATCAGTTTTAGACTTAGGCTCGCTTAAAGTCTGAAATGATGTGAAGGCATACAACAACAACAACCCTAATTAACTTGACTATCTCATTGGCCAGAAGAAAGCCCATACTTCCCATTGAAATCCTGATAGGTTTATGTTGGTTAAAATTGTTTTTATTTTTAAATATTGTATTGTTCTTTCATTGTTGTTGTTGTTTGCACTACAAATAAGACATGTGCACTGTGCATAGAAATTTGTTCGTATTTTTTTTCAAATGATAATTTGGCCCCTCAATAGTCTGAAGGATTCTGGACCGGCCCTCTGCTTAAAAAGTTTGAGGATCCCTGATTTAAGAGTGTGTGTGTGTGTGTGTGTGCTTTTGATAACATAGGGAAGGGTTAATATCCCTGTGGTGTTCGTTTTGCTATTTGTGCCTTTTTTCAGAAGATTTCCTATCCCTTTGTGTCCCTGTGATAATTGGATTTTGAAAAAAATTGGCTTGTTGTAGAAACAAGGATTGGTGAGAAAGTTTCAGTGGTGACACCTTTTCCCCATGATAACTCTTTCAGGAATGATTTTCCCATTATAGGAGTAGATTTCTCTCACTTTCTGTTATCTCACCCCATTCTTAACTATGAGTCATTTGTAAGTTGGATGTTTGTAACTCAGTGACTGCCTCTACTGCAATTTATTGCATACATTCATAAGTGAGAGAAGTGCTAGATTTCAGTTAGAGGCAAGAGAAAAGAAATATAAGTTGATGGGTTTCTGTGAGTTTTCTGGGCTGTATGACCATGTTCCAAAAGCACTCTCTCCTGACGTTTCGGCCACATCTATGGCAGGCATTCTCAGAGGTTGTGAAGTCTGTTGGAAACTAGACAAGTTGGGTTGTTCAGGGTGGGAGAAAGAACTCATGTCTGTTGGAGACAAGTGTGAATGTTGCAATTCAAGCTCACGGACCTGCTGAAATCTTTCCACAGACCTCCAAGGGATCTATAGATAGCTGGTTTAGAACTTCTGTTACAGAGGCATCTAAAAATAATAATAATGAAAATACTAAAAGCAGGAATTAAATGTAAAGCTGGCAGCCTCAAAATGCAGTTCAGAATCTTTGTGCTAAGGTATAGAAAGGCAGCAGAAAAATTCTACAGAGCTTTCCAGTTGGCCTACAAGGAATGAAAGGGAAAATAATTCAATATATTTTTTTGTATTTACCAGCCTCACTGTCCTTGAGCAAGTAAAAGGCCTTTTGTAAATGACTTCATAATATAGATAGGCTAACAGTGGTGAAGATGGTTCTTCAAAAAGCCTGGATCTAAACTGCTAAATGATTTCAAGCTGTCAGTTTGATTTGGGACTAAAAATGTCTTGGCAATTATAGTTGTAACTGGAATCAACCTGCAAACCTTCACCAGTATCCTGATGCCATATTCTGTGCCACCTGAAATATTTAATTGATCACAAGGGTATGAATAAATGGTACAAAATCAGCACACTCTAGATAGCTTTGTAGCTGAGATCAGCAGCACTGAATCCAGAAGCTCACTTAAATGGCATTCTTGGGACAATGTTCTTTCCTGATTAGTCAGTTCCCCATGTACAGCACTGCTGTCTTTCTGTTGAGTTTGTACTCCTAATTTCCAAGGGGTGGCTATCTTGTTTGGATAAGTCCTAGTTTATATTCCTTCAGCCTCCCTAAAATTGCTTCAGAGCATCAGTTCAGGAATATAACTGGCTCCACAGAAACATGAAATCAAAGAGCCAGAATGTCATCCATGCATTAATCATATTTTAGTCCAAACCCTAAGTCCCTGTAAATGATTTTATGTTATCATTGAAAAGCACAGGGGAACAAGATGAACTCTTGTGGCAATCCATTGGCCAGTGGTCTTGTGATGGAGCCAAAGTCCCCAAGCGCCATCTTCTGAGACCTTTAATCCAGAACCATTGTAATAGTATGTTGATTACATCCATAGTGGATGGTATCATAAGCTGTAGAAACAACAGAGTTGTATTGCCCCCAGCTCCATTCCTTGCATCCAAAATCATTGTCAATCATCATCATCATCATCATTATCCAGTATTATCAGGAGTTCAGAAGCACATGCATGTTCATAAAATTTCATCAAAGAATGGCAAATCTGAAACTGAGCAGTTCTTATCAGCTAGATCCATTCAAGTATGATCTCAGCTCTATTTGCTTCAAGATAGTGGCCTCCATCCTTTTCCTCATGAGGCTTTAAATGCCTGAAGTTGACCAGACCAGTCTTTGCTGATTTAAAGTGACTAAAGTTTTTTTTATTATCGTTTTATTGTAATATTTATAATTATATTGTTTTTTATTTCTAATTGTTTGAAATGATCAATAGATTCATTCAATAGCTTGGGTTCACACTGATTTATTAAGCAGGATGAGCAGGGATTCAGAGAACATTCTAAGCTGCAGATAGTCATTATTATATTAGGCTGCATCTTGAGCACAGCTTTTCCTGCTAGAACAATTATATCTAAATGGACAAACTAATGAGTGACTTAATCTGCAAAATTCAATCAAATTGGAAGCTTGTTGCTTTCTAGATCTTATTTCAAAATTGTTATTTTACACCCAGAACAGCTGTATTGGGAAAGATTGAGAAATTGCAGTAACAGTTGAGAAGTAAGATTTCCTCTGACTGGTGTGAGAGGAACCAGTGAGAGTGATAGACTCTTCAGGCCACTTGAAATCCTTTGAGGGGCTGCATGTTGTGCAGGTCTGCTCTAAAAGAAGTGATTGAGGCAACATTTCTATTCTGCACCATCTATCGACACGTGTTTTTAAATGTTGGTGTACAAATAATTATATAAAGAAATTTTGCAATATATTAATGGAGAAGTTTTAAATTTGCAAAACAATGTGTCGGGTTTTTTTTTTTGCAGGAAGTGTAAATACCATGTTTTACTACTTGATAAGCAAAAGGACATCTGGTTTTAAATGTTGCTAAATGATAGTTAAAAGGTTAAATAAAAGCTGGAAAAGCTCTGAAATTTGAAATCTTTGTAACAGCTAGTAATATGACTTACTGAAGACATTTTTGTCAAAGTTGAGGAAGTTAGAGCTAATTAATTTCTTGGGAGACATATGATGAAGTAGTAGGTGTGATAACATATTTGAGTAACATATGGTCATTATGGGGCACCTTTCTAATGACTGAGCAGCAAATTAAAAATAGATGTTTTTGCTTTTCCATACTAGTTCTTTGTTTATATTATATATAACTACATTTGATTTCATTGTATGTTAACTTTACTTGCTCATGTTTGAAATGAAAGTTTGAAATCACAGGCATCTCTTCATGTGGTATGTTTAGATAATGCTCTGTGTGATATATAATTTTTAATGTAAAAGTTGTGGAGAAAGAAATCCTCTTCAAAAATTGTAAATATGTGTCCCTATTCACCCAATGAAGAAAATATATCACATCTTTTGTATGGAATGAGAAAAGCCAAGAATCAAGTGGAAAGTTCTTATTGACAATAAACATAGAGGTGGAATCAGTCTACCAGACTTGAAACTATATTTTGAAGCATCTGCAGTTTTGTGGATGAGGGATTGGATGATACTAGAAGAGGAGATAATTTTGACCATAGAAGGTTATGATTTACTATTTGGATGGCACACATATATTTGGTATGACAAATCCAAAATAAACAAGAGCTTTAGAAGTAATATTATGACAAAAGCACTTTTGAGCATTTGGTTAAAGCATAAATTGAAATTTGGACGTAAGACTCCACTCTGGATTTCACCACGTGTAGCTTTCCGGGTGATAAAGAAAGACAAAGAGGAGTAGATAATATACAAGATGA
Source organism: Anolis carolinensis (assembly GCF_035594765.1). Classification (NCBI taxonomy): domain Eukaryota; kingdom Metazoa; phylum Chordata; class Lepidosauria; order Squamata; family Anolidae; genus Anolis; species Anolis carolinensis. Next base: position 56,618,856 of record NC_085841.1, read on the forward strand.
TACTCAAGTTCATAAATAATCAACCTATACTAAAATCAAGAGAAGAATTGAAGCAAGAAGGGTTGAATATTGGATTGTTCACTTATAAGCAAATTAAACAGAAATTTAAACAAGATCTTTAGTATGGCTTTTAAAAAAATGACCAAGTTGGAAAAATTATGGTCAGAAGGAAAGAAACTTATTGGAAGGATTTATCAATTTTTATTGAAATATGAGATAAGTGAAGAACAAGTAAAAATTGGTATGGTAAATTCGGCAAACGACAAGGGTCATGAAATAAATATGAATGTATGGGAAGGTATGCGGAACGAAGGCCTTAAATTTACAAAGGCAAACAAATTGAAAGAAAACTTTTATAAAATGTTTCACAGGTGGTACATCACTCCAATAAAACTTGCCAAGATGAATAAAAACAAAAGAATGGATAATAAATGTTAGAAATGTAAGAGAAAAGGTGAAGGTCCTGGCAGGAAAGTGTGGGGCTGAAAGAAGCCCTTCTTTCAGCCCAATACCTTCCCAGCATGACCTTCACCCGAGTATAAGCTGAGGGGGGACTTTTTCACATGTGGTGAACCTGTCAGAAAGCCCATGCATATTGGACAGTTGTTAAACAAACAATCCAAATAGTTTTGTAACAGAATATACCATTTTCACCAGAAAGATTTTTGTTGGGACTGGTAAATGATATCATCAATAAAAAAAAATAATGTTTTCTTTCAAAATGCTGTAACAGCTGCTCAAATAGTTTATACTAGACATTGGAAACGAAGTATTCAGTCTGTAAACAAATAGTTGACCAAACTACTAAATTTTGCAGAATTTGGTAAACTTAACTTGTCTTCAAAGAAATAAAACAATATGTTTTCAAAATAATTGGAACTCAGGGCGGCTTCCAACATAGTAACAGGCAAACATTCAATGCCTAAATAAACAAAAAACCATAAAAAATTTAAACAAAAGACTGTACTAAACATTGTACAATAAGTTAAAATAAACTGTTGCATTAAATAATTATCATTAAAAGCAATTGAAAAACCAGCAGAGGTAAAGTGTCATATCAGTTCCTTTTTGCCTTCTCTTAGACTTCTCCTATCGACATAGGCTAGAACGGCATTGGCCTTTTCAGCTGCAGCATCACACTGTTGCCTCGTACTTGGTTCATGGTCGACTAAGGCTCCTTTCATAGAATACCAGAGTTAGAAGGACCTCTAAAGGCCATCTAGTCCAACCCCCTTCATTCTTCCTTGAAGCAGGGAAAGCACAATCAAAACACCCACGACAGATGGCCTCCTTGCCTTAATAATATTAATATTAATATAAATAATAGAATTGAAAGAGACTGTGTGGGCCATCTAGTCCACCTCCTCTGCCTTCATACAGCAAAAGCACAATCAAAGCACCCCCAACAGATGGCCACCCAGCCTTAATAATATTAATATTAATAATAGTCGTAGAGTTAGAGGAGACCGCATGGGCCATCTAGTCCAGCCCCTTCTGCCTTCATGCAGAAAAAGTGCAATCAAAGCACCCCAAAAGATGGCTACCCAGCCATAATAATAATAGTAATAATAATGATGATGAATTGGAAGAGATTGCATGGGCCATCTAGTCCACCCACTTCTGCAGCTAAAGCACAGTCAAAGTACCCCCAACAGATGGCCACTTAGCCTTAATATTATAATTCATGATGATGATGATGATGATATAGAGTTGGAAAAGACTGCATGGACCATCTAGTCTACCCCTCTTCTGCCTTCATGCAGCCAAAGCACAATCAAAGCATCCCCAACAGATGGCCATCCAGCCTCAACAATAAGCCTCCTCTTCTCACCGGCATGAAGCCAAGGAGTAGTTGCCGTCCCCCTGGCAACCCCGGCCTGCCTCTCTCACACTTCTCACTGTGCGAGAAGGCAGGAGGCAAGAGGCGCACCCACGGCGAGAAGAGGAAGTTGGTGCTGGCGTGTGTGTGTGTGCCTTACCAAGGCAAACACAAAGCTGGAAGCGCTGAAGCAGAAACGCCAAGGCAAACGGCGAGCTGGAAACGCTGGAGCAGAAATGTCAAGGCAAACACCAAGCTGGAAAAGCTGAATCAGAAACGCCAAGGCAAACGCCGAACTGGAAATGCCGAACTGGAATGTCGTGGTCAAGAGCCGAACATGAGTCAGAAGCCAGGAACACTGAAGCAGGATTCAAAATCAGGAAGCTGTACAGCCAGGACCCAAGGAGAACAGGCAGCAACAAAGCAATGTCCCCAAAACGACACCTTGCCTTCTGCAAGGCAATAGTTCTCCAAACTCTACTTTTAACTTACTCGTTGGAGTCCGATGCTGATGAGACCTCCGCCCTTTCCTCATCAATCACAGCTGATCTTGATCTTCTACGTTATGACATCCTTTCAAATATTTAAACATGGCGATCATGACTCATCTCAACTTTCTCTTCTGTAGCCTAAACTTGCCTATTTCTTTAAGTCACTTCGTATAGGTTTTGATAGCATATAATACCAACAATAACAAATTGTTTGAAAACAATGGCAGATGCTGGTGTATTTGGTGATAAACACAGACATAATTTTAAATTATGCCTATGTATGCCCTTTGATAGTCATGGCAGAAGGAAGTATTCATTACATCTTCCACGCACTCAGTATTCACCTTGCTCTTGTGGGGTACCAGGGGGACCACTGATATATTCCTTTAATGGAAAGGAGAATGCGGAAGAACACAACAATGTTGTTTTTAAAAATAATTTTAATCTATATATATAAAAGGATAATGGCGTTGTTCCACCGGGCAAAACAACAAAATTAAAGGCCCCCCAACCTAGAAAATTGACAACACAACCCCTCATCCACGTCTCTACATTCTTACAAACAAACTACACATCCCCAACCTCCATGGGGCCAAACCCCCCCCCCAAAACTGGAACGCACCATCTACGCATGAGCACACAGAACAATCCACACCCCTCCCTCCAACGATTTAATTTCTTCTATGTACATATAAATTTGCGAGTTGCTCTGAGTCCCCTTCGGGGTGAGAAGGGCGGGATATAAATGTCGTAAATAAATAAATACATATATACACCCATCTTCATGAATGAAATGAGAGGTATACAAAACGCCCTTATATTTTACAAAGAAGAGATACAGAAACACAGGCCACAAAACCACCTCCTCTGGACTGAAAGCGAAACCGCCATGGAAGGCAGGCGTCTTCCCTCACCTCAGGAAGGGCCCTTTAAGGCCGAAGCCTGCTTCCTACCTACTCCGCCGGCGGCGAGGGACCGGCCTTGGGCTCCCGGTGGATGCTGCCAAGGCGGTACATGCAAGTGGGGAGGTGCTCGGGTGGTACCGCGGACCCCGCCCCCCCCTGGAAGGGCCTCACCTTGTACATTGGCATCTGAGGTGTAAAAAGGCCCAGCACCCAGCGCCCGGTCACTCTCCTGCCTGACTGGCTCGCACAAGGAATGCCCCTCACACCCCACCTTGCCAATTGGAGGACAGGCACATGACCCGCCCCTCCACACCCCCTCTCCTTTTCTCCCATTGGTCATTCGAGGGCTAGGCTTCGTCCTATTGACCGCTCTGAATGGAAAAGGCGGGGTTTCCTTTTCATAGAGGTTTTATAGAGGCATGAAAACATAGACTGACGCACAGGGTTGTTGTATGTTTTCCGGGCTGTATAGCCATGTTCCAGAAGTATTCTCTCCTGACGTTTCGCCCACATCTATTGCAGGCATCCTCACAGGTTATGAGGTACTGACATACAAACTGAAAGAATAGCCAAACATGAAACAATCAGGGCCACCTAACTGTGATGACTCATGGGCCATGTAGTCCCGTTCCTAGTACTATTGTGGCAGATGAAGAGGAGAACTTTGGTTTCCCACCGTTTCAGCCAGAATTGGAGCCCTTGCACCTGCAGGATGTTTGCCCTCCAGAAGTCAGCCAAACAAGCCTTGGGCAGAAATCTCCCCCGTTCTCTCACCGGGATAATTATAATCGAGATAGAGGCGCTAGGGAGGCGAGTCGCCGAAGCGCCAGAATCGCTGCCAGACAATTAGCTGATTAAGCCTGTTTTCCTTGGGAAATCTTAAGGAGTCATGCATCTGGACATAGTATGGGTTTCACTTCTTGTTCCCCAGGGAAAGTGTTCCTTGGCGGGAAAACAAGATCCTATATAGGTGTTTACCCGCAAGGAGATCCTTGCGGAGTCAATTTGTCAGCTTCGGGAGTGAGATCGTGTGTGGACTACGCTACTCCTGATCCTTGTTTCCAGGACCTTGTTCTTGTTCCAACTCTGCCTTGTTCCCCGGACCTTGCCACGGACTTCGCCACGGACCCTGTTCTTGTTTCTTGCTTCTTGTTGCCTCAAATCAAGCCTTGTTTGCCAAGAATCTAGTTTGCTCTCCAGCCTTGTTGTCAAGCTCCATTGGACTTAAGGACCCTGTCATTTCCCCGCACTTTGCTCGGCAAAGTGCGTGTTTCGGTTATTGGATTATAACTTTGGACTCTAATATCTCATATTGGACATTGTTTTCCTGGACTATATTTGACCTTTCCTGAAAGGTCTACTTCTGAACTATATTCTTCACTTGTTTTTATTGACTTTATATATTCCTTTAATAAAGGTATTAGATAGATTCTGGTCTCTGTGCATGGTTATTGGTGCTCTGCAGCCTGGGTCCTGACACTAACACTCCCAACAAAGGCAGGAAACAGCCAGACCTTGAAGCTGAAACCCTAATCAGGGTGGCCAGTTCCAACATTCATACTTCCCTCAAGCGGACAAGAGTTTTTTCTCCCACCTTAAACATTCCACAGATATATAAAAGCATCTATAGTTTTTTTTTTTAACTCCCATAATATAGGATCTATGTACAAGCTTCACCCCATCCTCTCCTTTCATTGGTGGGCCAGACCAGCCAATGGAAGGGCCGCGTTCCCCATCCTTCAAAGCTAATTGCTGGGAAAGCAGTGACGTTCAGGGTGTGGACGGAGCGGCTGGGGAGAAGACTTTGGGAGGTCACAGGATGAAATACCTCACAACCTCTGAGGATGCCTGCCATACATGTGGGCAAAACGTCAGGAGAGAATACTTCTGGAACATGGCCACACAGCCCGAAAGACATACAACAACCCAACTGCAGAAGTGATGCGGCTCAGGGGGAAAACCAAACAGCCTAAGGCTCTGAGGCATGCTAGGAGTTTGAGTCCAAAACACCTACAGGCCCAATAGTTCCCTTTGCCTTCTCTCTATATATTGCTATATATAATATACCATGTCTGCTAACTCCAGTACCACATTTTTCTTCATCAAATCTCTTCTCAAATGCACCCTATTGCTTCTATATCCCGCTGAACTTGGAAAAATAACCCTGTTTGTGTTTTTGCTCAAAGGGCAGAGACCAAAGATGGCCCATTTCGTTTCCTCCCCTCACAACTGCAAGGCCTAGCTGCTCAACAAAGGATCCCCCCCCTCAAACAGGGAAACACCCACTCTTTGAAGATCCAAACCCATTCGGTACTCATCACTCTCTCATCTCAAAACACAAAATAAAGACCAACCCTCTGAAAACAAAGGAATTCCATCCAGGAAACAATCAAGGCCACCTAACACCTCCCAACAAAGGATTCTCCCCTCTAAGACACGGAACCACCTAAAAAAAGCCACAGCAACGTGTGGCCAGGCACAGCTAGTTGAATATATAGTAGCACAATCTGTGATTAGATAATAAACATTGTGTGTATACATTGTGAATATTGAAGTATTTCTATATTAAATATTCACCTTCTTTACAAAGTTAATTCTTCTCATTACATTTTTTATTCTCCACTCTCCCTTCCCCATCCCCCCACCACATTTTCCTCTATATCTTTGCCTTTAACCATGACCACAGTCTTCTCAATCTTTGTACAATATCCATTCATGTAGATTACTCATTTCTCTTCGGTTTCTTCTATTTTATCCTCCTGTGTACCTTCTCAGACTGTGCATGCTATAATGTTCGATTGGACTTACTCAAATAAATAATTTTTCATATTTTCTAAATTCCATTTTTTAATCTCTCCATCCCGAGACTATTACCGCCTTTCCTTCTAAGATCAATGCTTTACATAAATCTTTGTTCTTCACAACAATGTTTCTGTTCCCTGTTATTGCCATTAACATGAATTTTATCTTTACCTGGATGGGTATTTTGAATAATTTCTCCATTTAAATTTTTTTAAATTCCAAAATGTTGCTGCGTTTAGGCATTCCCACCACATGTGGGTGTACCAACCTTTCTTTACTTTACAATGCCAACATATTGAGCTTAGTCGTACAGTAGAGTCTCACTTATCCAACACTCGCTTATCCAACGTTCTGGATTATCCAACGCATTTTTGTAGTCAATGTTTTCAATATATCATGATATTTTGGTGCTAAATTCGTAAATACAGTAATTACTATATAGCATTACTGTGTATTGAACTACTTTTTCTGTCAAATTTGTTGTATAACATGATGTTTTGGTGCTTAATTTGTAAAATCATAACCTTATTTAATGTTTAATAGGCTTTTACTTAATCTCTCTTTATTATCCAACATATTCGCTTACCCAACATTCTGCCGGCCCGTTTATGTTGGATAAGTGAGACTCTACTGTATTCTCATATTTGCTAACTGGGTTGGCGTTCTGTACAATTTCTAGATAAATTTTCTGTCTCACTCATTATATTTTTCTTTTTGTGATATAATATTTTTATTTTATAGTGCATGTGATAAATCAAAAGTGGGGGAACAACATATAAATGATAGGATAGTGGGAAGTAATGAAAAAAGAGAGAAAAAAAGGGAAAAAAACCCACAAAAGTGCAGTTTGGCTTCCCATCTTGGCTTCAGAAATTTTTCTTTCGTTGGCAATATGTATATTTAATAATAATAATAATAATAATAATAATTTTATTTTTGTATGCCGCCTCCATCTCCCCAACGGGGACTCACACTGGGGCAAGCCCAATACAATCATATAATATCATAAAATCAACAGTTGAGACATCAAAGAATGCATTTAAAAACAAATTAAACAAGTCATTATTTAAAATAGATATAATTAAAATATTAAACAATCATCCAAGGCTTTAAAAGGTCCAATATAGGACAACAGTCTGGGCGACAGTCAAAACTGATGAAGGGAGTGTCTTATACAGAATAAAACATACATCAAATAGACACAACAAGCAGGGAAGATAAATCTGAATGGAAATCAAACGATAAAGTGACAGGGCAAGTTTCAATGTGGATATGGGCCAGGTTATAACGGACTTGTCTACTCAAAAGCACAACGGAACAGCCATGTTTTTAATTGCTTCCGAAAGACAGTGAGGGTCGGAGCTAACCTAATCTCCCTGGGAAGTTTATTCCAGAGCCGGGGAGCCACCGTAGAGAAGGCCCTTTCCCGCGTCCCCACCAGCCGCATTTGCGAAGGGGGAGGAAGCGAGAGAAGAGTCTCCTCGAAAGATCTTAGAGATTGCACAGGTTCGTAGGGGAAGATGCGGTCACGAAGATAGGCTGGTCCCGAACCGTTTAGGGCTTTATAGGTAACCTTGAATTGGGACCGGAAACTTAGTGGCAGCCAGTGGAGCTGTTTAAGCAGAGGAGTTGTCCTCTACTTGTAACTGGCTCCAGTTAACAATCTGGCTCCTGATCTTTGAACTAGTTGTAGTTTCCGAGCCGTCTTCAAAGAAAGCCATACGTAGAGTGCGTTACAGTAATCCATTCTAGAGGTAACTAAGGCGTGGACCACCCTGGTCAAGTCAGACTTCTTGAGGTACGGTTGCAGTTGGCGCACATGTTTTAATTGTGCAAAGGCCCTCCCAGCCACCGCCGTCACCTGAGCATTAAGCATCAGCGCTGAGTCTAGGAGGACCCCCAGACTGCGGACCTGCGCCTTCAGGGGGAGTGTGACCCTGTTAAGCACAGGTTGCCACCCTATACCCCAATCAGTCAAGCGACTGACCAAGAGGACCTCTGTCTTGTCAGGATTAAGTTTCAGCCTGTTAGCCCTCATCCAGTCCATCACAGCGGCCAGGCACTGGTCCAGGACCCGAGGGGCTTCCTTGGAGTTTGGTGGAAAAGCGTAGTAGAGTTGGGTGTCATCTGCGTAGAGATGGCACCACACTCCAAAACTCCGGATGGCCTCGCCCAGCTGTTTCATGTAGATGTTGAATAGCATGGGAAATAGAATAGAACCTTGCGGGACCCCACAGGTCAAAGGCCAGGGGTCCGAGTAGGTATCTCCCAGCTTCACCAACTGGGTGCGACCTTCCAGGAAGGAGCGGAGCCACTGCAAAGCAGTGCCCCCAATATCCATTCTGGAGAGTCGACCCAGAAGGATGTTGGAGTATGGTTGTATTTGTATGAAATGTAAATCAAGTGTTTACTGCTGATGAGCTAGAGTGTGTATTTTCAGTAATGAAATAGTTAACAGCAGGCTAGTTTTGACTGACAGCCTGTTGTGATTACTGTGACCTATCAGGATTGATTTCCTGCCTTTGAGGGTTGGAACTTCCTCTGGACAGAGGAATGTGTTCTTATCTTATCTCTGTGGTGTTCGGCTTGAGCTCTCGCTGGAGATGGACTATGAATGCTATGCTCTGAAGCCGAGAAATGCAACTGTAAATAGATTATGTAAATAAAGTTAAATAACAGTTAAACAACTGACCCTTCGCCTGCTGGAGTGTTTGTTTGACCAGTGCTGATTCTCTGCATGGGAATACAGTCTGGAGGAGGTGAGACTGGGATGATGAAATTTTGGAATCCACTCTGCTCCCCATCATCCCCTGTCAAAGGATACCATGGTCGATGGTATTGAAAGCCCCTGAGATGTCCAAGAGAACCAACAGGGACACACTCCCCCTGTCAAGTTCTCTGCAGAGGCCATCCACCAAGGTGACCAAAGCCATCTCGGTGCCGTGACCAGGCCTGAAGCCAGACTGCGATGGATCTAGATAGCTGGTCTCGTTGAGTAAGCCCTGGAGCTGCGTGGCAACCACCTGCTCCAGGACCTTGCCCAGAAAAGGGAGATTGGAGATTGGGTGGTAGTTGTTTAAAACCATAGGATCAAGAGACGTCTTCTTCAGGCAAGACCTTACTATTGCCTGTTTAAGGCACGATAGAAAATGTCCCTGATCAAACGAAGCATTAATGATTCCAATAAACCAATCTACCAATCCCCCACTGGCAAGTTTAATGAGCCAGGAAGGGCAAGGGTCTAGAGCGCAAGTGGTCGCCCTCACAGCTCCGAGGACCCCCCCAACATTGGGCTGAACCGGCTGAAGCGAATCCATCAAAACCAGACAAGCAGATGCCTCGGTTTATTTATTTATTTATTTACTTACAGTATTTATATTCCGCCCTTCTCACCCCGAAGGGGACTCAGGGCGGATCACATTATACACACATAGGGCAAACATTCAATGTCCATAAACACATCAAACAGAGACCGAGACAGACAGACGCAGAGGCAATTTAACCTTCTCCTGAGGGGATGTTCGATTCTGGCCACAGGGGGGAGCAGCTGCTTCATCATCCACTCTGACGGCACTTCCTCATTCCAGGTTGTAAATTAGTTAAACTTGCCTCCCCACTTTTTATAAGTGGTACCTTATTTCCTACTTGATAGATGCAACTATCTTTCGAGTTGCTATCTTTTTGGTTACCTCATTTGGTACTGTGACTGATCAAGCGTCTAAGTTGGAGCATATCTGAGCGACTTTGTCTGCAAAATGATGTGTGAAATCGTAACATTGGGTTGCCAGATGGTCAGGGACCCTCTCCCCCTCGTGAGGATGGAGAAGCTCCCCGATCACCTGAAACAACTCAGCAGGTCTAGGTTTGAGGTCACAGTAAGTCTAAAACTGATCAGGTGATGATCGGTCCATGACAATGGAAGAATATTTTGCTCTTCCACACCAACCATGTTCCCTTCCACAGTGAAAACCAGGCCTTATGAGTGGGCCCTGATATCTCTTGGGACAGCCCCATGGTCGTCATGGTGACAATGAAGTCCTGAGCTGCTCCGGATAAGGTGGATTCTGCATGGATATTGAAGTCACCCAGCACCACAAGTTGCTGGGACTCCAAGATCCGAGCAGAAACCACCTCAGCTAGCTCTGGCAGGTAGACTGCTGTGTCGCGGGGTGGTCGGTACACAAGCAGAATCCCCAAACTGTCCCAGCCAACCACTTTCAGGTGGACACACTCGAACCCAGTAGATTACGGAACAGTACACCTGATCAGGGAGATGGATTCCCGATAGACCACCGCAACCTCACCTCCCTACCCCTTGGGCCTGGCCTGCACCCCAAAATCCGGTGGACAGAGCCTCTTTGCCTCTTTTCGTTTGATCCAATTTATATGATAGACAGATCTATCATAAAGTCCATTCTTCTTTTTATCAAGAATTTTGTAAAGTTTGTCCAATCTGTTTCCCCCCCCCCCTCTTTTATTTTTTGTGTTAGATTGTCCATTTGTACTATATCTAGTATTCTGATTAGCCATTTCTCGGGGGTTGGTAGTCTTTTTCCTTTGCAGACTTTTGCTAGTGTGAGTCTGACCGCTGTACTTATGTAAAAGAATATTCTGTCTTCATTTTTATTAAATTTTGAATTAATGAAGCTTAATAGATACATTTCTGATTCTAATTTGAATTTAAACCCTATAATTTCCTGTGTCATTTGATGTACAATCTTCCAATATTCTTTTATTTTCTCACAGGCCCACCATTGATGAAAGAATGTCCCTATTTTTTCCCACATATCCAACAGATGTTAGATTTCTTTTTATTAAATTTTGCTAATTTTTCTGGTGTATAACACCATCTATACTGCATCTTGTACCAGTTTTCTCAAATATTGGTTGCAGCAGTATATTTTAATTTTACTTTCCAAATATTTATTTATTTATTTATTTATTTACAACATTTATACCCTGCCCTTCTCACCCAAGGGGACTCAGGGCGGCTTACAAAAATTGGCAAAATATTTTCCCAAAGTTCCAGATTCAAGCTATGGCCTATATCTTCCATAATTTCACAAACACAATACAAGCAATATATGATGAGCAGGAGGCCAGTATTTGGATAAATGGTCAGGCATCCAATAAAATCAAGGTCGAAAAAGGGACAAGGCAAGGGTGCCCTCTGTCCCCTTTAATTTTTATAATGTCATTAGAACTGCTCCTCAACAATCTAAGAGAAGATGATAATCTGAAGGAACTGAAAATTGGCAAAGAGTCATATAAACTCCGAGCGTTCGCTGATGATTTGGTGTGTATTGTAGAAGATCCCGTAAATAATATAAAAATTTGGCTACAGAAAATAGAGGAATTTGGGAAGGTATAAGGATTTAACCTTAACAAAGAAAAATCAGTGATATTGACTAAGAATATATCAAAACAACGACAAATTAAAATAAGTAAAATAACTGGTTTAAAGGTATTAAATAAAATAAAATACTTAGGAATCAATTTGACAGCTAAAAATTCGCAAGTGCTACAAAATAATTATATTAACAAATGGAAGGAAATCAAAACGAATTTAAAGAATTGGTCATCACTAAAACTATCTATCTTGGGCAGAATATCAGTAATAAAATCCAACATCTTACCAAAAATGATGTATCTTTTTCAAAACTTACCAATTATTAGAAATCAGAAACTATTTAAAGATTGGAATAAGGATATATGGCTGCCGATAAACTGCCGGGCCCAATTCAAGGTGCAGGTCTTGACCTATAAAGCCCTACACGGCTCGGGCCCTACCTATCTCCGTGGTCGCATCTCCCCCTATGAGCCAGTGCGGACCTTGAGATCTTCCGGGGAGGCTCTTCACGCGCTCCCACCACCGTCTCAAGTGCGGCTGGTGGGGACGAGGGAACGAGCCTTCTCGGCAGTGGCCCCCCGACTCTGGAATGCACTGCCAAAAGAGATCAGGCAATCCCCTACATTATCCAATTTCCGTAAGGAACTGAAGACCTGGTGGTGTCGGCAGGTTGTTGAGTAATTATATTGGACTACCGCCGATTTCTGAGCCTGAATACATTGCACAAGATTTCCCTATCCTAAAATGATACATTTTAATATATTGGGTTTATGGTTCCCGTCCCCTTGATCTGGTCATGTAAGTGTGATTTATCGTTATAATTGTACTATTTTACCTTGTTTAATAATGTGCGTTATGTCGTTATGTAATGTTGTGTTGCTTTTATGACTGTAAACCGCCCTGAGTCCCATCCGGGAGATAGGGCGGTATATAAAGAAAGTTTTATTATTATTTATTATTATTATATATCTAAATTTGTATGGAACAACAAAAAACCAAGAATTAATTTTACAAATATGACAGATGAAAGAAAAAAAGGGGGGGGTTGGTCTACCAAATTTAGCCCTTTATTTTGACACCTGTGGATTAGACTGGGTAAGGGATTGGATAAATTTAAGTAATAAGAAAATATTAACCCTGGAAGGTCATGATTTGAGGGCCGGCTGGCACGCGTACCTCTGGTACAATAGGAAAACAGTGGAAAAAAATTTCGGCAACCACTTTATCTGGTCGGCATTATTAAAAATATGGGATAGATATAAACAAAGACTTTATAGGAAAACCCCACTCTGGGTCTCCCCCCTGGAGACACACCAAAGTAGAGAGCTTGTTTGGATCAAATGGCCCACGTATAGGGAAATACTGAAGAGAGAAGGAAATGAACTAAGGTTGAAAACGTTAGAGGAATTAAAAAATAAGTATGAAAACATGACTTGGCTCCAATATTACCAACTATAAGAATATTATAACAAAGATAGGGAAAACAGATTTGAAGATAAAATAACATTGTGGGATGAAATGCTCCTTAAACAAAAGAAGACCATAGCAAATATTTACAAAGTTCTATTAGGATGGAGTACTGAAGAGGTATCAATTAAACAATGTATGATAAAATGGGCAAGGGATATAGGAAGAACAATTACACTAGACGAATGGGAAATAATCTGGGGAAAAAAGTTAAATTATACATACGCCTACGACCTAAAAGAAAATTGGTTAAAAATGTTTTACCAATGGCATATGACACCGAAGAAAATTACAAAATTTGCAAAAGACAAGAATATCAAATGCTGGAAGTGTGGGAAAAGAGATGGTACCTATCTACATATGTGGTAGACTTGTGAAAAAATAAAACCCTATTGGAGAGAGATACATAACAAGTGTCAGAAGATTCTAAAAATAAAAATTCCTTTAGTTCCAGAATCCTTCCTATTGGGGATGTCCAACATGCAATGGGGAAAGAAAGATAAAATATTTACTTATTTAACAACCGCAGCCAGAATAGTGCTTGCCAGACTATGGAAACAAAAAGCAATACCAAATAAAGAGGATTGGATAAAGAAAATATGGGATATAATGAATATGGACCAATTAACCTTTCTACTATCAAGAACACATAATAAACCAAAGATGATGACAGACTGGACACCGGTAAAGGATTGGATGAAGAACGAAAAAATTAAAATACTGATATAACGCCTAATAACAGACCGAGACAAATCAACTATCGAAGACAAACGCAGTAAAGATGGAAAACAACAGATGTAAACATCATCTGATAAGACACCATTATAGAGAAGAAGGGAAGTCAAGAAAGAAAAGACTCCCAACCCCTCACCCCTTCCCCCCCTTCCCCCCCCTTTTCTTATCTTTTTTCCCCCTCCTTTTCTTTCCATTTCCGCATTGTGCACATCCTTCCCTCCCCCCCCCCCCCCAAATCCACTACGGTCGTTTTCTTTTTAACTATTTTATGTTTGCAACACTCAATAAAAAATTATTTATATATATAAAAAGCTATGGCCTATATCTTTTGCCCATTTCATCATATATTCCTTTATATATTCCTCTTCTATTGCCCACTTTAATAATTGTTGATATAATATTTTTGTGCTGGCACGGTAGTGCCAGGAGATTTGAATTCCTTTTCTTGCACTGCTAGTTTGTACTTATTTCAATACGGTAGCTTACCTCAGGTTGCATTCATAGGGCCAACAACTTGGCAATTCTCATTAGAATCTTTAAACCCACCCCTTTTTCCAGGTTTTTGGAGGGAAAGGGGGATTTTGTTCAGTCTCACTATTTTATGGCAAGATGTGTGGGATTCTCTTTCCCACCTGCACAAAAGCTTCACTTCTCACAGCTTTGCTGGGTGATCAGCACAGTTCCTACAGCCTTCGTGAAGCTTGCCAGAATCTACAGCAACCTTGTCTGGTAAGGGACCACTCGGGCTATCCATAACGCAACTTGGAGGCGGGAGCAGGGGCCTCACACCAACAAGGTAAAGAAAGATTGCCCAGGGAGGGGTCAGAAGATTTCCCTAAGGAAAAAAGGAAACAGTTTACCAATAGTTGCCTGTCCTTGATGGCAGATTGAGGAAGCTACCGGTTTTCCAAGGTTATAAAGCATTTAATTCATTTGTTTGAAGATTTAAGCCCAAATAAAGAGCTTTGTTAAACTTATTTGAAGCCTCAATAGAACTTTGTGTTGGGAAATCTAAGGGACCCTTCAGCTGAGGCACCCCGGCGTCCCATTGGGCATACAGAAGGCATGTCCTGTAAACAGACATTATTACAGGCCCAACATGCGACAGCACAATTTTTAACTTTTTTATCCTTTTTCATTATGGTTTCCCATATTCCTTGGTCCTGATTAAATCCCTTTTTAACATCCTCATTAAAACTTGCTTGTAGTTGGTAATATTGATACCATGAAATTTGTTTATGTTTAATTTCTGTATGTGTTTTTATTGTAAATTCGTTATTGTTCTTTTTTAATATTTGTTGGTATGTTAACCAATTCTCTTTATTGAATTCTCTATTATGCTTTGCTTCAATGGGCGATAACAGAGGTGTTTTACTGTAAAATCTATCCTTGTATTTTTCCCATACCTTGATTAGGGAGGCTCTTATGAAATGATTACTGATTTTTTCCCCCCGTTTTTCTTTTATTATACCAGATGTAATCATGCCAGCCAGATCTGAGATCGTGGCCTTCTAAAGTTAATGATCTACTATGTTTTAATGTTGTCCAATCTTTTAGCCAAATTAAGTTGCATGCTTCGTAGTAACACTTTAAGTCTGGCAGGCCCAGTCCTTGTATTGTTTCGTCCCTTAACGATTTTGAATTAAGACTGGCTTTTTTATTTTTCCATAAAAATTTATTTATGTCTTTAGTCCATATTTTAAATACATGGTCAGTTCTTATGATTGGTAGAGATTGAAATAGATACAGTAATTTTGGCAGGACCATCATTTTTATTATAGCAATTCTGCCCATTAAAGAGATATTTAAGAATTTCCATTTTTCTAAGTCTGTTTCGATTTTTTCCATGTGGTTTTGTAATTGTTTTTTTAAAATAATTTTGAATTGTTTGTTGTGAGTTGTATTCATAAATATTTGATGTCTTTAACTATTGTTAAACCCAATATCTTTTGCAATTTCTCATTTTTCTTTTTATCCATATTTTTGGTCATTATCTTAGTTTTCCCCTTGTTTTAGTTTAAAACTGGCCACGTTTCCAAATATTTTTCTAATTTAATTTTCTTAACTCCCTCTTTAGTTCCTCTATAGTTTTTTTTTGTAAGGGGGTCTTCCTTCTGCCATTTATTTTGTAGTGTTTTTACTATATACTAGCTTTGCCCGGCCACGCGTTGCTGTGGCTCATGGGAATCCTTTGTTGGGCAGGTGGAATAAAATGGATAATTGTGTGTGAAGTACAAGTGACATCATGTCTGGTGAATCCCCAGAAACGCCATTAGTATTGAAAGTCTGAAGGAGGTGAGGTTTGATGTCATGATTATTTTTATTATGTAGAGGGTGGGTGGGCATCTGTCAGGAGTGTTTTGATTGTGTAGTTTTGTATGGTAGAAGGAAGTGGAAGTGGATGTTTTTGAGGGGTCTTTCCGAATCTTAGGTATTACAGAGTTTGGTATTACAGAGTTTGGATGGCCATCTGTCAGGAGTGTTTGGATGGTGTTGTTTTGTATGGTAAAAGGAAGTTGAAGTGGATTTTCTTAAGGGGTCTGTCAATGAAGTGGATTTTCCTAAGGGGAAACCAAGTGGGTGGTTGTTATGGTTTCCCAGCCTACTTCGGGTAATGGGTGGAGAAAGCATTTCCATTTGGAGTTAATATTGTAGGGGGGTGAAAAATGGGGATGGTATTGAATCCGGTTGTAGTAGAAAGGGAAGAGGAGGTGGAGGAGGCGAGGGAGAAGGGGGACTTTGTTTTCCCAGGCTATGGATCCCCCAATTTACCCTCCTTTTCCCCTTTTCCACTGGGATGGATGTAGAGAGAGACCGAAAAAAGGCATATTGCTGGGTGGAGAACCCAAAGGCGCCTGAATGGAAAGCCTTGACGAGTGGAAAGGGAGAGAGGGAAAAACTCTAGGGAGAGAAGAAATAGGAGGTGTGTCCGAAGAGAAGGCGATAAGAAACTGCCGCTCTTCTTGTCCTCCTTCCCTCCTTGTTGGTGGGTGGCGTTATGCCGGGCTTTCTCCCTCCCCTCTCTAGGGTTGGTAGATCTCCATAGTGATTGGCCTGGCAGAATATGGGTCAGCTTTCTGATTGGCCGGCCGGAATATGGGACAGCTTTCTGATTGGCCTCCACTTTCACAGGCCACTGGGACTGCTGAGGCAAAAACTACTACCAACTGGCTTCGTTCGGCCTACTTATCTCCTCAGAACGATGCTAGCTTTGGGACAGTTAACATCCTTCGGCCTACACTTTGGTAATCCAAAACACCACTGGGACCATCAGGAAGGCCGGAGCTGGACCAAACTTGACACACATAACCCCTACAACCCATGAACCCACTGACAACGGATCTGGACCACATAGACCCAACATGCCCAACTGTCTTACTGATAATAAAAAACTTTGGTTCTAAGAATTACAGTTCACTCACACATTCACAGCATTCTGAATCCAACTAATGATGGAAAATAATTATGTTTTAATGCTTCCTTTTCAACAATGGTTGCGGGTATGTTTATGAAAACTTCTACCCCCTCACCTCACCCCCCTTCAGCGCTTCTACTGACATTCTCGGCCTTTGCAGGCTGCTAGGCCCGGCTAGGCCCAAAGGAGGGGGCCATCTTGCCTCAAGATTCCTCCAAAAATGGCAGCTTCTGCCTCCCTCATTGCCAGAACTGTCCTTCTACAAGGTAAGACAGTACATTCCACAACAGACTGAAGAGAAAAAATGACTATCTTTTTAATCTTTGCTGTCATTATGAAAACTTTTATCCCCCCCCCCCCCCGCCATCTTACCCAACCACCACTGGGCTCCTCTGCTGACATGTTTTAAGGCCTTCCAGGCTGGCCCCATGCTGCTAGGCCTAAAAGAAGGACGCCATCTTGCCTCAAAAGATGGCAGCTTTCATCTTCTTTGTAAGGCCTTATTTTCTTCAAAGGACAGCAGACAACATCATTATTATCTTTTAAATGATGCCTTTTCATGCTTAATAGGTTGATCTTGGGCTGATGGAAGTACAGTACAGTCTAGCTTATCCAACATTCGCTTATCCAACGTTCTGGATTATCCAACACATTTTTGTAGTCAATGTTTTCAATACATCGTGATATTTTGGTGCCAAATTTGTAAATACAGTAATTACTACATAGCATTACTGCGTATTGAACTACTTTTTCTGTCAAATTTGTTGTATAACATGATGTTTGGGTGCTTAATTTGTAAAATCATAACCTAATTTGATTTTTAATAGGCTTTTCCTTCATCCCTCCTTATTATCCAACATATTCCCTTATCCAACATTCTGCCAGCCCGTTTATGTTGGATAAGTGAGACTCTACTGTAGCACCACATCAAGTAGGAAATAAGGTAACACTTATAAAATGGGGAGGCAAATTTAACAAATTTACGACGTTGGAATGAGGAAGTGCTGTCACAGTGGATGATGAAGCAGTTGTTCCCCCCTGTGGCCAGAATCGAACATCCCCTCAGGAGAAGGTTAAATTGCCTCTGCATCTGTCTCTGTCTCGGTTCTGTGTGTATACGGGCATTGAATGTTTGCCTATTTCTAATATACAGTAGAGTCTCACTTATCCAACATAAACGGGCCGGCAGAACGTTGGATAAGCGAATATGTTGGATAATAAGGAAAGATTAAGGAGAAGCCTATTAAACATCAAATTAGGTCATGATTTTACAAATTAAGCACCAGAACATCATGTCTAACAATAAATTTGACAGAAAAAGTAGTTCAATATGCAGTATTTACTGTATATAAAGTATTTACTGTATTTACGAATTTAGCACCAAAATATCATGATGTATTGAAAACATTGACTACAAAAATGCATTGGATAATCCAGAACGTTGGATAAGCGAGTGTTGGATAAGTGAGACTCTACTGTATATCCTTACCAAATGAACCCAGGCAACATCAGGTTCTTAGGCAACATTATTTATTTATTTATTTATTTATTTATTTACAGTATTTATATTCCGCCCTTCTCACCCCGAAGGGGACTCAGGGTGGATCACATTATATACATATAGGGCTAACATTCAATGCCCATATACACATACAACCGAGACATCATCCACTGTGACGGCACTTCCTCATTCCAACGTCATAAATTAGTTAAATTTGCCTCCCCACTTTATAAGTGGTACCTTATTTCCTACTTGATAGATGCAGCTATCTTTCGGGTTGCTAGGGCAGCAACGAGCAGGGGCTATTTTTTTTAATTGATGGGTGCTCACCCCACCACAGGATGGCCTCGAACTCATGACCTCATGGTCAGAGTGATTTATTGCAGCAGGCTGCTCACCAGCCTGCGCCACAGGATGTTGTGGATGTTGTCCATCTACAACCTTATGCATTTTATTAATGGGATAATTCATTTAAAAAAAATTGAAATCTCCTTTCAAATAACCCGGGCATCGCCAGGTACCCAACCAGGTATATAGTAATAAAAGTCAGTGTTTCTGGGTATGTATGTTTGTTTGTATGCATGTATGTATGTATGCATGCGGCGGTGTATACTTCCGCCCTGGGATCTGACTCCCACAGACCACTGCAACCCCCCATAAAAGAAGCATCTGGAGCAGTTTGGACAAGGATGAACCATGGACGAAGGAATTTGCAGTACCATCACCTGCTTTACAGACCACACAACCCCCACCAATGGCAGACTAGGACCAAGCTTGGAACACAAACTCCCTATGACTTTCAACCCTGGAGAATTTGGTGAAGAATGCAACATGGATGATAGGATCTGAAGTACCTTCACCCACATCCAGAGACTATTCCTAACCCCCTCAGTCATGTATCTGTACCAAAGATGGCACAGACCCCCATGACTCTTATATACTGCTGAGGTTTTTGGGAGGATTGACCACAGACGATGGGATTTCCAGTACCTTCAGCCCCATCCAGAAACTACTGCAAACCCCATTGGCCATAGATCTGCATCAATGGACCCATTGATAATATCCAAAACAACTCAATGTCCGCTACTAATAACCCGGGCACCGCCGGGACCCCAAGCTAGTTTATATATATAGATTAATCGTCTTTTAGCTTAGTTTTATATATTTCTCCTGCTAATCCTTTCTTTGTTTTCTGTCCTACAGATCTTTAATAGAAGAATAGCCTTTATCTTTCATGTCTTTTCACCAGTTAGGGTCAAGCTTCTTCTCACACTAACTTTCTAAATGCATCCACTTTAATGTTTCAGGAATCCAAATTGGTTGCCACTTTTCCATATTTTTAGTGCTAATTATCTGGGATCTCTTGTTTTTTAAATACATGCCTCTAGGTTTCTTGTAAATACCCCAAATTTTCCGTCCCCATTGTTTACTGCATCTTTTATTCTAGACCATTTTTCCCTAACCTGCTTTCTAATAATGGCTTTAATTGAAATGCTTCATAATAAAGTTGCAGGTTTGGTATCCCCCCCTCTAAACACAACAACAATGCAGGATGTCAGGCATCCTGTTGTAGGAACATAGTCAGATGCTCTATGGCAGGGTTCTTAAAACATTTTCCACTGGAGTCGCTACCCCTTTCCACCCAAGAAAGATTTACGTGATTGCAGGTATATACAGTAGAGTCTCACTTATCCAAGCTAAACGGGCCGGCAGAATGTTGGATAAGCAAATATGTTGGATAATCAGGAGGGATTAAGGAAAAGCCTATTAAACATCAAATTAGGTTATGATTTTACAAATTAAGCACCAAAACATCATGTTATACAACAAATTTGACAGAAAAAGTAGTTCAATAGGCAGTAATGCTATGTAGTAATTACTGTATTTACAAATTTAGCACCAAAATATCACGATGTATTGAAAACATTGACTACAAAAATGCATTGGATAATCCAGAACGTTGGATAAGCGAGTGTTGGATAAGTGAGACTCTACTGTAGGTAAATAAAATAGGCATAAAAATAAGTCATTCACTGATAATAAATCAACATTTGCAAGGCTTACTGAATAGGCTGATTTTCTTTCTTTTTTTGGCTACATCTGAAACATTTTCGGAAAAGTCCACTGCAAATGTTGTTGCTGACAGATTTATGTAAATAGGTGGCATTTAGAAACTTTTTACTGTAACCAAATTTTTCATAATCCCAATGTCGAACTAAGGGGGGCCCATTTGGGGTCTGGACTCTACGATTCCCCTCCTCCTTTCTAGGCTACTAAATAGCTGTGTGTCTGAAGAGGGGCTAGAGAAGGAAGGTATGTTTTTTATTCAGGGGGAATGGGGATTGGGCAGAGTTCTGACTGGGAGTATTTTCTTCCACGTGATGTACATTCTTGGCTGCAATTTATCTTTGAAATAAAATATTAAGTAGTTAAATTATAAAATATATGCACCTTTTAGAGATCAAAGAATGATTAAGTAAACTGTGCAATATATTTGTCATGGAAAAGTTAATAACAGTATTAAAACAGTTGTATAAACATGTGTTTGGAGAGCCTATGGATGTGGAGCAGTGGATTCACATTGCAGTAAAAGAGATTCCACCTAAACATTAAGAAAAACGTAGTGATGGTCAGAGTTGTTTGATAATGGAAGTGTCCTTCTTTGGGTGTTTTAAGGCAGAGCCTGAATGCCCATTTGTTGGGAGTGCTTTGATTTGATTTTTCTGCATGGTAGGTGGTTGAACTGATGGCCCTTGTGGTCTCTTCCAATCCTGTGATTCTTTGACTCTATAATAGTATGAAAAGGGCATTGCAACTTCAAAATTTCCATATACAAACATAGGTATAGGATATCATGACTAAGGACCTTGTTCAGTCTCTGTTTCAGAACTGTTGTTCTTCACATGAGTTCATTGTCTCTCACCATCTATGTTTCAAGCGTAAATTAATGGCAAATATGTATTTGTTTGTTTGACCTTGTGTAACAAATATCCTATGTAGCTTCAAAATGCAGAGGCCAAAGTTGCACATCAAGACAAATGGGGAAAGTTTTTTTAAAACCCTATGATTAAACATAGTTATGCATAAAGAGAAGTGTGCTAGGAGTTGACAAGACAGAGGATGTTCATTTACTGAGCTAAATTTACTGTATTTGGAACTGAATTGTTTTTATTACTGTATTTTGGGAACCATGCAGTTTTTCCAGGTTAGACCAAGGATACCCATAGGGAATTAGTCCAGTTCTTGCCAATTCTGGTTGATCCCTCTGAGAAGCAGGGTGCTGGACAAACAAGGTAGACCTCTGTTTTATGTTGGCTGAGAAAGCAGAAACAGATTAGAAACTCTTCCCTTTTTTTGCCCCTCACTCATTGCTTGTTGATCAGCAGCAGATGGTGACAGCTGCCCACCCCATCTGGACTGCTGCTCTTGAATGGCATGTGTGGAGAGCAGGGTACCTCTGTCTACTTCCTCCCCCTGCCTCCCCATCCTGCTTGCCAGATGCTCTGCTTCTCAAGGTCTTCTCACCACAAGATAACATGATGCTTGGGTTTTGCTTGTATTCAGCTGATTGTTCCTGGTTGTCTGGTTTGCATGCATGGGCACTGGGCTCATGCATGTCTGCAAAATATTATATTCTGGGCAGTATATGGTGCCTTTACATTCTGCTTTCTTTGGGGAAAACAATGATTCAATAAAAAATAAGATTAAATAAGATTAAATAAGATTCAATTACATTCGTAATTCTAGCATAGGGATTTTGTGAAAGGTCTTCTGCCTAAATATTTGGTACACAGTAAATTATCAATGCATTGCATTTTATTTAGTAGAGAATTTGTGATGTGCAGATGTTATTATTTTTGTCAAAAAGTAAAACTTCAGAGTTCCATACTAAAAAAATTTAATTCTGCCCAGTGTACCAATTGCCACTACAAATCCTGTTTGGATTGTGGCAACATTTGTACAGCTGACATTACCACTAAGGTATGATTCTATTCCTTTGTTTCATCTTTACTCTGTCATATTCTTAAATAAAAATTTGTTAGTATTTAAACTATTTTCATAAAACTCTGATAACTGTATTCCCTTGTATGCCACCATGATGCCAATATGAGGAAATCTTATAAACTCATCTATTTTATTTTTTAAATAAATTCTAAAATCAGTAAGGTCCCCCTCCAATTTTTGATGAAAGTTTTCTAAAATAATAAGAATAAAAAAGTGAATTGTTACTGCTACTTAATGTGGATAAAATACTAGTTCATAAAATTATTTTGTTAGGGCCCTAGATGTCTTATATAGGAGCCACATAATCCTATAACGTTTTTTCAGCTTTAAATAACAGTCAGTGTTATTTTCTTTACTGTCACCTTTTAAAGAAAGGGAAGCAGTGTTGGCTTTGTTTCCAGTCTTTTGGGCTTATGAAAGTATTCCAGACAGTTGTTTGACCTCAGATAGACCTTTTAGTCTCTGGCTTGTCAGACGGCACTAACAACAAGGAAAGCACAGTTAATTGACATTCATATCACAGGGAGCTATTGGGCTGAGTGCATAGCCAAGTATTGCTTTAGGATTTCGGCAGTCACCCTGGTAAAGAAACTCAGTTGTCGAGATGTTATGCTAAAGAATTATTACATAATGGGGAGGCAAGAGTACAGCCTTTATGCATACTAATTTTTAAACATTAAATATAACCTTAACTTGTGATCTCCAAGGGAAATATGCTTGTTTTCTCATTTCCTGCTTTTGTTTAGCTTCACAGTCACAGAAGTAACCCCATGTATTTTAGTGATCTAAACCTGTACTTGACATGCCAGTCATAAACACTTTGAAATGAATAGCTGTGTTATGAGTATGTTGATGAATTATTATTTTAATGCTTTTACTGATCTTGCTCCCTCCCAGGTGGATTATGATTGTTGTTTAAAAATTGGAAAGTTTTATAAATTTTTTGCACATTCCTGCATTACACTGATAGATTGTTCTCCTAGGTATGGGTTTTCTGAGAAGCGTCCTCCTTCCTCCAGTGACCATTCACTGGCCATGGAAGATGAGGAATAGCCAAATAGCCAGCTGGTTCTGGCTTTGCAACTGACAAGAGTGATCAGCTGCAGGGACGTGTCTATATGGTTGCAACTTATCCACTGGTCCTGTCCTCACTTGGCCACTAAATGCCATTGAGAAACGATGCCCAGTCAGAAAATAGTTAGGTGGCTTGTGGTTGGAGCAATAGTGGATAGAATGAATTTCTCTATCCATGACAAAATGTTACATATGCCTTTCAGTTAGGACTATATTTGCCACTAACAGGGTACCAGATGCAGTGTGATTGACTGCAATTCTGTATGCACTTACTTTGGAATAAATCCTATTATAGTCAGTGAGATTTAAATTATATTGAAAATATATCAGATTCCACTAGAGGAAAGCAGTACATGGTGAGAAAATGGTAGCAGCATGGGCTTAGTTTTCCATTTTAATTTTACCATATGCCTATATGGGGGAAATGAGTATTTTTTTCCATTGCAAAAATTATTTTTTGTTTTCAAATAGTGAGAGATCTCTTTGCAAAACTGGTAATCTAAAATGTCTATTCAGATGAACTGCAAGTAATTAAGAACTATTACAAAAGAAGAAGAAGAAAATGAGCTTTGCAAAAACTTTGGTTCATTAATTAATTTATCATATAAAATAACAACAATTTTTTCTTCTGTATTATGGTGGCGAAGTGTGTTAAAGCACTGAGCTGCTGAACTTGTAGACCGAAAGGTCCCAGGTTCAAATCCCGGGAGCGGAGTGAGCGCCCGCTGTTAGCTCCAGCTTCTGCCAACATAGCAGTTCGAAAACATGCCAATGTGCTCTGGCAGGAAGCTAACGGCGCTCCATGCAGTCATGCCGGCCACATGACCTTGGAGATGTCTACAGACAACGCCGACTCTTCGGCTTAGAAATGGAGATGACCACCAACCCCCAGAGTCAGGCATGACTGGACTTAACGTCAGGGGAAACCTTTACCTTTTATTATAGTATATGCCAATTTGGCAATTTGCTGCTTAATCTTGTTCGGTGGATTTTAGATTGCAGCAATTGTTTTATAATCATGTCTTTGAAAAGGCATGCAGTTGTGGACTCCCTCACGTTCCCTTTACTTCAGAAGCAGGAATTGTGTGACCCTTAAGATGTTGAACTGGACACCAGGAAAGTCGTGCTGCCTCTTTATTCTGCTTTGATGAGACCACACCTGGAATACTCTGTCCAATTCTGGGCACCTCAGTTTAAGGGAGATGTTGACAAGCTGGAAAGTGTCCAGAGGAGGGTGACTAAAATGATCAAGGTTCTGGAGGACGAGCCCTATGAGGAGCAGCTAGACATGTTTAGACTGCAGAAGAGAAAGCTGAGAGGAGACATGTTGGCTATGTATAATTCACATGAAGGAAAGTCATAGTGAGGAGAGAGCAAGCTTGTTTTCTGCTGCCCTGGAGACTAGGACGCGGAACAATGGCTTCAAACTACAGGAAAGAAGATTCCATTGAACATTAGGAAGAACTTCCTAACTTTGAGAGCTGTTCAGTAGTGGAACTATATGCCCTGGACTGTGGTAGAGGCTCCTTTGGAGGCTTTTAAGCAGAGGCTGGATGGCCATCTGTTGGTGGTGCTTTGAATGCGATTTTCTGCTTTTTGGCAGGGGTTGGACTGGATGGCCCATGAGGTCTCTTCCAACTCTTTGATTCTGTGATTCTATGACCTAGCAGATCTATCCAGATCTGTTATTTTGTTGTGCTCTTGTTTTTTTTTTAAAAAAAATATATTTAACTTGTTTTTAAATTTTGATTGTTTAATCACTTTTGGCTATTGTAATTTCAAAATTTCAATTATTTTTTAAAAAATCTTTATTAATTTATCACACAGTCTAATTTGCATCCAAAGTAAAAAAAAAGCAGTAGAAAAAAGAAAAGACACAACAAAAGGAAAAGGAAAAGAATATAAATACATAGTACACACATGTATATTGAATTAAAACTGGAATGAATTCACTAAAAGACTAATATAAAACACAAAATATTAACTGAATAAAACATAAAAGAGTTTTAACCCCCAATTTAAACTGTAATGAAAAGAAAGAAGACATAAGAAAATATCCTACCATTATAAACCCAACTAAATGATCCTACTAAAATTACTAAACAGATGGATATAGCATGTGATTTCTTACTGCTCAGAAAGTCAATAAATGGTTTCTGATTTTTCAAAAATCTGTTCAGTTGGTTTATCTTTTAAACCCACCTTAGCTTGGCAATTTGGGTTAATTCAAAAGCCTTAACGATTTATCATCCCACTGTTGGTTCATATAATCATAGAATAATAGAATTGGAAGAGACCACATGGACCATCTAGTCCAACCCCTGGCCATTCAGGAAAAACACAATCAGAGTACCCCTGACATTGTTGGTTCTTCAGCTTATATTCATGTTTGAACAAACAGTTTCCCCACTGTTATCACATATATGCGAAATAGTCCAAATTCAATATTTGGTTTTTTAACCAAAACATTTCTAATGACATTGCAAAATCTACCTTTAATTTTTTTAATGATCCTGTAAATTTTATTTCAGTAAATTTTATTTGCTGTTTTACATGTTTACCAAATACAGAGAAATCCCAGAATCCCTAGATTTTTTTTCAAGAATTTATTTGGGACTAGACTATTTTTACATCATCTGTAAAGAGATCCAACAACTTAAATCAGCTGTCAAAATTTAAAACACAACTGAAAAACCTCTGTCTTCTTGCAGGCTATCCAGACTAAGTTTATCTTGTAAATTGTAACCTGCAGAGTGAATTTTAATTTGTGTATACTTGTTATATGTATTTTAATAGTGTAAAATTTATTTTAAATTAATAACTGTATGATAATGACATAATCCAAAATGAAACAAGAGATGGTTCTGAAATATGAAATTCCCAAGTTGGAAGGTAAACAGCTAGGTACTAGAAAAGAATAGAGGACTCATGCAAATAGCGCTGTGTTTACTGGCATAACTGGACTCAAGCCAAAAGGAGATTCAGCTGCTGATGTGCTAAGATGTAAAAGGAAATTACAGCTTAAAAAAATCAGTGTACCATTAATAGCAAGGTGAGATGTAGCAAGCACAGCCTGTATATAATGAGAAGTCTGATAAATTATGTCAATAAGTCTTAATGGAAAGTGTTGTGACTGCGCCTTCGGGGATTATGGTTGATGGTGATGGAATTCGAAGAGGAAGAAAAAACCCTCGTGATGAGGGTTCACTGGAGGAGTTGCGCAGGAAGCGACTTAGAGAGCTATATGGGGGATCTTCTGAGGAAGATTCAGATGGGGAGATGGATGCTGAGGAACAGGTGGTGGCTGGGGAAGCGGGCACTGAATGGGCACAGCCACCGGAGATGTCTGGGGATTTGGGGCCTATGGATACTTCTGAACCTGGGGTTTCTGCAGGAGCTGATCCCAATTGGGATGCTTGGAGAAGGGAGGATGGTTCTTTAAGTGTTCATGGGGCTAAGTGTGGGCAGGATGATTGGGACTCCGACGAATTGCTAGGTACTCCAGATCCACGAGCTCTAGCTGTGTGGAGTTCAGACTCTGAGTAGATTTGGGACACCTGGTGTTTGGGTGTGAGTGTTTGGTCACCCAGGAGGAAGGGGAATAAAATGGGAATGTTTGGCCACTGCACTTTGCGTGTGGCAAGGTGTTGCTTAGGCGCCATTGGGATCTCTGTGTTTCCATGAAGACTCGACTTGGACTATGATTTGAATCTGCTGATATCACCTAGCTTGGCTCTCGCTGTGTCTTATCGTGGACCTGTTTTGGATGACTGCACCCTCTTCGGACTTTGGATTGAATTTGACCTGGCTTCTGTCTACACCCTCTGACTGACGGCTACTCCCGGCTTCTGACTATTGGTTTGTCTTTCGGAATTTCTGCTGCCTCCTGACCTGACCTTGGATTCTTCTGACGACGGCTATTCATCATCCCTTTGAGGCTTTCGGCTTATCTGCACCGTGGAAGCAGCTTTATTGCTTTTCTAGTTTGTTTATTTTCCAGCAATTAACTATTTGTTTTCCAGGGCTGAATTGAAGCGTTATTTAGTTTTTTATTGAATGCCAGCATGGGAAATTAGCGTGGCTCGTTTTTGAGTTATTATTGTCCAATCTACTCTCGAAACACTGAAAAGTGAAGTGTTTCAAGGATATTTCCTGTGTTTATGTTATTTTCTGGCTTATCTTCGGAATAAACTCTGTTTTGTATGTTAACTGGCGTCTGACTCTTGACAGAAAGCCCATAACTCTAGTCCAAGTTTATGTTCCCACCATAGAGACAGAAAAGGAAGGTATAAAAAAGATTGTATATGGTCATCCAGTAAGACATTGATCTAATACTAAAATAGGATACTGTATTTGGAAATCATAAGTGGTTAGAATGCAAAAGTAGGAAAACCAGCAGGGCCAAACATTCTTGGCCCAGAATCAAGGAATGATGTAGGAGAGTGACTATTCAATTTTGTGATGCCAATAATTTATTCAGTGCAAACACAATGTTCAGGTAAGTGAACAAACAGGTGTGATGAGTAATACAGAAATCAAATACAGATGGCCCTCCACATTTGTGAGTTTAATTTTTATGAATTTGATTATTAGAGAATTTGATTAACACATTTTCTCTATGAATCTTTAAATCTTCTGGCACAACTCTGTGGTCTCCTGGAGCACCTTGAGATTCTTAGAGAAAATACTTCTCAAGAAATCCAGTGATGAATTTCAAGAAGTTGGGCATCACCAGTGTGGGAAGACTAATGCTGTGATCCTAGAAGGAAGAGGAGGAATAGGCCCTGTGTGCCACTTCATCTACGATGCAGATGTTGACTTCTTTTCCTTTGTCTTCTTCTTGCATACTTTGAGTGTCTTTGTCACTTGAGTAAAGGAAGAAAGTACTGTGGAAAATAGAAACACACAGCATATAGAAGGAGGAAAAATAACCAACTCTCAGAAATCCCAGCCAGTTTACTAGCTGTTAGGATTTCTGAGAGTTGAAGGCCAAAACATCTGGGGACCCACAGGTTGAGAACCACTGCTTTAATTGAAATAGTGACCAAAAACAGCTTTCTATTCTAGTTCTATAAATTAGGAATTAGAAAAAAGTACAGTACTTTATGTGAAAAATCTGAGCCTTCAAAACATCGTCAGTTTTCAATTTTGCCTGAAGTCTAGTAATGCAGAAGATTTCCATCATGGTGTTCACGAATCACGATTTTAGTTTATAGGCATTTATGAACTTTTCTTTCTTTATAGCAATTCAGAAACTTAGAAGAAAACGAGTGAGTTTTGAATAGCAGACAGAAGTTTGTAAGAAGACTAATTCACCACTAATACTTTAACATACAAGGGCAAAGGGAACTAATTATACTCCAGCAACATCCTGATATCACGGGAGACACCTCACTTGTAGTTCTGCAGATTTGAATGACCTCACATGTCTTTACTAATCACTATACAGATGCAGATATTTGCCATTTACTTTCCTCTTGTCAGAATTTGAAACCACTACTAGGAAACATTGTCTGACGGCATGAGACTTGCAGTTTCCAAGTCCTGTTCAGAGAGAAAAAAACCCCCAAGGATTAGTTCCCAGGTGCTACTCAGCTAATGCTTGAACAGTAACTCGTTCTGGTAAGGATCTGTGTAACTGCTTCACCATTCTTTGGGCATGCTAGATAACTCCTTGGTGTCATGGTAGAATTGAGGACTCAAACTGTATAATAATGGTATTGAATAGGATAGCAATTTGTGGGAATTACTGGATTCTCTCCTTGTCATACTGTAAATACTGTATTTTTAAGATGCTAATTATACCACAAGCTCCTAATATAGGAGGAGGTAAAATTCTTTGTTTTAGGGAATTGTGCTATATTAGGATAAAACTGTAAGATCTGCTCCTGGAATGATCACAGTCACTTAATTGATGTACAAGAGAGGAATATTTTATTGACTCAAAAGAATACCCTCATAGATCGTATGCAGGGATTCTTTTGATTGAATTAGCTTTGCAATTCAAAGCTCTTCCAACCCAGAGAAGTAGTTGCTTTGTGAAAGTATCCTCAACCATTTTGTGGTTTACTGAAATGTAATTAAAAAATCAAATGTTCTTGCTGGTTGGGAAAGTTTTATAGTGCTGGTGATGAAGCGTTGATACCTCATGGCCATGCTAAAGTAAAGTCAAATGTAATTAAAATGTTTGTTTTTTTTTTAAAAAAATGGACTATTCACTCCCACTGGAAATTGGGCCGGAAGCATGATTTCTAAGGTGAACCAATGCACCTGAAGATCAAATTTGAGAGTTATGACTTGTACTGTGTTCTGTGCTAGTGCAGAAATACGGAAAAATCTTCAGTACAAGGAATGCAAGATGTTTTTATGTATTCATTTCTATCTTGGAACATGTAGCATTGTTGTTTTAATTCCTCTAATAATTAATGCATTCGCGCACTGATAACAATAGAATCTAATCGATATCAGTGCATAAATGCATTCATTATTCAATTAGCCTTATCACAAAAACTACACATGATAGACAAAAAATAAACACAGATCTGAATTCAATGCAAAAAAAAAAACTCTGTAAAAATGACCTAAAATTATATCTGATGAAAAATACTTGTTGGCTTGTGTTAAACAAATATGATGTGAAATGTGCAGACTTTACAGTAGTCCGCTATAATGTACCATTCATCATATTTTTAAAAGTTGACTTGATGGAAAAAATAAAGACATATTTAAAATCAGCATAAAATTGATTTAAACTGTGCTACTCTCATTTGTAATGATTTCAAAAAGTTTGATTTTGTTGACTTGTGTAATCAGATACACATACTACAGGTATGCCGTTCCCCAAGCAGGCACATTACAATATTCTAACAAATCTTTTCTCTCTCCCCCCCCCCCCCCCAAGGAACCTGCCACCCATGACCTCCATCACTACTCAAAGTGATATCTAATAAAATCTACCCTTACTAATACTTTAGTAAATTCCCCTTGCAGCTACTTTAAAGTCAATATTCATCTTTCTTTCCAAGTATTCAAATGCCAGCCTTCATTTTTTTGTGAACTTTTCATTATTTCATCCCCAGATACCTTTAGATAGCTTGGTCATTTGAATATAGTCTAATAACTTTTATCTCCATGTTGTAGTAGAGCCTGTGAGTAACGTTACAAACAGAAGTATGGGTGCCAGAAAGGAAAAAAGGGTTACTCGGGAGCAGGAATCTGATGATGAGCAACAGAGAAAGGGGATCTGGGACATACTTACAGCACCTACAGATGAGGAGTCGTTTGAGGGATTCTGATCTGCAGTTTGGACCTGGACCGGTTTGGCTAAAGACGCTGCTTCTGCGGACACTGGAACAACGCTGTTTTGGATTTTTCCCGCTTCGACCCTGGTCTTCGGCTGACAACGCTTCTCTTCCTGTTAACCATTTGTGTACTGTGCCTTTTTGTTTTGCCCCAGAGCGCTTTGTTTGACTTGGTGCTCTTTGCATCCAGTTAATCTGGATTATCTTTCTGTTTACCTTTTGGACCAGGTCTGGTTTGGTTTTTTGAGTTTTGACCAGTAGAACTGCATTTTAGTTTCTCTGCGTCCCTTTTCTTTTGTTTTAATAAACTCTATTTTGAAGCCACTTTTAAGTCTGGCCCTTTAAGGCGTCTGTGATTCCAACACTCCAATCAATCCTTTTTAGATAGTTCTTTATCACCTTTCCAAGATTTTGCTATTATCAGTCTGGTTGCAACAAAGCTATATTGACAAATTTCCTCTTAGCCTTTACTAATTCTCTCCCTAAATGTACTTAAAAGGCACATTTCTAGATTTTTCTTAACCTTATTTGTAATCATTTTGTTTGTTTCCTTAATCACCTTTTCCCAAAAATCCTGTACCATTCTACAAGTCCACCAAACATGGAAGGAGGTGCCTTTCTGCATCTTACACCTCCAGCATTCCCCTCGATGGGATTTATCCATTTTGGCCATTATTTCTTATGTTAGATGACGTCTATAGAACATCTTATACATATTTTCTCTAATGGAGCCAGCTATTGAGAATTTAAATCCTCTTCTCCATAGATGCTCCCAATTTTCCTGATCAATATTTTTGCCTAAGTCTTTAGTCCAAGAAATCATAGAGATTTTTATTTGGCTGTCCTCTACATTGTAATCTAAAATATACTCGTATTTATATAATCTAGAAACTAAGCTCTTCTTCCCTTTCTCAAGAATACATTCCAGTATCTATTTACTATTGGCAAACCCTGCTTTGACATCTTTCCTAAACCTAAATTGATCATGCTTTGATGGTAACGGAACCAGTCACTCATCCCTATCTCATCTCTCTTTTTTCTTTAGTTAGATACTCCTTATAGGTTCTTATTTCCTCATTAGATGTTGGCCTGAGTACTGCTTCCAATGGACTCAGCCAGAGAAGAGTTTTCGATTCCATCCGCTCCTTATATCTCTTCCAAATCGCTAGGAGGCTATATCTTATTGTATGTCTGATAAATTCTTTGTTCACCTTATCTTTTTTGTACCATAAATAAGCATGCCATCCAAGTCTTATGTTATAATCCTACAAGTTAAGTAGAACACGATCCTCCAATCTAATCCATTCCTTTGGGCAACTAAAGCCTGTTGCTTCATAATAGTATCTAAAGTCCGGGAGGGCTAAACCCAGAAGGACTCCTTTTTTCAGTGGGAGGCTTTTAGTCCCACTCTTCCCGCTCTTTGCATATCCTCTGTCCCTCAAGTATTGCTCTGGCAGATTGGGGAATGCTTACCAAATGGGTAGTGGCACTGGGGTTACAGAGGAAGGAGGAATTCTGCAAAAATTGCTTTCTGCTAGTGTGACAATTCGGAATGGAACAGCTCCAACAGCTTTCTTTTTCAGATACATACTTTAGTAATATTGTGAAGAACAATCATGGAGATTGTGGTTTTTTATCATGTCAGAAGCGACTTGAGAGCATACTGGGGTGACAGAATTAGCCGTCTACAGAGATGTTGCCCAGGGGACACCCAGATGTGTTACCATCGTGCCGGGAGGCATCTCTCATGTCCCCACAAGATAGAGCTGACAGATGGGAGCTCACCTTGTCTTGCGGATTTGAACCGGTAACCTTCAGGGCAGTAACCCAACTTTTAGGTCAGCAGTCCAGCTGGCACAAGAGTTTAACCCACTGTGCCATTGTGGAGACTGTGGTAAGAGGTAGGAGACTACCTCTATCATTCTTGGAAATACAGTAAAATCTCGGTAATCCGAGCCCTGGTGAACCGAGGCTCTGGATTATCCGAGGGGCCCCCGGGGCCCCCTCACCCTCCCAAAGGAGCCGTCTCCCCTTGGAAGGAGCCCATGAGCGCCACTGCCTAGCAGCACTCGTGGGCTGCTTCCCAAGGGGCGAGGGCTTGGCCCAGGGAAGCAGGCCACAATCGCGCTGTTTCCTCTGGCCTCTCCCTTGAGAAGTAGTGCTTTCGCGCAAGAGGAGGAAGAGGCGGGGCGCTTCCCTCTCCTCAAGAAGGAGCTCCTTCTCGCGAGAGGAGAGGTA
This sequence comes from Anolis carolinensis, assembly GCF_035594765.1. NCBI lineage: Eukaryota > Metazoa > Chordata > Lepidosauria > Squamata > Anolidae > Anolis > Anolis carolinensis. Next base: position 56,651,959 of record NC_085841.1, read on the forward strand.
GAGGCAAGAGGAAGCGCGCCGTGATCACTGCTACTGCAGCAGCGATCGTGGCCTGCTTCCCGGGGCCCAAGTTCTGAGCGGAGGGAGTTTTCTCCCTCCGCTCGGCGCTTGGGCCTTTAGAGAAGCGAGAGGCGTGTCACTGCTTAGCGGCACGCCTCACACTTCCCTTCCTGGGTCCAAGCGCCTGACGAAGGGAGGAAACCACTCCCTCCGTCAGGCGCTTGGACCCAGGGAGGGAAGTGCGAGGCATGCAGCTAAGCAGCGACATGCCTCGCGCTTCTTTCCCTGGGTCTAAGCGCCAGACGAAGGGAGTTTTCTCCCTCCGCCCGGTGCTTTGACCCAGGCAGGGAAGCGGTAGGCATGTCGCTAAGCAGCGGCATGCCTCCCGCTTCCCTGGGTCCGAGCGCTTGCCGGAGGGATTAGTTTTCTCCCTCTGCTAGGCGCTGGGCCTAGAATCTGGGTTATCCGATTAATCCGGGTAACCCAAGTTGGGGTCCGCCTGTTTAAATCGGATAACTGAGATTCTACTCTAATGTTTGGTTAATCCCTCCCATATCCTGTATCTTTCCAGACTTTTCAACCCATGCCTTTTATTGAGGTGTGTGGTTATGCATCTATTCGTTTTAGCTTTCTCCCTTATTCCTGGCTGTCTCCCAATATTTGTCTCCCTCCATGTGCAAACACAAAACATTCTCTTTCCCCACATACAGATGGGCATACTTTTTCTCCCACGCTGCCTCTCACCATGTGGCAATGGAGTGGTATAAATTTATGTGCATTGTGATCTCTTTGTACTTTTCTGCTATCAATCTGAATGATGTTGTGAATAACTGAAGAAGTCTTGGATTAGTGTACACTAGTCAGTTGGATATAGGTAAGATGCATGATTTAAATGAGATTTGAGGAAATTACTCATTTGGTGCACCATCACAATTGTATTTGTAAAATTTATGGCCTGATAGCTGATTGGTTGTTTGGAAGCAATGCAATGTTGATAGTGGCTTGGTGTTGACAGAAAAATACCTGTGAGTCTTGTGTGGTACAGGGGCCATGAAATGCTTCCTTTTATAATATGGCATTATAATCTGTCCTGATCATTGTAAATGATAGCCCCACAACCTTCCCAGAGGAGGGCTATGGGAAATTGCCTACTTAGCTCCTTTTTTATGAAAGAAAGAAAAAGAAGAAGGAGGGCAAACACATATTTCAAAGTAATGGGGGGCAAAGAATGTGTTATATACCAACTTGCCATTTTGAAATAGTAATTGCTGTGGTGCAGTACAGGTAGTTTTATATTTATTTTGTACTATAAAGAAATAGGCAAATTACTATTTTCAGTGTAGTTTACCAGAAAATGAATGCTCAGCTGAAAAAAAATTCAGCTGAGACAAAACAAAAGGAATCTGTTGTACAACTTTGTTCCACTCTGACATTTGCACCAATTCAGTTGCTACTTTCTAGAACAAGTAGAGTAAATAACTGGCACTTTGGTTAAGAGGTTGTTTGATGCCAAACTGCAGTCTGCTTACAATGGAAGAGTTGTTGTCTACATTGTTCTCAGCTTTTTAAAATAGTGTGATTCACCTCCCCTTTAATGAAAATGGAAAGACTCTTTGATACAAGCTGAATTTTCTTTGGCTTAATGAATTATTTTTATAATGCATGAGTTATAAATAAAGGTTGAAATTGAAGAGATAGGGGCTAGATAATATTGTAAAGTATAGTGTGAGAATGCTATATGGCCATTTGGTAGATGATAATGCCAAATGATAAGTAGTAATCTATGTTATTTCTGTTTTCTAATAGGAGTGTAAATCAAAACATAATACCACTATGTTTATTTCTGTACTGGTGAATGTTGAAATTGTGACATCCCATGGGTTAGCAGGTAGCAAAAATAAAATCAAGTTAACCCCACCTGCAATTGTAGCAGAATTTCTTTTGTGAGAAACTCTCCTCATATTTAGAGCAACTGTCAATAGGGGGAATTCATGGCCTGGGCATGAAAAGCCAATAGTAGCATTGATTTGAGAGCAGAGTACAGAAAAGATCTCTCCTGAAGTACTTAGGCTGATCATCTTGAATAGACCTTTTAGGATAGGCTGTCTTTTGTTATTTGTCCTTGTCAACAAATGCATATTTGCTAAGGACTGCAATTTTTTTTAAAAAATAGCTTTTAATTTATGGTTTATAGTTTGTAACCAGCACTATTATTTGACAGGTAGGAAGGAAAAAGTGCAGGAAAACAGCTAATTATAGTAATTGCAGCTGGTTTCAAAGTACTTCTAACAGTTTGGGCATAATGCTTACTTGAAAGCATCAAATGGGTGCTAGTTGTGAAATAGAACACCTGTTTGTTGTTGAGCATGTGTTTATGCAGATGATTGTTGTTGTCAAAGCACCTTGATGTAGAGTAGTCCTGTTTACATTTACATTCTCCCCAAAGGATTAACAGTGTTCTCTCAATAAATTTGCAGTCTATTCTCTTCTCAAAGGCTGCTGTTTGGAGGGTGGTGTGAACAAGGCAACAAGTGCTTGCTAATCACTTGAATATACATAATTAGCAACAGTCTGGTGCACTGGAGTCTTTGTATAACCAGAACAATGCTGATTGGCAGTGGCAGATCACAATAGTTGTGGCAAGATGTTGCCTGCTGTCGGTTTTGAAGGCATCTATACCTTTCCTATTTCCTTCACAGTTTGTTTTTGAGTTAATTCTGCATCAGTGTTTTAATTGTTTATAATTTCTTTGAGTTAATAACAAATGTGAAGTTAGATTCTCTTTCTAGTTTTCCTTCACATTGGTCCTAATTGGATTTATGCATGGAACTACACCAACAATTCAGTAATTCAGGCTTGAAGTACTTATGAAGCATTTCTTTCTGAACAATTTTTGCAGTACCAGTAGAACAATACTAATAATATTTAAAACCAGTTATCAGTCATCTAGATATATAAAAATGTAATGTGCGTTTTTCCCCCATGGAGTAAATAACAAGACCACTGAACCAAATCACACCAAATTTGGCCACAAAAGATAGTCATCCAATCTATGTCTTTCAATCAAATAAACCTAGAAATATAAACTCTAAATAAAAAACCCATCAAAAACACAAAGGGGGGGGGGGGGAGAAGGATGAGGAAGAGCCATTCTCCCCCTGGCTGCCAGTCAGAAGGATAGGTCCTGCCCCCTTTAGGCTCCACCCACTTCGTGTCATAGCAACCCCCTCAGTCACAACGGTGCCCGGGGGACAGGCAGGGTTCACCTCGGCCTCTTCCACACTGCCTATAAAACACAGATTATTTGATTTAAACTGGATTATATTGCAGTGTAGACTCGAGGCTATTCCGCACAGCTATATAACCCAGAATGCCAAGGCAGATAATCCACAGTATCTGCTTTGAATTGGATTATCTTGAGTCCACACTGTCATATAATCCATTTCAGTGTGGATTTTATACAGCTGTGTAGGAGGGGCCTCATATAATCCAATCCAAAGCAAGTTAATATAAGGTTATAAATATAATCTATAAAATTACTGTGGTATAATAAAACAAAACAATATAATCTCTAAATCTCTAAAATCAGGACTATAAATGAAGAACTACACTCTGAATTCCAGACAGGAAAGAATCAGGGCCAGCTAACATCTCCCAACAAAGATTCCCCCAGGGAGGAAGCTGAGGAGGGAGAGAAACAGTTTGTATTGTCAAAGTCATTATAATCACTATGACATAGTATGCCACAGCAAACAAGATAGATATGCTGGATTTCATATCACAAAATCACAAGTGGAACACTTCCCAAGTGTCTAGGACTGTGTGATGTATTTTCGGATGATGCTTACAGATCCCAGTAGGGTGGCCTTTTGCAGCTGGCAGATCGTAATTGTGTCAATGTCTATTACTATTATTATTGTGTCTGTGAGTGATGAAAATGAACACAATCTGGCTTCCAGTATTAAAAAAAACTCTAAAATCAGAACAGTAAATAAAGACTATGAAATAAAGACTATAAAATAAAGACTATGAAATAAAGACTATAAAAACAACACTATGAAAACAGGAAAATTCCAGACAGGAAATGTTCAGGGCCAGCTAACACCTCCCAACGAAGGATTTCCCCAGGGAGGAAGCTGAGAAGGGAGAGAAATAGTGTGTATTATCAAAGTCATCATCATCATCATCATTAATATTAATATTTTTTATTATTGTGTTGCTGTGAATCATGAAAATGAACACAATCTGCCCAAGTATTAAAAAAACCCCTCTAAAATCAGAAGAGTAAATAAAGAACAACATTATGAAAATAGAGGAATTCCAGACAGGAAACAATCAGGACCAGCTAACACATCACAACAAAGAATTCCCCCAGGGAGGAAGCACCCAGGCTTTGAAGCTGAAAGGCCATTCAGTGCTAATCATTCTGGCTAATTGCACCATTCATACTTGCCTCTAACAGACAAGATTTCTTTCTTCCACCCTGGACATTATTCCACAGGGATATAAACCTCACTTGCCTGGCTGCTTCCTACCTAGAGGAATCCATTGTTAGCCAGCCTGAATAGCACTGAATAGCCTTGCATCATCAAAACCTGGCAAATCCTCTGTTTTCTGAGGGCCACAGCCTTTCTTTTTGAGTATGTGCGCTCAAGCACTGCATATGGGTACTTCTTCATCTATACATACAGTAGAAGAACAGAAAATATTGCAAAGAACAACACTCTGAAAACGGAAATTCCAGACATGAAACAATCAGGGCCAGCTAACACCTCCCAACAAAAGATTTCCCCAGGGAGGAAGCAGCCAGGCCTTGAAGCTGAAAGGCCATTACATTCTAATCATTCTGGCTAATTGCAGCATTCATACTTGCCTCCAACAGACAAAAAAGGACCAACCAGAAATATTGTACATCCATAGGTTTTAAGAAATAACATATACTAACTACCATCAATTCTTCAATACTTTATCTTCCATACCTCCAGACTTCGCCACAGCAACGTGTGGCCGGGCAAAGCTAGTAATTTACAAGACTATAGAGAGTTCACGAAAGACTATTAAATTTCTAATCTAAAATCTCTTTTAGTCCACTGTAAAAAACAATAGTTCTACCTCTCTGGTTTCACTGTTAAGACTGTTATTGTCCACATACAATATTTCTTCCCCACTACTGCAGCAGATATTAACCAGTAAAACAATATGTCAGGGATACACCCCTCACTCTTGAAACAAAACATGTATTCCTGTATAGTAAAAGTTGGACTGCTTTGCCTTTGTGATTTTTTCCAACTCTTCCCAAGTGTCTAGGACTGTGTGATGTATTTTCGGATGATGCTTACAGATCCCAGTAGGGTGGCCTTTTGCAGCTGGCAGATCGTAATTGTGTCAATGTCTATTACTATTATTATTGTGTCTGTGAGTGATGAAAATGAACACAATCTGGCTTCCAGTATTAAAAAAAACTCTAAAATCAGAACAGTAAATAAAGACTATGAAATAAAGACTATAAAATAAAGACTATGAAATAAAGACTATAAAAACAACACTATGAAAACAGGAAAATTCCAGACAGGAAATGTTCAGGGCCAGCTAACACCTCCCAACGAAGGATTTCCCCAGGGAGGAAGCTGAGAAGGGAGAGAAATAGTGTGTATTATCAAAGTCATCATCATCATCATCATTAATATTAATATTTTTTATTATTGTGTTGCTGTGAATCATGAAAATGAACACAATCTGCCCAAGTATTAAAAAAACCCCTCTAAAATCAGAAGAGTAAATAAAGAACAACATTATGAAAATAGAGGAATTCCAGACAGGAAACAATCAGGACCAGCTAACACATCACAACAAAGAATTCCCCCAGGGAGGAAGCACCCAGGCTTTGAAGCTGAAAGGCCATTCAGTGCTAATCATTCTGGCTAATTGCACCATTCATACTTGCCTCTAACAGACAAGATTTCTTTCTTCCACCCTGGACATTATTCCACAGGGATATAAACCTCACTTGCCTGGCTGCTTCCTACCTAGAGGAATCCATTGTTAGCCAGCCTGAATAGCACTGAATAGCCTTGCATCATCAAAACCTGGCAAATCCTCTGTTTTCTGAGGGCCACAGCCTTTCTTTTTGAGTATGTGCGCTCAAGCACTGCATATGGGTACTTCTTCATCTATACATACAGTAGAAGAACAGAAAATATTGCAAAGAACAACACTCTGAAAACGGAAATTCCAGACATGAAACAATCAGGGCCAGCTAACACCTCCCAACAAAAGATTTCCCCAGGGAGGAAGCAGCCAGGCCTTGAAGCTGAAAGGCCATTACATTCTAATCATTCTGGCTAATTGCAGCATTCATACTTGCCTCCAACAGACAAAAAAGGACCAACCAGAAATATTGTACATCCATAGGTTTTAAGAAATAACATATACTAACTACCATCAATTCTTCAATACTTTATCTTCCATACCTCCAGACTTCGCCACAGCAACGTGTGGCCGGGCAAAGCTAGTAATTTACAAGACTATAGAGAGTTCACGAAAGACTATTAAATTTCTAATCTAAAATCTCTTTTAGTCCACTGTAAAAAACAATAGTTCTACCTCTCTGGTTTCACTGTTAAGACTGTTATTGTCCACATACAATATTTCTTCCCCACTACTGCAGCAGATATTAACCAGTAAAACAATATGTCAGGGATACACCCCTCACTCTTGAAACAAAACATGTATTCCTGTATAGTAAAAGTTGGACTGCTTTGCCTTTGTGATTTTTTCCAACTCTAGGATTCTGTGAAGCTCCAGGCAACCTTAGCCTTATTATTAAGGACCCAATCTTTTACTCAACCAACATGATAACAAGATATGTATCAGACATCAAAAAACAGTGATACTCAACAAAACATTTCAGTATCTCTATAGCAGTCTTAGGTGATTTCTTAATACAGGCAATCCCCGAGTTGCAAACATCCAACTTTGGGGGGGGGGGGGGGGGGGAGAGAGAGAGAGAGAGAGAGAAAGAGAATAGGAAGTGAGAGAAATCTACCCCCAGAAAGGGAAATTCCATTCTGGAATAGATTCTCTTCAAAATCTAATTTTCCCAGGGACAGAAAGTGAGGTGAAATCTTTTGAGCAGAGGCAGAGATCGTCAAACAAACACCTTCCCTATCCTAGCCAAAGTTAATATATGTATATATTTGGCAAGACTTGCACTTGAAAAATGTACCTTTTTCAACTTACATACAAAGGACCTATCTTGTTTGAAAATTGGGGATTACCTGTACATGTCATTGAATGGTATCTTTCAAGCAAAGTGGAGTGCAGCTAGTTAGAGAAGAGAATATATATACAGTAGAGTCTCACTTATCCAAGCTAAACAGGCCGGCAGAACCTTGGATAAGCAAATATCTTGGATAATAAGAAGGGATTAAGGAAAAGCCTATTAAACATCAAATTAGGTTATGATTTTACAAATTAAGCACCAAAACATCATGTTTTACAACAAATTTGACAGAAAAAGTTCAATCCACAGTAATGTTATGTTGTAATTACTGTATTTACGAATTTAGCACCAAAATATCACGATATATTGAAAACATTGACTACAAAAATGGCTTGGATAATCCAGAAACTTGGATAAGCGAGGCTTGGATAAGTGAGACTCTACTGTGTATGTATATATGTATGTGTGTGTGTGTGTGTGTGTATATATATATATATTCATACACACACACACACACAGAGTCAGACAGGCAGACAGACAATGAGTGAGACAGATGGATATAAAAGAAGGCTAGACAATGGACCAAGCTAATGCGTTAGTAATACAGGCATTACTAACACATTAAGAAACAAAATTGTCTCTAAGAAATATAAATAAAATTTTATTATTAAAAGTAAGGAAAAATATAAAATGTAATGTATAAGTTTAGTGACAAAATAACTAGAAGAAATACTAATGGTATAGGCCTAGAGGAGAAGATAAGAAAAAAGATGGGACAATATAAGAAGAAGATTTACGAGAAAAGCAAATGGAATAAAAAAAAATTCTGTTTTTCCTAAGCAAAACATAATGTAAGTGGAATTGTTTTCAAAAATAGAAATATGCATAGCTATGCCCTCCCCTTCCTCATTCTTGGATGTACATTAGACTTGTGGATAGACCTACCGTATTTTTCGCTTTATAGGACGCACCTGATGATAAGACGCGTCCAGGAACTAAGGGCAAAATGGGGCGACAGATCGCCCCATTCTCCGTGCCTGGACGGAGATCCAGATCTGCGTCCAGGCAGGGAGAATGTGCCCATTCTCCCTTCCTGGATGCGTCCGCAGACGCATCCAGGAAGGGAGAATGGGGCGACCTCGGCCGTGCGCGCGCACGCACGGCTCAAATCGCCCCATTCTCCCTGCCTGGACGCAGATCCAGATCTGCGTCCAGGCAGGGAGAATGTGCCCATTCTCCCTTCCTGGATGCGTCCACAGACGCATCCAGGCAGGGAGAATGGGGCGACCTGGACCGTGCGCGCGCGGCTCAAATCGCCCCATTCTCCCTGCCTGGACGCAGATTGCGTTTATAAGACGCACTGACTTTTCCCCTCTATTTTGGGGGGAAAAAAGTGCGTCTTATAAACCGAAAAATACGGTAACTTCCTAACAAAACTCCATAATCAACTTATTATACTTTCTTTGATCTTTCCACCCACTTTTATGGTATAAAAGTGTGAAAATGAAATTTTTAAAAAAATATATGGCTAAAAGAAAAAACGGAAGGATCTGTAAACTGCTCAGAATACACACTGTTCAGATTTATTTGTCAGTCATATCATTCTAGTTAAATAAATAAATTAAAGAAAAAGAGGGAAAGAAAGCAGAACTTGAAATATTATGAATCTGTTAATGGTTACAGAATGCTAGTCCTGCCCTCACCCTACTGTATTGTAGTGCTGTTGACTCTCAAAAGTGTGCATCAAAGAAGAGAAGGGTTTTTTGACTAAATCCTTCTCTGGTTGAATGAAAATTAGAAGTGAGACGTTTTCGTTCTTCTTGTTGAGCTTGGTACTAAAATGTTCTATCAGAAAATATATTCCTTTCAGCCTCCTTATCTGTTTTGGCATTGATGAGAGGCAAAAGAAAAGAAGATGGGATTATGTGTTTTATTTCAGTTTGTTCTGTATAGTGTGCTACTACGTAATGTACAACTGTATTTACTGGGTCATGAGAAATATTTATTTATTTACTATATTTATACCCCACTCTTCTCATCTCGAATGAGACTCAGAGTGGCTTACAGATATGGCAAAATTCAGTGCCGTATTACAATATAAATAAACAGAGATATAGTGTAATAAAAACAGGTAAAAGCATATAAATACAATTAACAAACAAATTAACATAGTGCCTTGACCCACAGTCATCGTTAGTGCTGCGTTCCATATTACACTATTCCCCAAAGGCCTGGTGCCTTAGCCAGGTCCTCAACTTTTTCCTGAATGTTTCCTAATGTTGATTTTACCATGTTTTTATTGCAATATGTTTTAATTTTTCTACTTTGTCTAGTATTTTCGGGCCTTTGTCCTGTGTTAGCCGCCCCGAGTCCCTGCCGGGAGACGGTGGTGGGATAGAAAAATAAAGTTACTTACTTACTTACTGAATATTAGGAGGGACGAACCCAGTCTAATGTCATTGGGAGGGGAATTCCATAGCCGAGAGGCCACCACTGAGAAGGCACTTCTCCCAAAATATAATTCTCCCAAAGGCTAGTATGGTAAGACCACAACATTTCATGCATTATTGATCCTGAGTATGCAGCTATGCTGTACTAAAGGATGCAATGTGGGACACGGAAATGATGAAACATTTCCTTTTTGCTATACGGCCTCCTGGAGGTATTTGTGGTAGGGATAGAGATTTAGGTTGTATTAGACAATAAACTCAATTATTTCCTGTCATTTCAGAAATAATCCTGTTTTTTTAGTTAGCTGTGTTTGCTGTGTTTTGAGGCCTATCTTGGTTTTGACAGCATGCTAAAAGGTAAAGGTTTTCCCCTGACGTTAAGTCCAGTCATGTCTGACTCTGGGGGTTGGTGCTCATCGCCATTTCTAAGCCAAAGAGTCGGCGTTGTCCATAGACACCTCCAAGGTCATATGGCCGGCATGGCTGCATGGAGCGCCATTACCTACTCCATGAATAAAAGAGATCCATCTATTTGGAGAGTGATACTGAATCCAATGAAATTTTTCTACTGGGGCAAAGGGAACTGGCTCTTTTTCCCTAGTTCTCAGTTATGGTCCATTGAGTAAGGACCATAGCTCAGTGATAAAGCCATGTGCCTTTTAGGTAGTCGGTCCTAGATTCTGTGCTTGGCCACCCTAAGAAGAGATGAGAACTCTCCTGCCTGAAACTCTGAAAAGCTCCTTGTCATCAATATGAATGAGTTAGGTGAATTCATCTTAAAGCCTCTTATATTTTCCTCCAGTTTTCAATGCTATTTACTGCAATATTCACAAGAGTCTTCCAAGTAATATGGGAAGTGAAGAAGGAAGAACATGTTCATGAGAATCACTGCATGACTTGCACTTTGCTGTATGCATTTTTTAATTCACCTATTAGATTTGCATCAAATGTCCCTTCATAAAATACAAAAAGGCAATTGTATGATTTAGTAAAGCATATCCATTTTTTAATTCTTTTGTTAGAAGTGCCTGTAATGCGTTATTGAAAGCTATGTGTTTGTACCGGAATTCTTGGTTTGAGATTCTTAAGCATTGTATAAATCCTAGATCACCAACTTGCCAGTGCTAGCAGTTAGGCACTTAGTCCACCCTGTTTCTCCAGTTTTTAATGAATCTGTTACTTTGCCATAATGCACCATTAAACCAAGTAAAAAAACCTCTTATTTCTCCTCCTAGTGGCAAGGAATCTGTGTGCATTGTGAAGTGTAATAAGTTTGGCATTTATATCAACTTAGCATGTGTGTAAATTATTTACAATAAAGAGTATGAAGAGAAAGATGAGGTAATATAATCTTAACATGTAGACAGTTTAACACAGTATATGGAGAGTTTAACTGTTTTAACATATAAAGGAAAGTTATTGTTTGGTATTGTCAAAACGTATTTGCCTTGACATTAGATTTTTAGCCTGTGTTTACAATCTGTAATTTTATATTCGCAATTTTAAAATTACTACCATTTGTGAGCTCTAAAAGTATATGAATAAATGTGTATTATACCTCTATATTGGTAGACAGCATCACTCATAGGATCTCACTAAGAGCCTCTTAAGCCTATTTATCCTTCTATATCAGGCATGGGCATACTTTCTAACTTGGGGGCCACATGGTGGGTCAGAGCAGGGTGGGCGGGCTACAAGGAATAGCTTTTATCTATTCATTAGTATGTTCTAATTGTGAGACTAATCACACCAGAGTGATGCTTATTATGATGCACATCTATTCTGGATGGCCTTGAGGTTCCAACCTTGGACCTCTATGCCCCTTTAGCATCGAAATACCTCACTGGATGTGTTACATCTGTGAGCAGACCTCTTGACAATGTATCTTAGTCTATTTGAAGATGTTTTGTCTCGCTGTGGAAGATAGTCCTGCTGAATCCATTGGGAAAATTAATTGTGGTAATTCAGCTAATAAATCATCTACAATAGATAATCTAAAAGCTCTTTACTAGAGCTTTTAATCTATGTTAATTTTATCAATATTTGTATGTATGTATTTTTATCCTTTACAATTTTATCTTGTAAATCACCTAGAGCATTGTGGATGGAGGGCGATTAATAAGTAATTAAATGATGATGATGATGATGATGAATAGTGGCTTATAGTTCAAAGTAGAGGTTGCTTATACATCTTTTCCTGAAATATCTTGTTGCCTTTCCATTCAAACTATAGCCAGTTTTATTTTATCCTTTCTGCAGTTCTGCTTAGCAATTCATAGACCTTTTTGCTTTTAAGTTTAAGTTTTTTAGTTTAAGTTTGGGTTGGCTGTGTTTCACACAGCTACTCTCTCCGTATTTGGCTGGGAAGTACTGAGTTGAAAAGCACAACTTGTTGTCTAACCCAGAGCTTCTTTGGCTCCAAATTTTTTTATGTGACCCCATATATATAGGTATATTAAATAGATATAAAATCAAATATTTATTGGTAACAAATAGCATATGTAAGGCTTGCTAAAAAGACTCTTTTTCATTTTTATAAAGTACAGCTGAAGCACTTTCTGATTTGTGTAAATGTCTACAACAGCCACTAGGTGACATTCAGAAATTTTTTACGGTTAACAATTTTTTGAGATCCCAACATTGAGCTAAGGGGATCCTATCTTTGGGTCAGGCTCCACAGTTTAAGAAACAGTGGTCTAAATCATGTGGGATATGGAGAGCTTAAAGTATGGTATCACCATAAAAATCTTGTTTTTGTCCTTTTATGGTTATAAATTAAGATTATATGTACGGTAACTAAAATTAAGAGTTCTGTGCAGAATTTTAAAACATCCTACTCAAAGATATCATATACCCTATTCATTTCCAAAGATATAAAGTAGGAGAGGCTTCTTTCATCTTTAAACTGATTATCTTCAGCATTTTGCAAATTATTTATGATTAGGACAATATAAATTCTGCCTTTATCTTAACTGATTTTCCTTTCATTGTAATGGCAACTACATGTTAGTTCAGAGCTTCTTACAGTATATGTTTTTTTCTTCTTTTTTGCCATCTCTTGAGTTGGACATTAAATAGGGATATCTTGGTCTCTCTGCAGAATCTGCACCTAACAGCCACCCATCAAGAAAAATTGTATCTTACAAACATATCTCTGTAGTTAGTTATTGCCATGTACTATATCAATATAGCTAAGAGGCTAAAGTCTATGCTAGTTTATTTTTTGAATCTTTTAATGTGCATGCGCTCTGGTCAGAGCTGTCATAATTACTCAGTTATAGAGATGCTTCAAATCATGTGGGTTTTTGTCTCAACAAACTACAAGATGCTGTTTTTAAGGTCACTGATTTTCTCATTATATTTAGTGGAATATGAGAACTATGATTACAAAATTATTACTAAGGATTTTGTGTGGTTTGGTATGGGAGGAGGCCATATTCTGCAAAGACCTGAAGACATGGTTATTTTAATGTGCTTTTGAATAACAGGTCAACTTGTAATTTATCACTGCCCAGTCCAAATCGTTTACTGTCCCGATCTCCAGCACTTTATTTCATTCCTGGTCCTATTATCTTGCATTTTGCACAAGCCCTGCTTTTTCCCTTGCAATTTTATTTGTCCCACTACTTGGTTCTTCGATGCTTACTGATATATTTTGATGCTTTTATTCTGTGGTTAATTGCTTTTATGACATTGCTGTTATATGTTTTTATTCTTTGTTTTATTTATTTATTTATTTATTTACAGTATTTATATTCCGCCCTTCTCACCCCGAAGGGGACTCAGGGCGGATTACAATGAACACATATATGGCAAACATTCAATGCCAATAGACAAACAACATTCAGTTTTAGACAGACACTGAGGCATTTTTTTTTTTAACATCTTCCAGCTTCACGATTTCCGGCCACAGGGGGAGCTGTTGCTTCACCGTCCATTGGTGGCTGTTCTTCCTCTTCTTTTCCTCGTTTTTACTTATAATTTTTGCATACTTGTATTCCGGACTTGATTCCCATGTAAGCTGCCCGAGTCCCTTCAGGGAGATGGAGGCAGGTTATAAAAATAAAGTGTTGTTGTTGTTGTTGTTGTTGTTGTTGTTGTTGTTGGGCTAACACCATGACACCAATTTGAATGAAGCAATGGATTTTAAGATTGGATTTCTCCTAATTTTTAAGTATTATATATATTGGGTGTTCCAAAACAAAATTCTTAAACATAGAATAACATATCACAATACATTTATATTTCTTATCAGATCTGATATGTCAGGGGTTATGATAACCTTCCTATTCAAGAGGAGTAAATATTCTGTTTCTCTGCATCATTATATACAATTATGATGTTGTAACAATGTGACCAATACAAATTCTATCTCCAGGTTACTCCTTCTTTTTAGATCTTATAAATTATTGAGTATTTAATAAAACTTAAAAACTTTTATTACAAATTAATTATTATACCTTCTTCTGACATACAAGACTAAGGTTTTTTTTATTTAAAACCTAGATATATTTGTCATCTTGCATTTTGAGGATCAAAGGTCCATATGTCTTTTCTGATATGTAAGGTGTCTTTAATTCATAACTTCCCATTCTGACATCCCTTTATAAAGTTACAATGATTGTTGATGTTAAAGCTGATAATGCTTTGTTGCCTTTCCTTTGATCAGTGTGATCTTACTTCCTGATTAAGAGATCAGTTGTACAAAATGGCTATGGGTATCAGTATGTGGATCTAATTTGATATTTTAAATCAAAAGCTTATCATTTGATTTAGACCAATATGCCAAAATCTTGTAATGTACGCAATACTGATTATTCAAAATTATATTCAACCATTTATAAGTTTAATTGAGAACTCTGGACTAAAGGTGGTGCTGTTGAACGCCAGGTCTGCAAATGGAAAAACTGCAGTTATCCAGGATCTCATCCTGGATGAACGGGCAGACCTGGCATGCATAATGGAGACCTGGCTGGATGAGGTGGGTGGGGTCAATCTCACCCAACTCCATCCTCCCGGGTATTCCGTGCAGCACCAACCAAGATCCGGAGGGAGGGAGGCGGAGTCGCAGTGGTCTATAAGAATTCCATCCCCCTGACCAGGTGCCCCATCCCGCAGTCAACCTTGTTTGAATGTGTCCATCTGAGGGTGGGTGACCGGGACAGACTGGGGATTCTGTTAGTGTACCGACCACCCCGCTGCACTACAGTCTCCCTGCCTGAGCTAGCAGGGGTGGTCACAGGCCTGGCATTGGAGTCCCAACGGCTTATTGTGCTGGGGGACTTCAATGTCCATTCTGAGACCACCCTGACTGGCGCAGCTCAGGACTTCATGGCAACCATGGGGCTGTCTCAAATGGTATCTGGTCCCACCCACAGAGCAGGGCACACACTTGACTTGGTTTTCTGCCAGGGATGGGAGGAAGGTGGCTGTGTAGAGGAGCTTGCCATCACTCCTTTGCCATGGACCGACCACCACCTGATCAGGTTTAGACTTACTGCGCCTCCTAACCTCCGCAGGGGTGGGGGACCTATTAAGATGGTCCGCCCCAGGAGGCTTATGGATCCGGAGGGATTCCTGGCGGCTCTTGGGGAGTTTCCCGCCACCTCGGTTGGTGATCCTGTCGATGCCCTGGTCTCTCTTTGGAATGGGTAGGCGACCAGGGCAATAGACATGATTGCTTCGGAATGTCCCCTCTCGAGTACCCAAGCTAAACCATCTCCTTGTTTCACCGAGGAGTTGGCAGCGATGAAGCGAAAGAAGAGGGGTCTAGAGCGCGTGTGGCGTTCGAAGCAGAACGAATCAGACCGAGCACGGCTATGCCTTTATTTAAAAGCATACGTAGCGGCAATAGATGCTGCTAAGAATGTTTTTTTTGCAGCTAATATTGCGTCCGCAAAGAACCGTCCGGCGGAGCTATTCCGAGTTTGTTGAATCCCATCTCTCAAGATGCGATCCCAGACAACTCGGCAGCCCGCTGTGAAGCATTTGCTCAGTTCTTTGCGGACAAAGTCGCTCTGATCAACTCTAGCTTTGACACCATATTAACGGCAGCTTCCGAGGATGTAACACAAGTACCTGCTTGTCCCATTTTGATGGATTCATTTCAATTGGTTGAGCTCGAGGATGTGGACAAGGTGCTTGAAGAGGCGAGGGCTACCACATGCATCCTAGACCCCTGCCCATCCTGGCTGGTAAGAGAAGCCAGAGGGGGATTGGCCGAGTGGGTGAAGGTGGTGGTGAATGCCTCCCTTCAGGAGTCTTAAATTGGCTGTGATCAAAATGCTGTTGAAGAAGCCATCACTAGATCCCACTCAATTGGACAGCTATCGGCCTATTTCCAATCTCCCCTTCTTGGGCAAGGTCCTGGAACGTGTGGTGACTGCGCAACTCCAGGCATTCTTGGTTGACACTGATTTTCTGGATCTGGCACAGTCTGGCTTCAGGCCGGGGCATGGTACTGAGACAACCTTGGTCGCCTTAGTCAATGATCTATGCTGGGGAGTGTGGCCCTGCTGGTTCTGCTGGACCTCTCAGCGGCTTTCGATACCATCGATCATGGTATCCTTCTGGGGCGCTTTGCCGGGATGGGTCTCGGAAGTACTGTTTTGCAGTGGCTCCAGTCCTTCCTGGAGGGTTGTTCCCAGATGGTGTCATTGGGGGACGCCTGCTCGGCCCCACAACCATTGACTTGTGGGGTCCCACAGGGTTCAAGTACTGTCCCCCATGTTGTTTAACATCTACATGAAGCTGCTGGGAGAGATCATCCAGAGTTTTGGGGTGAGGTGTCATCTGTATGCAGATGATGTCCAGCTCTGTCACTCCTTCCCACTTGTCACTAAGGAGGCTGTTCAGGTCCTGAACCGGTGTCTGGCCGCTGTGTCAGACTGGATGAGGGCGAACAAATTGAAACTTAATCCAGACAAGACAGAGGTCCTCCTGGTCAGTCGTAAGGCTGAACAGGGAATAGGGTTACAGCCTGTGTTGGACGGGATCGCACTCCCCCTGAAGACACAGGTTCACAGTTTGGGGGTTCTCTTGGACTCATCATTGAGCCTGGAGGTCTCGGCGGTGGCCAGGGGAGCCTTCGCACAACTCAGACTTGTGCTCCAGCTGCGCCCATTCCTTGGGAGGTCTGACTTGGCCACGGTGGTCCACACTCTGGTTACATCCCGTTTGGATTACTGCAACTCGCTTTACGTGGGGCTGCCTTTGAAGATGGCCTGGAAGCTCCAATTAGTACAACGAGCGGCAGCCAGACTAATAACGGGCGGCTTACAGGGAGCGTACCACCCCCCTGTTAAGCCAGCTCCACTGGCTGCCGATATGCTACCGAGACCAATTCAAAGTGCTGGTTTTGACCTACAAAGGCCTAAACGTTTCTGGTCCAACTTACCTGTCCAAACGCATCTCCTCCTATCAGCCCACGAGAACCTTAAGATCATCCGGGGAGGCCCTGCTCTCGATCCCACCTGCCTCACAAGCGCAGCTGGTGGGGACGAGAGACGGCCTTCTCGGTGGTGGCTTCTCAGCTGTGGAACTGTGATGTCTCAGGCACCTTTGGCCCCTGACCCCGCGGCCATTGCTGACTAAACTGAAGAAAACTTCGTTTTTTTCACAAGTCAGCAAGATTCAATTCCTTTGCAGATGTCTCCTGTTGACATTTCCGTGCCAGAGCCAATTACGGCTGCCCTTGAGACAGTGCCGGCTCTTCCGGGTTCTTCGGATGGTTTACTGTTTGATCGAAGGGCTTTTCTAAAAACAGACCGTTCTCAGAAGCAAAGTTTGCGAAGAAGCGCCAGATTAGCGGAGCGAGGCAATGATGGCTAAGCCTAGTTCTCTTGGCAAGAATTAGGGAGGCAGGAACATGGCGCAATGTCTTTGGCGGACCAGTTCTCTTGGGAAGAATTGGGGAGTTGAGCACCTGCTCTGGGGGAGCTTATGAACTCGCTTACCCTCGAGTAGACTGGGCGTTGCGCCCCTTTCTTGCCTAGTTTGGATTGTGTTTCATTCCATTACGACCAGTCGTAGCCTTGCCCTGAATGCTTGTGTTGGACTTACTTCGGAAAGCTTTTCAGTGGAACCTTGCTCCTTTTCCTCACTCTATACTCCGGCAGAGTTATTGTTATTGGCTTCTGTGTTGGTTCCCAGTGTTCGCGCTGCTCAGGAGTGTTACAGGAACTCCCTCCCCAGTGACATCCGGCAGGCTCCATCCCTTCTGGGGTTTAGAAAGAAGTTGAAGACCTGGCTATGTGCGCAAGCGTTTAATGAATGAACTTAGTTAGCTTTGACATGGATTGGATTAAGGCTCTTGCACAAGGTCTGATGGATGACTGGCATATATATTCGGTGTTGTACTGTGTTAAATCTTTTATATATTGTATTTTACTATGTTATTTAATTATTTTAATTGTTGTATTTTATTCACTTCACTTCACTTTATTTCTTAATTAGTCGCTCTCCACCAGAGTGCTCCGAGCAACTTACAATTTAAAAATCATTCCACAATATAAAAACATTCAACATAAAAACATTCAACCTAAAAACATTCATCCTAAAAACATTCAACCTAAAAACATTCAATAGTGACTATTTGGCAAATTAAATCTGATTTACTTAAATGCACAACCAAACAGCCAAGTTTTGAGCGCTTTTCCAAAAGGCCGCAACTCCGATATTGCTCTAATATCGGAGGCAATGAGTTCCACAGAATTGGAGCATAGATCGAAAAGGCTCTACGCCTTGTAGCTTCCAGGTGTACCTCCCTAGGGCCCGGTACGTATAGGAGATTTTCCTGGGAGGATCGAGGTGACCACTGATGGAAGAAAGGAATGAGGCGGTCCCTAAGATATAATGGTCCTTGGCCATTTCGAGCTCTAAATGTCAGGACCAGTATCTTGTAAGAGATCCGATGTTCTATTGGTAGCCAATGCAGTTGTTTCAGAATCGGTGTAATATGGGAACTTATAGATGATCCCGCTAGCAGCCTGGCCTCCGCATTTTGGACCATTTGGATCTTATGGGATTTTGTCTTTGGAAGGCCAGCGTATAAGGTGTTACAATAATCCAACCTGGTGGTGACTGTTGCATGGATTACCGTTGCCAATGCTTCTGTCAAAAGGTAGGATGCCAATTTCCTTGCCTGGCGAAGATGAAAAAAGGCCTGCTTACTTATGGCAGTGATCTGGGCCTCCATTGTCAGCGATGAGTCCAACACAACCCCAAGGCTTTTAACAGTAGCAGACGGAACCAGAACTTCCCCATCAAAATCAGGCAGTGACTGGATTAACTCTGGTGGCTGACCAGGCCAGAGTATCTCAGTTTTTGCGGGATTCACTTTTAGTCTACTCGCTCGCAGCCAACTTATCACTGCTTCCAGACACAACTTAAAGTTCTCAGAAATCGTGGTTGTCCCAGGTTCGAGACGCAAGAGTAGCTGGGTATCATCTGCATACTGGTAGCACTCTAGGCCAAAGCTCCGCACTAGTTCAGCAAGTGGTCGGACGTAGATGTTAAATAACAGGGGCGAAAGGATAGCACCCTGGGGAACTCCACAGCAAAGGCAGGAGCTCTCAGAGCTTTGGCCTGACCACTCCACCCTCTGTCTCTGGTCCCGGAGAAACGAGTTGAACCATTGAAGAGCTAAACCTCGTACACCAGACATAGCCAATCGATGGATCAGCAAGTCATGTTCCACGGTGTCGAATGCAGCTGTAAGGTCCAAGAGTACCAATAGCGCTGATCCGCCCCGGTGTAACTGGCGACAAATTTCGTCAGTAATAGCTACCAAGACAGTCTCTGTCCCATGACCTGAACGAAAGCCTTATTGTATTATGATATACTGGTAGTGATCCTGCCAGTTGTGTAAGCCGCCCTGAGTCCCCTCAGGGAGAAGGGCGGGATAGAAATATCAGAAATAAATAAATAAATAAACTGAGAAGGCCCATGGTTTCCTTACTCTATTTTGGAAGGCTACACTAAAAGCTGAGAAATACTCCTAGTAATCTTTAGAAATTACGCTGTTTAGGCCAGTTGCCTCCTTTCCAGGTCCATAAATTACTATATATATTAATGTGTAAATCTAGAAATTTTAGTCAGAAAATCAATCTCCAAATCTGGGTTGTCTTATCCATGGGTCAGTGTAATTACTGTGTATTAACTTATCAAGAAAGGAACTACCAACTTCTCTGAGTAGAGGTGTGAAGGCAAGAGTTCGGTCCATCTTGAGAATACCCAATAGTAGCACTGACTCTTTCTTTTTTTTCTTGGTGCTCCTTTGAAGGGGTCATTTGCCTGCCTAGACATTCAAAAACTCAGAACTCAGTGGAGAGAGTAGAGAGGGTTGGTGCTTCTTTTAGAATCTTCTGATATGAAATAAGCACTCGCCTTTCAGCATTCTACCTCAGAGGGAGAGATGGTCTTTTTGAATAAGAGATCATAGTGTACAATACTTTAATTTTTCTCAAAAAAGAAACCAGCATCTTCTCTGGGCAGAATGTAGAAATGCCTTTTTGAATGCCCGGGCAGTGTTGACACTTTTGTCTTTCTACAGAATGGCCCTTGACCTTTCCACAGGTTTAATTTGCCCTACATTCTACATTAGGGTGATGCATACATGAGTATATATAGTATGTTCAGAGGACATTTAATTAGCTGGAATTGAGTGTTTTTAAAGGAATGTTTTATATAACAGTCACAAGTCAAATAAAATATATTAAATTTCATTAATTTAAATGGTCAAATTAAGGAATAGTTCTGCAAAATTACCAGTTTCTATCATTATCTCCCATTTTCTTGTATCCAAACTGTGCCCATTACTAGAGATGCCAAATCTGCCTGTGGTGGTACATACTTTAGCTACACCCTACATGACTGCAACATACTCTTTGTGGAATGGTCTTTGAAGAAAATGGGGAGACTCCATCTGTCAAGAGTCAGATGCCAATTAACGAACAAAACAGAGTTTATTCAGGAGATAGGCCAAAAAGTAAACATAAACACAGAAGATAGCTTTAAACACTTAACTATCAGTGTTTAAAAAGCAGTCCAAACAAAAATATATATCAAAAGTATGTTTTAGCAAGCCAACCAGATTATCCATGCAAATATTCAGATAAAACTAAAAAGGTGCTTCAATTCAGCTTATAAAACAAATTGAGTTGGCTTATAAAAATAGACAAAACAAACAAGGACTTGGAACCTTCCAAAAACCTTCCAAGAACTACAATTAGTAGCTTAAATCCGGAACTCCAAACAGGAAAAACAAAGCCAAGGAAAAACAAACTTAGAGCTGGTGCAAAAGGCACTGTGGGTCCAAGCCCTTTCTGTTGCAACCAGCCGGCTCTGTGGATTTAAAGGGACAGTTCTCAAAAGAATCCCCTAACTGGTCTGAGGACAAATAAACTGGAACCGCAGCAAACTGCTTCAATGATGCAGATAATGCCAGGAGCTCCAAGGGAAAGGCGAAGAGGCGTCGTCAGGGTGATCCAGGGTCTGGGCAAGAGACAGCAGCAGGGTCAGGAGGGCAAGCCAGTAGTCAAGAGCCGTGGGTAGACATCAATCAAAGGGCGAAGGCAGAAGCAAGGTCGAGTTCCAATCCAGGGTCCAAAAGGGTGCAGTCATCAAAACCAGGTCCACGAAATGGCACAAAGAGCCAAGGCAACGATGGTAACAGCAGCTAGAAATAGTAATCAGAGTGCAGTCCAGGGAAACCCACACAGTTCCAGCCCTCCGTTGCAGAGCAACCCAGATAACTTACATCAGAAGCAAAGTCCCAGTCCAGTCTTCTTGAACGAACAGAAATCCCAATGGCGCTTCAGCAACACCTTGCCACACGCAAAGTGAAGTGACCAAACATTCCCAATTTATTCCCCTTCCTCTTGGGTGTCCAAACACTCACACCCAAACAACAGGTGTCCCGGATCTTACTCAGAGTCAGAACTCCACACAGCTAGAGCTCGTGGATCAGGCGTGCCTAATTGATTGTTGGAGTTCCAATCATCCTGCCCACACTCAACCCCATGCACACTTAAAGAACCATCCTCCCTTCTCCAAGCAGCCCAAGTGGGATCTGCTCCTGAAGATACCCAAGGTTCAGTGGTATCCATAGGCCCTAATTCCCCAGACATCTCCGGTGGCTGTGCCCATTCAGTGCCCACTTCCTCAGCCACCACCTGTTCACCAGCATCCATTTCTTCCCCAAACTCCCC
The DNA here is from genome assembly GCF_035594765.1 of Anolis carolinensis. Lineage (NCBI taxonomy): Eukaryota > Metazoa > Chordata > Lepidosauria > Squamata > Anolidae > Anolis > Anolis carolinensis. Next base: position 56,673,840 of record NC_085841.1, read on the forward strand.
ATCTGAATCTTCCTCAGAAGATTCCCCATTGAGCTCTCTAATCCTTTTCCTGTGCAACTCCTCCAATGAGCCCTCCTCGCGAGGGTTTTTCCTTCCTCTCCTAATCCCACCACCATCATCCATAGTCCCCGAAGGCGCAGTCACAACACCATCTAGTACAAAGAGCTGCAGCCAGAATGTTAACTGGGGCACATCATAGAGAATATTCAGGTCCTCCCCTATAACACCTCAATTAGCTGTTTATAGGCACAATTCAGAGTGTTGTTTGTGATCTATAAAACTCTATGTCAGGCTTGCCCACCTGTGGCTCACAAACTTCTTGTTGACTACAGTTGGCTATGGATTCAGCCCAATGCAAAATTGTAAATGTACTTAATATGTTATGAGATTTTTTTCATGATTCTTATGTAACTTGATTGCTTGGTTCTCTACTTTGTACACAACAACAGAACAGAATAATCAGAATATTATGTCCACAAATATTGGAAAACTAACCGTAGTTTGCATTATAATTGCAAACAGTTTGACCAGAAGATACAAAAACTGTTCACATTAACTAGAGAACTACCCCTTGCTTCACAAACATGCCTTATTAATGGCCTTGCCTTTTGGCAGCACTTAAATTTGTGAGCAGCTATTCTCAAGGATGAAACTGACAAAGAGTAAAATTAGAAGCAAAATATCTGATGAGCACCTTGAGTAGTCACTGAGAATTGCAAGTACTTCAATCAAACAAGATTTTGATGCATTGTTGTTGTTGTTGTTTATTCGTTTAGTTGCTTCCAACTCTTTGTGACCTCATGGACCAGCCCATGCCATAGCTCCCTGTCAACCATCGCCACTCCCAGCTCCTTCAAGGTCAAGCCAGTCACTTCAATGATAACATCCATCCATCTTTCCCTTGGTCGACCCCTCTTCCTTATCCAAGCTTTCCTGTCTTCTCATTATGTGGCCAAAGTACTTCATCTTTGCCTCTAATATCCTTCCCTCCAGTGAGTAGTCAGGCTTTATTTCCTGGAGTATTTTCTTGCCGTTTTCCTCCAACACCTAAGCGTATGTCTTCCTTCGCTCAGCTTTCTTATGGTCCAGCTCTCGCATCCATAGGTTACTACGGGGAATACAGTTGCTTTAACTATGCAACTGTATTCCCCATAGTAACCTATGTAACTGGAGCCCCTGGTGGCACAGTGAGTTAAAAGTGCTGAGCTGCTGAACTTGCAGACCAAAAGGTGCCAGGTTCAAATCCCAGGAGCGGAATGAGCGCCCGCTGTTAGCCCCAGCTCCTGCCAACCTAGCAGTTTGAAAACATGCAAATGTGAGTAGATCAATAGCTACCGCTCCGGCGGGAAGGTAACGACGCTCCATGCAGTCATGCCGGCCACATGACCTGGAGATGTCTATGGACAACACTGGCTCTTCGGCTTAGAAATGGAGATGAGCACCAATCCCCAGAGTAAGTCACTACTGGACTTAACGTCAGGGGAAACCTTAACTATGCAGACCTTCGTTTCCAGTGTGGTGTCTCTACTCTTCACTATTTTATCGAGGTTGGTCATTGCTCTCCTCCCAAGAAGTAAACGTCTTCTGATTTCCTGGCTACAGTCTGCGTCTGCAGTAATCTTCGCGCCTAGAAATATAAAGTCTGTCACTGCCTCCACGTTTTCTCCCTCTGTTTGCCAATTATCAATCAATCTGGTTGCCATAATCTTGGTTTTTCTGATGTTTAACTGCAACTCAGCTTTTTCACTTTCTTCTTTCACCTTGGTTATAAGGCTCCTCAGGTCCTCCTTGCTTTCAACCATAAAAGTGGTATCCTCTGCATATCTAAGGTTGTTAATGTTTCTCCCACAATTTTAACTCCAGCCTTGGATTCATCAAGCCCTGCATGTTGCATGATGTGTTCTGCATGTAAGTTTAAATGGTAGGAGGAGAGTATACAACCCCTGTACTCTTTTCCTAATCTTGGAACTAGTCTGTTGTTCCGTGATCTGTTGCTACTTGGTCATTATACAGATTCCTCAGGAGACTAACAAGTATTTGCCACAATTTATTATGATCCGCACAAAGTTTTTTTTAAAAACATTTTCAAATATCTCACTAGTTTTATGTTGCCCTCTTTACTTTTACTCCTATAATAAAATATATTTTAAAAGTAATGAAAATTTATTCCATATATGTATCTTATATCAGTGATTGCAAACTTGTGACCTGTTCGACAATTTTAAAAGACCCTCTGAATGGGGCAGAGCATAATTAGGATTATTATGTGAGGACTTTTTTTTGTTGCTAAGTTGTAATTACAGATCACACAAAAATTATGCATGGACCCTTTTTTGTGTGCATCAACTATCATTAGTATTTTATGTGTGACCCAAGACAATTATTCTTCCAGTATGGCCCAGGGAAGCCAAAAGATTGAATCCTCCTACCCTTATTTGGCTCAGATCCAGACTATCTGGCAGACTGTATCTCCCTGTATGAGTCTGCTCAGTCTACAAAATCCTCAGTAGAGGCCTTTCTCGCAGTCCCACCTTTGTTATAGATATGCTTGGTGGAGATGTGTGGATTGACCTTCATGGTGGCTTCCCCTGGAGCTCCCTTCTGAGGGAGGCCAGAATAGCACTTTCTTTGCTGAGCTCTTACTGATAGGCAAAACTGTTTTTACTCTAAAAGGCTTTAAAATCAGGATGTTTGAGCAACTGGGCTAAACTATATTGTTTCAATCAGTTTTTAATTGATTTCATTTTTAAATGTTTATTTTTTTAAAAATACTGTGAATTGGTTTAATTCTATTTTATTCTTGGTATGTTTTAGCTGTATTGTTCTTTTTAAAATTGTAAGCTTTCTTGAGTCCCATTGTTGGGAGAAAGACACTGCTGCTACTGTCAACCCTGCACGTTTGCAAAAGTTGCCTTCGAAAGTGAAAAACCTCAAATATCTTAAGCCCCTGGAACCATATTTAATACCCCGCTACCTGGATTCCAGTACAGTATTGTAATTTGCATGCATCTAAACCATGGACTTCCTCAAGATATTTTTTATCTAGGATGGCTCCCTTTGCACTCCTTGCACATGCACTGTTTACAGCGCAAGTTGATGGGGAAGCGGAAGATACCAAATCCAGATTGGACAATGACGGGAATTTAGAAGGAAGATCATCAGTTCTTTTTTAGGAATAATTCCTTTGCTTTCTCAGATATGTACATATCCTGCTTGCAAAGCAGACTGAGGCGGGGGGCGTCAAACTTAGATCTGGCATTGGGGGCTTGGAGTTGGGAGAGTTCCTATCTAGTACAACTCTCTTTTTACTGCTTGCATGCACTGCTTACAGTTAATACAATCGTCTTTAGTTTTGATAGGATTTGCAGTCATTTACTAGTATTCCTGCTGTGGAAATGAGGGCTGCCAATTTTTAGAAAAATAATGATGAGGAATTTTTTTTGTACTGGATACGTTAAAGATTTTTTTTAAAAAAGGGTGAAGGTTAACTTTTGGTAAAGTTAATCTTCCATTTGCAGATGTTTTTGCATTTTGTAAAGGGATGAAGTGTTTGGAATTTTCTAAAAAAACACTTTTCTGATTTATAGTTTTAAAAAGTAGATTTGTTTATTTCCTCTGTATTTTCTGATGCAAACTATATATGAACAACATTCTTTATGGAAGCCTGTTTAGAAAACACACAGAGACTTCGCAGTTTATGGGGGAAGGGGCTTAAAAAGAGATTTGCTTCCCCCCAGTGGTTTTGTGCGTAATGTGTTCATATTCCTTGGAGAGCTCTAAAAAGCCAATCCAAACTATCAGACAGATATGATTTTGTTGTATTTTAACCCCTCCCAAAAATGTTGGGTTTTTTTGGTGATCATTTTGCCATGTTTTGCATTGTATAACACATATCCTCTTTGTCTGTTCCTGCTCAAATGGCACTACAGCAATCATAAAAATCTAATACCTCTCTTCCATTACTTCAGTCAGAAGGTACATAATTCTTCTTATTCTTTATTATGTGCTGAGAAATATAGCTTATTGTTGAGATTTTAATTAACAAGTAATAAAACAGGCAGCAGAGGTAGCAAGACCATGCTTCTAAATTTCACTACTGTCCTAGGCTATCAGGAGATTTTGATCTCCAGACAGACAGGGACTAGGTTGGATTACAGTAATGGTTAGGTACTACTGACAAAATCTATTACTTTTGTTTAAGAAATACATCTCAAACCTTCTCCAAACCAGGAAAATAGGAGAAATAATTTACAATGAAAACCTAATGTTATTTCCAGTTCTGTTTTGCATCAACTTTATTTATACCCTGTTTTATCTCTCCTTAAGGAGACTCAAAATGGCTTACATTAAAAGTATTACCACACAATTTAAAATATACAAATATTCAAACATTAAAACTTAATTAAACATAACAGTATTTTAAAAATCACAGTTAAAATTCATTAAAACATATTCCAAGATAAAAACCATAGCATCCCCTGACTTGATCTTAAAAACCTTCTTCTTTAAAAGCCTGTCTGAATAAGAAGGTTTTAGCCTGCTGCTGGAAGGACAGCAGGGAGGGAGCCATTCTGGCTTCCCGGAGCAGAGAGTCCACAGTCAAGGGGCAGCCACCAAAAAGGCCTGCTCTCTTGTTCCCACCAACCGAGCTTGAGATGGTGAGACCGAGAGAAGAGCCTCTCCTGAAGATCTCAGGACCTGGGCAGGTTTGTACAAGGAGATGCGATCAGCCAAATAGCCTAGACCTGAACCATCTAGGGCTTTCAGGGTCATAACCAGCATTTTGAATTGTGCCCGGAAACAGTCTGGCAGCCAGTGGAGCTGCTCCCTGCAGCTAGCCTCAGTTACCAACCTGGCTGCAGCTCTTTGGATCAGCTGAAGTTTCCGAGCACTCTTCAGAGACAGTCTCACATAGAGTGTGTTACAGTAATTCAGATGGGATATAACTAAGGCATTTACTACCATGGCCAGATCTGGCTTCTCAGGGAATAGACACAGCTGGCGCACAAGTTTAATTGTGCAAAGGACCTCCTGGCCACCACCAATCCTGAGCTTCCAGGTTCAGTGTTGAGTCCAGGAGGACCCCAAATTTCCCCACTATGTTCTCCACAGATGTCAAGCTGTTTTAAATCATCTGAAAGACATAAGGTTTTAGGTAGAAAAGTGCTGATCTTCCATTTCACTTCCACTTTTATGGTAATTTTTTTTGTTTTTTTCACACCTTTTAGTCTCTCTTTTGAGACAATGTGAGTGCTGTGTCTCAAGATAATATTTGTTGATGTGCTTGCCGAGGAAAAGAGGACATGTGACTTGTAAAAATTCTTATTAAAAGCTGTTCTGAAAATTTTCCAGTGCTATTTTTTCCATGGAATTTTTTTCACACCACATTTATATATATAAAATATAATGTGCATGTTTCCCATGGAGTAAACAACAAAACCACTGAACCAATTCACACCAAATTTGGTCACAAAAGAAAGTCATCCAATCTATATCTTTCGATCAAATAAACCTAGAAATATAAAACCCAAATAAAAGAAAATTGCCAAAAACACAAAGGGGAGGGGTGAGGAAGAGCCATTCTCCAGGTCACAAGGGTGGGCCCCGCCTCCTTTAGGCTCTGACCACTTCGTGTCATAGCAACCCCCTCAGCCACAATGGCGCAGGGTTCACTTGTGCCTCTTCCACACTGCCTATAAAATACACATTATCTGATTTAAACTGGATTATATGGCAGTGCAGACTCAAGGCCCTTCCACACAGTTATATAACCCAGATTGCCAAAACAGATAATCCACGGTATCTGCTTTGAACTGGATTATCTTGAGTCCACACTGCCATATAATCCAGTTCAGTGTGGATTTTATGCAGCTGTATAGGAGGGGCCTCATATAGTCCAGTTCAAAGCAGATAATATAATATTATAAATATAATATACAAAAATTACTGTGGTATAATAAGACATAACAATATCTCTAAAATCAGGACAGTAAATGAAGAACAACACTCTGAAAATGGGAATTCCAGACGAAACAATCAGGGCCAGCTAACACCTCCCAACAAAGAATTCCCTCAGGGAGGAAGCTGAGGAGAGAGAGAAATAGTGTGTATTATCAAAGTCATTATCATTATCATCATCAACATCATTAATATTAATATTTTTATTATTGTGTTTCTGTGAACCATGAAAATGAACACAATCTGCCCAAGTATAAAAAAACCCCTCTAAAATCAGAAGAGTAAATAAAGAACAACATTCTGAAAATAGGGGAATTCCAGACAGGAAACAATGAGGGCCAGCTAATACCTCCCAACAAGGGATTCCCCCAGGGAGGAAGCACCCAGGCTTTGAAGCTGAAAGGTCATTCAATGCTAATCATTCTGCGTAATTGCACCATTCGTACTTGCCTCCAACAGGCAAAATTTCTTTCTCCCACTCTGAACATTATTTCACAGGGATATGAACCCCACTTTCATGGCTGCTTCCTACCTAGGGGAATCCATTGTTGGCCAGCATGAATAGCACTGAGTAGCCTTGCTTCATCAAAGCCTGGCAAATCCTTTGTTTTCTGAGGGCCACAGCCTTTCTTTTTGAGTGTGTGCGCTCAAGCGCTGCATATGGGTACTTCTTCATCTACACATACAGTAAAAGAACAGAAAATATTGCAAAGAACAACACTCTGAAAACGGAAATTCCAGACATGAAACAATCAGGGCCAGCTAACACCTCCCAACAAAAGATTCCCCCAGGGAGGCAGCAGCCAGGCTTTGAAGCTGAAAGGCCATTACATGCTAATCATTCTGGCTAATTGCAGCATTCATACTTGCCTCCAAGAGACAAAAAAGGACCAACCAGAAATATTGTATATCTACAGGTTTTAAGAAATAACATATACTAACTACCACCAATTCTTCAATACTTTATTTTCCATACCACCAGACTTCGCCACAGCAACGCATGGCCGGGCACAGCTAGTATTTTTATAATTGTTTGAGCTGTTATATGATGCTAATTTTAAATAAGCATCATAAGATATGAACTTCTGTAAATTACGGTAAATACGTTATTTTCTGAGTTTAAGGTGAAACTGATAAGTAGAACAGAGAGAGTGAGAAAACCTGAAGATACTAATTACATCTCAGCAAAAGTAAGTCAAACTGTTGCTATCTTCAACTATTTCAATGTCTTCATTGTCCACTTACAAGCTATGTAAAGAATCTGTGGCTATTCTGCTAAGTAGCATAGTTTCATCTTTGTATCTAAAATCTTTGGTAGTCCTGTTTCCAATTTTCACACTTCCTTCCTCCAAGTCTACTCCTTCTGTATGTATGATATGTTCAGCATTCAAATTAAACAGACAGAGTGATAAAATGTAATCCTGCCTGACCCCTTTGCCAATTGGAAACCATTCTGACTCTCCCTATTCTGTCCTAACAGTGACATGCTACAGTGACATAATCTATTATTTTTGTTTAAGAAATGTTTAAGTGACATTTACACCTGGAATATTTTGGATCACAGCTTTGAGTCTTCACCACATGGCCACATCATTTTGTTTATCATAGCAAATACTAGGTAAATTGGCTATAAATCTTTTGAGGTAGACTCCGTTGAAGTTCTCAGTAGATATGCATAGAATTGTAGTTTTCAACATTGATTACTACAATCGGTCTTCTGTCATCTTCATTATAAATTACGATGGTTATAAAGTAGAATTTCCGTGTAAGAAAAAAAATGAGATTGAGAACCCTCATTTGTTTTATTCTGATAATGGTCAGTTTAATGTTTTAATGTAATACCTACTTGGAGTAATTTTAATTAAATCAGAAACTGATATTTCATAGAATCATAGGGTTGGAAGAGACCTCATGGGCCATCCAGTCCAACCCTCTGCCAAGAAGCAGGAAAAGAGCATTCAAAGCATCCCCAACAAATGGTCATCCAGCCTCTGTCTAAAAGTCTCCAAACAAGGAGCCTCTAGCATAGTCCAGGGGAGAGAGTTCCTCTGCTGGAATTTGCCCTTATTACAAGTGGACTATAGTTTTAATAGTGTTTTTTGGTTACTGTTAGGACTTTTAATGCATTAGTTTTATGCTGGTTTTTCAGTGGTAGAGCTTGGTCACTTTGTGAGGATTAGTGTGCATGTATTTCTAATAGATATTGGTTACAAATAAAAACCTATGAAATTAATGGAATTGCCATAGGACAACAGGTGATGTGAAGTCACTGTGATACACCTCATGCAAATTTGTCCTTTGGTTCTCTTATTTGTGATCGACTGCTGTGGAATGTGAGTGATCCCTTATGAAACAGTGAAAGATCTTACACTTAATGTAGGTTTATAAATCATACTCAAATAAATGTTGCCTGTCTCCATACAAGATACTGTGTTCTTGAATCTTAGGCTGTGTAAGTGAATGCTTATATGTATTTTGATACTTTATATTCTTTTTGATGCTGCATTGGTATGTTTTCACTTAATTTATGTTGTGTTCTGCACCCCCTCCTCCAGAAATGCAGTGCTTTTCATTTTCCAATGAAAAGAAATGTCATTATTAAATTATATTCCTTTTAGCCCCTCCCCCAAATATTATTTACGCAGAGTGTTGATTGTTTTGCAGTTTGCAAGATTTTTGTGTAAAGCTGATGTAGTTCTATGGGCAGGCATTTTTGTTGCTAATATGTTCAACTACCCTGGAGTATCAGATATTCAGATCCATCTTTATGAATGTGGCAGAGAGAATAACAACTGTAAAACAAAGCACTGTGCATGTAAGTGACTGTTTGCGTGTGTTTCAGAAGGGATAAATGCTCACCATATGGTACAATTACTGTGTCCAAGTTTTCAAATTAGCTTCTCTCATCTTCCTTATTACTGTCTTTAAAAAGAGAGGGGAAAAACCCAACATGATTTATCTGCTCTGCAGCAGAACTCTTGACGCAAAACAGCAGCCCAGTTCTGTCCAGTTTTTTTCCCTCCAACATAATAGAGGCTGTCGGACTTTTTTATACTAATTACTGTGTGAGCCTCAGATGAACCCCCTTCAATTCACAGGGCTTTGTTAAGGGAGGAGCTGTCAATGTGTCTGCCCGTTTGCAGCTGTGCTGTGGCTTTAGTTTGCTTAACATTATGCTGCTTTTTAGACTTGACAGAAGGGATTTTTTTTATTAAAGCAAAGCAGCCTTGTAGCGAAATGGTTTAAGCAGCTGCATTGTGGCAAAGCACAAAGAAGTTATTATTGTGTCTGTTTGGGGGGGTGGGCAGAATGGAGGGGAGAGATATTCGGCTGCTGTTGATGTCGATTGTTGACTTGCCATCTGCCAGATAGGGAGAAGAAAAAAAATGACAGCTCCAGCAGGGTGTTCAAGAGGTTGTTTGGAGAGACGCATAAACATGTGCAGATGTCGAACTGAATAATGGCAAGAACTTGAGACGGTTTATGATGCTGCTGCTGTGTGTGCATATACAGAATAAATGCATGTGGGGGTTGGTTGGGAGAGGATACACACTAATTATCCTTGTTCCTCCCTACCTCTTTTCTTCTTGATAATTAGTTGAGAAGTTGAATATTTTCCCGCCCTTCATTATTTATATCTGAAAGAAACCTTTCAAAATAGTTAGGCCAAGTTTACTTCATAGTTTTTACGTTTATGAATGTGTTGCTTGTAAGAGGAGTCTAATAAACTTATTTTGATACCAACCAGAGTACAAACAAGTGTCACATATATCTTGTCAAATGAATTTGGGTCTGCATCTTAAAAGTAGCATGTTATGCATTCGTCGTTTTATGTTGCATTTATGTTCAGAAATTCTAAATAAGAAAAACAGTCTATTTTAAATATTGTTAATCATTTCTAAATTTACTTAGGAAACAAATAGTTGCCTACCTCATTTTTTTGAGTGGGCCTTGGGTTAATTTATGCATGCTGCATTTGAGGCAAATTTAGTGTCCAAGGGTATGGGATTACCTTCCTTCTGCAATGTACTGTGTGTTTATATTATTAGTGTATTGTTGAATTAAAACCTTTATCCTATTTCACTTTTCTCTTTTACCTGCAACTTATATCGAATTTCTCTTTAGTTTCCTGTCCCAGTCCTTTTGTTTGATACCAGAAAGTAGATTTATTTTAATAGTAACACACGTTTAAAAGTGCAGTTGGTTCAATCAGTATATTTTATTTATATGTAAACATGATTGTTTATACTTTGTGTTGATATTTGATTTTGAATACTTGTCCTGTTAATTAGGATCTTGTCTGATACTACATTTTTTTTATTCTGAATGCATTCAGATGCTGATAAGAGAATACAAAATATATGCATCTAATGTCAGTTGTAAATTTATTTATTTATTTATTTAAATAAACTTGTATACCGCTACTCCCAATTTGGCTCGGAGCGGTTTACAGAAATAGATAAAACAATGCAGTTAGCTTTAGATAGCAATAAGAACAGACATAGCCCCAAGTTTTCACCCATCGAAAGCTTGTCGGAAGAGAAAGGTTTTACAGGCAAGTAGGTCTCGGGTAGTTCGAATTTCAACTGGCAAGGCATTCCATAAATAAGGGGCTACAATCGAGAAGGCTCTCTGCCTAGTAGAAGACAAATGATAGGTCCGGATGTTAGGGACTTCAAGCAAATTTTGGTCTTTAGACCGAAATAATCTCTGGCGTTGGTAGGGGGATAAGCGGGCCCTCAGGTACGCCGGCTCCATACCATGTAAGGCCTTAAAAGTTAGTACCAGATGAATGGATGATCAAAGTTCCCTTATTTTTGCAGTTATGAACTTGCTACATTAACAGTGATACAAAACACACTGTTTAATTTAGTATACAGGCAGTCCCCAAGTTACGAACAAGATGGGTTTTGTAGGTTTGTTCTTAAGTTGAATTTGTATGTAAGTCAGAACAGGTACATTTTAAAGTGTAACTCTAGTCTAAAATATATAAATATCTTTGGATAGCATAGAAAAGAGTTTAACACCCTGTGGTGTTTGTTTTGCTGTCTGTGCCCCTGTTCAGAAGATTTCACCGCACTTTCTGTTCCTGTGATAGTTGGATTTTGGAACATTTGGCTTGTAGAAACAAGGATTGTTTATAGAGCTTCAGTTGAGACACCTTTTCCCCATGATAACTCTTTCATGAGTGAATCTCCCTTCCTAATGTGAGATTTCTCTCACTTCCTGTTTCTTTTGTTCAGTTCTAAACTATGAGTCATTTGTAAGTCGGATGTTTGTAAACCAGGAATGCCTATATAGTTTCATAGAAAGTAGTGTTGTTTCACAATCCCTGGTTTAAATTTCAAGTTATGCCTATAAGTATTAACAAAAAATTTTTTTTTTATCATTTTTGGAATGCAACCAGTTTCTTCATAGAGTAACTTATAATTAGATTTTCCTTGTTGACAGGCAACCCAACAAAAAGGATGCCATTATTCTCTTATTTGACCTGGTTTTACCAAAAAGGGAGTTGTGTTATTATGTTTTAGTACCTAAGGAAACAAAGCAGGGAGGAAAGGACTTATGTGAAACCTTTAAGACAAACTGATTTATTTGACCATGAATTTCCATGGGTTGCAGTTCACTTCTCCAGAAGTATGGATGGAGTACAATAGTCAAACATCAGATACTGTATATATGTGTAGTTTATGTAGTAATGAGATAACCGAGCAAAACAGAATACTGAAAAAAACAATTGCAACAGTTGTTGGAAACTTTCAGAGAGTTGGTTTAGCATAAACATTATGGAATTTGCAAACTTAATGTAATGGTCTGCTAGCCAGCTGTACTGTTAATATACCTTTATATGAAAGCAATACATTCAACTTCAAGAAAATGTAACACTTTTATGATATTTTAATTGAAATTAGTAGAATTAGTTTGACAATAGAATTGTAATAAAATAGATAAAACTGTAAAGAAATTGATATGGAAATAGAGAGAAAGATGGATTAATAATAAAATTGCTCGAACATATTAGTTGGGAGAACAAACAGTTCTGCTAAGATCATTTTTTCTTCAAATGTAGTTTGGATTAGCAAACGGAATGTATGATGACTGCTGATCAGCATTATCATGAACACTAAGCAGAAGCTGTGATAAAAATATCTCAGAAATCCTTCCAATAACATGTATTGATTCCTGTTTGTTAATAAGACTGAAGTATGTCTAGGAGGAACACTTTTTTGAAAATTTTATATAACCAGTACAAAGTATTTTTAAAATGTATATACCGTGTTTCCCCGAAAATAAGACCTCCCCAAAGAGTAAGACCTAGCAGGGGTTTGGGGGGATTGCCAAATATAAGGCCTCCCCTGAAAGTAAGACCTAGCAACTAAGGCTGCAGCAGAGTTCCATTGGGAAGCATGGCTGCTGGGCAGAACCAGCACTCATACACACACCGGAGGGAGGGAGGGAAAGTGCTTGCTTTCTGTGCCTCCCTGCCTTTCCTTGCCTGTCCCCCAGCAGAGGCTTGAAAAACCTTCCGTGGCTGCTACTGCGCTGCCGTTTCTTCCTTCCTTCCGTCTCCCTCCTGGCCATGCTGCCTTCTTCCCAGAGGCTTCTGATTGGCTCCTGGAGCCCGGGCAAGGGAGGGTGGGAGGGAGGGAAGGAAGAGGGCTTTCGTCCTGCTGCTTTTAATCCTTAAAGGTAAAGGATGCATTGGGATTCTCCTCTCATCTTCCTATCCTATGCCATGAAACTGATTATTTTATACTATTATTCTATTGCCATATTATTATCATCATATTCTGTTACTATTATTATATCCCATTATTATATTATCCTATTAATATATTTTAAATCATTATATTATATTTTCTATTATTATTATTATTATTATATCATTATATTATTATTCTATTATTATTCTATTATATTTTCATATTATTATATTATTATTCTGTTATTATTAAATTCCATTTTATATTACCCTATTAATATATTTTATATCATTATATTCTATACTATTATTCTATTATATTATCATATTATTATTTTATTATTATTAGCATACTCTGTTATTATTATATTCCATTTTATATTATCCTATTAATATATTTTATATCATTCTATTCCATTCTATTATTCTATTATATTATCCTATTATTATTATATTATTATGCTATTCTGTTATTATATCCCATTATTATATTATCCTATTAATACCATATTATTATCATTTTCTGTTATTATTATATCCTATATTATATTATCTCATTAATATATTGTATATAATTATATTATTATTATATTATCATATTATTATTATAGTATATTATATTATTCATCATTCATGACTACATTGAAACTAGAATAGAGAGAAATCAGCGTGGAAACCTTGTGAAACCTAAATTGCAAGAGGTACCATAGATTGTTGTACATGTAAATAATGGTAGTAACAAGAAATTCTTGATAGGATTCATAGTTTGTCTGGTTATACTGGTTTGTGATGACAGCTACGTTCATTTTGTTGTTCAACAATAAATGTGAGCTCTTCTTCATGGAAAAATAAGACATCCCCTGAAAATAAGACCTAGTGCATCTTTGGGAGCAAAAATTAATATAAGACCCTGTCTTATTTTCGGGGAAACAGGGTATATTTTTTTGACAAAGTGGAAGGTGGATCACATTTCAAATTATATAGTTTTTTGTTTGGATTGTTTGGAAAGTTTGGAAAAATTCATAGAAATTCTGCAAAAGGTCAAAAACCTTGTGAGAAAGAATACTGGAAATACTATCTATCTGACTTCAGAAAGGTTTACAGGAATTATCCTGATCAGATGTCCACATGAGCCAGTGATAATAGAGTCACTTTGCAATTGCTGTGGAGACTCTGAACAGCATATAGATGGATTTTAGTAAAAGCACTGGTTCCAGACATTAATCTGGAAGAGAAGATGGAATTTACTTCAGAGTTTCCAGGAAGCTCCAGGCTGATCCTGGTATTTTTGAGTTGTGGATTGGGTTGAAGCCTGCCTGCTGCAGTATCAGCACACCAGCAGACCCACTGCTGAGGTGTTGGGTACAAGCAATTCCTGCACAGAGGCTTGCTGACAATATTGCCTTCAATGGGGTCACTGTTGTGACCAGCAACCCTGGTCACAACTGTTGTGTGCTCTGACCAGCAACGCTCTGCCAGAAAATCGCTTTTGACTGGTGACACAGAAGCAGCCGCCTCAATATGCTCTCAGACTGGTTGGCCAGATGACCACTAAGGGAGCATTATAGGGAGGCTTCATGATGCATTGGGGCAGCTCCAGAGCACAGTATTCCAGATTATTTGAGTAAGTGGAAATGTAGTCATAGATAATGCCAGAATTGCCTTCTGTATTGGGCGAAGCATATACAAAAGGTGCAGTGAAACCCTTCTCTCAGTACCTGAGGATGTTGCACACAGTTGTCTTTATTACAGTTAGGTGTACACAGGCATTGGCAAAACAGATGGTCACTATAATCAGCTTTACAGCAGTGTTCCTTCATTGGAGGAAAAGTAAGTACAAGATTTCCTTCTTTCTTACATCAGTGATAAGTGGTGTCAAAGCTGATCTTTCTGATTATCTGTTGGTATGTTTATCTGCAGCTGCCTGCTGTACACAGGAGTGCCTTCATCCGACAGTGTCCTGTAGCTTTAAGAAATTTTATTTCATATGTCACTGAAAATTATTTGGGCACTTGTTCTGGGTGTTTCAAAAAGGTGGACCCAATTTGAAATCAACATTTCTGTGCAACCATGAATCATCTGTGAATGAATCTCCTACCACTTGAAAAAATGAGGCTTAGAATTCCAAATGGCCACTAGATGCCTTTCCTGAAATTCCATTAAAACATGTGCTGCACCACAATTACGGGTTTGTTTTGCTGAATTGCAGAGCTCAAATGTCTTATGTTGTAGGGTCTCTGTCTTGCAAATGACTGAGGACAGGAGCTCTATGAACTGGGAGAGGCGTCTAGCAGTATTTATTTGAAACTCTATGCCCTATTTCAAGTGGTAAGAGTTACATTCATGGGCATTCATGATTGCAGAGATATATCAATTTCAAGTTGGGCCATCTTTTTGAAACACCCTGTACATTACTTCAGAAAGTAGTTTTGATATTTTAGGGCAAAAGCCTGCAAGAGATAATTCACAGATTATTATTTTTCCCGAAGAAAAGAAAGAGCCAGAAAAAAAATGTAAACGGTGTGCCTATGTTTTGCTCTGAGGCTGAGAGACTAACTTCCAAGAATAGGCTGCGATTTAGGTAGTTAAAGGCCCAGAATGGTCTGCCTCTTTTTGATTAAAAATCACTGGTCTTTTTGGGGAGGGAGTTGCAGGGTCTGGGGGTAGGCACCAAAAAGTCCTTTCCCTTGTTAAGAAAAGTTGTGGGTTTTTTTTGTTTTTTGTTTTTGGAAGTTCTGGTATTTGGTGGGCTGCACCACAGGACAGGTTGAGCCAAGAACAGGGGCTGCACCAGCATACAGAGGCCAACAGTGGAACTGGCAATATTCTGAGGAGAGGATACCTCTCCTTCTGACCAGGTGATCTGGGGGAGTGCCTGCCCATGCCATATGAGGGAACAATGGAATGGATGCAAGGTAGAAGTGGAGGTTTTCTGGTGTCCCCAGATCTCAAAAGTCAGAGTCCCAGATATTTGTGTCGCAAGTTGCCGTGAATCCCCACAGTTTAAATAAATAGTAGTTAGTGGTGGCACTAGAAAGAACAATAATCATTGATCCCTAACCATAGTATTTTGTCCATTGTAGGGTTTGCAGATCAGGGCTGATAGTTATTTGTGGCAACAGAATTGAAAAACACATTTGTGAATAGACAAAAAACATTTCTGCCAGATCATGGTGTTTCCTCAAGTTTTCAGACATTATTTATCTTCCTTATTGGAAGGTCTATAGACATGCAACAGAAACCTATACTTATATTTTGGAAGGTGTGTGTTCATGCACGTGTGTGCATTTTGGAAGAATATGTAGCCTGGAGAAGAATTCCCGTCTCCAAATCAGATGTCTGCATCCTATAATAGTGCAAATATGAGAATGATGTCACTTGTTCTTTGGTTGTGGTTTTAAACATTAGAACTGTGTGCTCTTGTTTATTATTTGATACCTGATTTTTACTTTAGACCAGAGGTTCCAAACTTATTTGGCCCCCCTGGAAATCTACTTTCTTTAAGCAAACAGAAAGATGCAGTGACAAATTTTGCGTTCTTTTATTTACCTTTATTTCAAAATGTAAGCACTTATGACACTCATGCTATTAATAAGTGCTTGTCACACAGGTCAGAAACAATCTAAATCAGATTTCATACATGTCACTATTTATAGCATTGTATTGCCCTTCCCATGCAATTTGAATAGTCCCAATTTGAATTGTCCTGTGATGTTGATATTGATTTATTTTTAGATGTTTTTAATTACTTGTTCTGTTATGCATTTTAATTTTGTACTTTATATTGTGTTTTAATTGTATGTTGAATTCTTGTTCTCTGGGCTTCATCCCCCTGTAATCTGCCCCAAGTTCCTTTGGGAAGATGGAGGGGGGTTATAAGAAATAAATTATTATTATTAAATTATTATTATTGTAAATAAATCATTACACACACACATTTTTTCTTCGTGTACTCTGTGAATGCACACTAATGGAGAGACTGCACCTGCACGGGCTCCAACAGAAAACTCTTCCAAGCTAAAAGTTTGAAATTTGGCGGTAACCCCGCCCCTCTCCCCAGAGGGCATAAAGGCCTCCCTCAGCACTTGCTCCCCAGTTCCTTTTTTTCTGCCGCAAAGCTAACATCGGACTCTTCGTTCTTATGTCGACTACGCGCTTCAAGCGATGCACCCAATGTGCCGCTAAGATTCCAGATTCCGACGGCCACGCCAAGTGCCTTCTCTGTCTTGGCGAGGGCCACGTTGTCGGTACCTGCCGGATCTGCCTGGCCTTTACAACCCAAGCAAGGAGAAACAGGGCTGCCAGACTTCGGGCTTCCCTCTACGAAAGATCCCTTGCTCCCAAATTGGCCGCCTCAACATTGACCTCAATGGCGGCGAGACCTACAAAATCCGCATCGGTCTCCTCCAAGGCCTCTAAGACTTCGAAGGGAAAGCCCTAGAAATCGCCTTGCACGGTCACTACAGCTACGGTATCGACCCATTCCGGTAAAGTTGGTCCGTCTTCGACCTCGAGTTCCCTGGCCTCGACCCGGTCCCACATGGCCTCACCGCCATCATCTTCCGTAATGTCGGATTCGGCAGCGATCTGTCTTATCCCGCCGACCCTGGGAAAATCCATGAGGGTTCCTTCCAAACAACCACTGGCGAAGAAGAGCATGACCCAGTGCTCTTCCTCCTCCACCTCTTCAAGGAAAGATGTCCCTTCCTCGTCTGCCACCTCCTCAAGGAGATCCTCCCCGATCGAGCCGGCGCAGCGCCCGCGCTCACCTTCCCGGTCCCCACCTCTTCAATCCTCTGATGGGGGGACTCAAGCCTCACCGGATCGCTTGACCCGCACAGTGATCAGGGTCCCTCGGCCAATACCTCCACGTCAGCAGGCCCGACAGGAACCTTTTCCTTCTCCTCAGACCCCCGAAAGGGGAAGACAGATGACTCGCCTTGCTCGAGCCGCCCAGGCTTCGGCCTCTAAGGACCATTGGCCACAGACTTCTGCTGCTCTTGAGGCGATTCCTCCTCCAGAGACTCTGCTTTCCTCTCCTCCTCGGTCCCCTCAAGGGGCCGAGGATGATGAGCTCGACGTCAAACGCCCGGAGTCAATTCTGTCGGCATCAGTTGTCTCCCTGGGACTCGACCTGTCCCCACCCCACGATGCATACGAGGTCGATCCGCCCTCTCCCACGGACAACATCCGTGCTTTCTCGGATCAAATGGTCAGGATGGCGGATGCCCTGGGGATGGAGATTAAGCAAACTTCGAAGGCCGTCACCGATCCTGTTTTCAAGAGGGTCCAGGCTCAAGCTCTCCCAGCCACGCTCTTGCCTTTTCTTCCCTACCTGTTGGACATAATCCAGGCTTCCTGGAAATCTCCGTCCTTGATAACCGCCCACCTCAAAGAAGATTGAGGCATGGTATCGCACAGATGATGAGGCTTTAGAATGGCTCAAACACTACCCCGACCCGAACTCGATGGTGGTCAAGGCTTCCCAATCTTCGAGCCGGCAATCTAACTCTCCGGCCAACAGGGAAGGAAAAAGATTCGATGTAGTGGGCCATAAACTATATTTCGGCGCCCTTCTGTTGTGTCAAATGGCGAACTACGGGGCATGCATGGGGGCATATCAACAAATTCTCCATTGCGTCTTCAACGACTGGGGGTGGCCAACTCTAGATCTCTTTGCCTCCCCCACCAACGCCCAGCTTCCCCGTTTTGGGGCAAGACTATCTCCAGATGCGACTCCAGGCTGCCTCGGGGACGCCTTTCAACTAGACTGATCTGCCGAACCCATCTATCTTTTTCCTCTCTTCCTTCTGATCCCAAGGGCACTGGAGAGGCTTCTCCTGATGTCAGCGTCGGCAATTCTCATAGCCCCTGCTTGGCCTCGCCAACCGTGGTACCCAACCCTCCTGCAGATGTGCTCGGGAGTCTTCCGCACTCTCCCGATGGTTCCTCATCTCTTCACCTCCCAGGGAGGGCAAGTTCTCCACCCGGACATTCCGTCCCTACACTTGACGGCGTGGAGGATTCTTCCCTGAGTTCTCTCCACCCGGATCTTCAGGCGATCCTCCGGGCAGCTCATAAACCGGCGACATCAAGAGCTTACGCATAAAAGATTGTGAAGTTCCAGGCCTTCCTTCAGCTCCGTGGCATCGACCCTTCTTCTACGTCAGTCCCGTTGGTCTTAGACGTTCTTCTTACCCTCGCAGATCGACAGCTGTCCCTGGCCTCGATGAAGTCCTACCTGGCTGCCCTTTCCTGGCATTTTCAACGTCACAGACAACCTTCTCTGTTTTCTAGTCACCTCGTAAAGACTTTTCTTTGGGGCTACAGCAACCTTCATCCTCCATTGCACCCTCCGACCTCCGGTTGAAGTCTCAAGCTCGTCTTGTCTCAACTGACTTCCCCACTGTTTGAGCCAATGGCATCCGTCAATCTTCACCTTCTTTCTTGGAAGGTCGCTTTTCTGATGGCGGTTACCTTGGCCCGGAGGCCATCTGAGCTAGCTGCTCTCAGAGTGGACGAGCCCTACCAGCGGTTCCATCACAACCGGGCTGTTCTCCGTCCAGACATTACCTTCCTCCCCAAGGTGGTTTCTGCTTTCCACTTCAATCAGGACATTGTCCTCCCTGCCTTCTTTCCCAACCCGACTTCCCCGCTTGAGCGGAGGCTTCACCTCCTCGATGTTAGGCGGGCCCTTCTTTTCTACAGGGACAGGACTAAGCATACACGTAAGACTCCCAGGCTCTTTGTCGCTTATGCTGCTGACAAGTTAGGCAATCCAATTTCTTCCCAGAGACTATCGCA
Source organism: Anolis carolinensis (assembly GCF_035594765.1). NCBI lineage: Eukaryota > Metazoa > Chordata > Lepidosauria > Squamata > Anolidae > Anolis > Anolis carolinensis. Next base: position 56,693,305 of record NC_085841.1, read on the forward strand.
CTGGATTGCCCAGACTATCGAGCTAGCTTATGGACTGGCTAAGCGCCCTCCACCTGCCTCGGTCCGCCCGCGATCGACGAGGGGTCTTTCAGCCTCTACTGCTTTCTTAAAGGGCATTCCCCTCGACTCCATTTGTCGAGCAGCAATTTGGTCCACCCCTTCTACCTTTGTATCCCACTATAGGATGGGTCCTTGGGGACTCAGCCTTCGCTAGGTCTATTTTGTCCGCCTGCTTATCATAGCATTTCTTCCCCTATTCAAAGGGAGGTCTACTGCCTTGTGTTGTCACTGGCCCACACCACTTTATTCAGGCTTCTTTCTCCATCTAATGTTTGTGTAAGACCTACTTACCCCCTTTTACCTATTTGGGGGCTGTTTACTTTTATAGTCTGTTTACTGTGAAATACTGATTTAATCTGTATGCACTACGGGTATCTTTGATACAATTACCCCTGTCATGCCACGAGGAGGCAAAACATTACCTGTTGCCCTGTCTCTTTAAGATTCTAAAAGGGCGGAGCTTAGCCTTGGCTCCTGCCAACCTGAAATGGCAGTTTTTTTTCTCAGATAGATTTTGTCAGTTGGTGAGGCACTGGAAGGAAGTGTAGGAAGTAAAAGGATCACAGAAATTCACGTCACGTCGGAACTGTACCCAGATTAGATATAAAGCCATACACTACAGCAATAGACAAAGTCATGACAACATTGTATTAATCACCTCAAAGCTACAAAGAATCCAGTCATAACAAGACTTCATACTCTGTGGCAATATCTATCCAGAACTGCATAGACTTAAAGATTTCTTTCCTCACAAGAGACTTCATAGTGGCAATAAGAGGAAAAGAGATCCATTTTGTCTACCAATAAAATATTTTGTTTTACCTAACACAGTGTCCGATCTGTCCTTCGTGCTATGGTTCCTTCCAGTTCATTTAGTTCAGCATGGAGGCAGAACAACCCTCTTTCTTCCCTCTGTTCTTCGGGGATGTTGTGGTGATCTGTTTTTTTTTCCCTAAGGGAGTTATTTTGACATGTTATACTCGTTTTCCCTCCTAAATACCGAATCAACACGGTACCGAGGATTGTGTTTTTACCTTGACATGTGTTTTTTTCTACGCTGGGTCCATTCTCGACCACTTCCTTCTTGCACTTGTTCGCACTTTGTGCCTAATCAAGTCATAGTTTTTGGACATTCAACTCGTTGTCGGGTTTGGTCTGTCCCACCATCCTACACCTAAGCTTGCTAATCTCCATTAGTGTGCATTCACAGAGTACACAAAGAAAAAGGACAGGTTGCTTACCTGTAACCATGTTTCTTCGAGTGTACTCTGTGAATTCACACAATCCCGCCCTTCCTTCCTCACGTGCAAACCTCTCCCTTTCTCGTCACCTTTTGCGGCGTAGGAACTGTTACTTTTACTCTCTGTTACACAATAAATGAAACATGTACGGTTTTTCCACCTAAATTTTATTTTCTTCTTTTTTATGCTTCTTCTGCCCCCTTATTTTTATTCAACGCCCCCATCTGCATTCCAGGCTACTACCACCACCCGGGTTATTCCAGTGTCCACTAGAGGGCAATATCACCCACTTTGGGTAGTACTGCTTTAGATGGTCTTCAAATAGATAGCCAAGCCATTCTTAAATGATTCTACATGTTTCTCATTACATTGAAGAATTATTATTGTTATTAATACCAACATAATTAACATGCTGGGGTCAAAATGTGATGTAGAAGGCCTATTATGTCTTTGAATGGCTTTTTTAAAAAAAACAGCTAACCTATTATGGACAACGACTGCAGTCTACTACATAAGCAAACATCTGAACTGCAGTCTACTACATAATCAAATAGAAGGGCACCAGGTTTAATTAACACCTCAATTTGTCCAGTGTTATGTGAGAGTGATACAACTCCAGTGTTATACGGCAATCAGCAATCCACCTAGCAGGGGGCTCTAACTCTAGTACTAATGCCCTCAATTCATGCAGTTCCTTAACCCACAAGTGGAAATTTAAATGCTCTGTGGTGCAAATGCTTTTCCAGCAGTGCAGCTAACCACTGATAGGCCTCTTTCCTTGACAGTAAATATATATAATAACCCTGTTTCTGCTCCAGAAGAATAAGGCCAAACAAGTCACTTGGTGATGCATTTCTATATGAATGGGAAAGGATATTGGCTTATGCATCCCCTCTTCCCCTGATTGCTCAAGTTACATTGAAATGAAGTAGACATGCGACAAACAAGCTGATGGAATGCCCTTCTCTGGAGGTTTTTAATCAGAGGCTGGATGGCTATCTGTTGGGGATGCTTCAATTGTGTCTTCCTGCATGGCAGAGAGTTGAATTGGATGGCCCTTGTGGTCTCTTCCAATTTTATGATTCCACATGATTTCCATCATTTCCTGGTGTCTATGAGAGGCATGGTTTACAGTGTTACATTTCACAGTGGACAGTATCTTTAAACACCCTCCACTAGATCCAGATCTCTTTTTTCAATCCAGTAGCCAGACTCTTTACCTGACAACATAGACAATTTGTCCAGTGAGATTTTTCTGGAAAATTTCCAGCATATTATAGAAGGGCACACAAGCTTGATGCCCCATATTTCTACCACTCCAGATGATGAAATTTCCAGCATTTTATTACCTCCATCAACATACCAGGGCTTTTTTCAGTTATGCAAATCCTCTTCTTTCTGTTAGATCTAGATGACAAGGGCCAGTAAAAGGACTAGTATTTTGTCGAAAAGTAGTCCACAGCCATATTTATAAAGTAGTATTGCTATTACATTGGAGACAAAATATACCTTTTTTTTGTGCAGCCAGTCACTTTAAAAAAAAAACATTTTTAGGTGCTTCCATGAGTCTTTTGATAGGATAAAGATAGGGTAAAAAATCAAGAGAGGAGAGTGGATATAAACTAACAAACAATTTATAGCAAATATATATTATTTAAATTTTCTTACTTCATAGCTGCAAATAATTCAGTAAATAAATTCAGTAAGGTTTTTTTTATTTTTTTTACAATTTTCATTCTAGTTTAGGAAGTAGCAAAACAATTTTGTTGTGATTGTACTTGTTAGTGTGCTATGCCATAGCATGTCTCTTATTTCTACTGGCCTGGAACAATATTTCAACTTGAGCTGTATTTACTTGATACTTATTTTGTTTTGATGACTACTGTGGAACAGTAAATATAATAGGAAATTTGCTTTTATTTGTTTTTTGCTTTATTTGCATTTAAAACTGAACATTAAATGATTGTTTAAAACATTTCAAAACAAGCAGCAAATTTTTTAAGCACAATCAAGATTTATTTTTCTCTCATTTAGAATAAATTTGTTTATGAAAAGTTTCAAAGGTTATTTAATTTTAAAAATTGCAATTTAAAATGATGTAACAAGACACTGCACAATAAAACTTACGAAATTATTTCTTTCAAATACTAGCTGTTGTCCTTATAGTAAAAGATAGTATTAATACTATTAGAATTTTCTAATATCTAAATTTAGGTAATGCTGCCCTCAGAGGGCCACGTTAAGCAAATTCAGCTTTTATATTTCTGAAGGTTGTTTTGGATAGGGAACTTGTAAGTGTTCTTTTCAAATGTTTTTTATTTGTCCTATTTTATTTCTTTAATGTGACTTTTCATTTGGCTATTTGTTCTATCTGTGCATTAACATCTCGATTTCACATTCTTTTCTTTCTGTGTAGTTGGTAAGTAATTGAAATACATTTAAAATCGTGTGTGTGTTAGAAAGGGGGGGCAGGCAGGTAATGCTGGGAAGATTCACTGTTGATTTTGGAAGGGGGAAGTGTGATGATGAATGCAAAGGGTTCTGTATCTTACAAATACAAATCGTACTTTAAGAAAACAAAGTTACAGGAACAATATTGTTCGTAAATTATTTACTATTTTTATATTCATGGTATTGCACATCAAAATGTGTGTTGCTTAAAATGCAGACAAATTAACCACAGCAACACACAGCTGTGCAAAACCACCAAGTTTTGTACAATGGCGCAGTCCATATAACTTCAACATAGTTAACTTAATTTTATATTCTACAACTGGCAAATAGACATAGTCCTAATGGGTGATACTTACTCCAACCAACCAGAACTTGATTGGCAGTGGTCACTCAGAGGACCTTTTCATTTAGATTCCATGGAAGCCATATACTGTATTTCCAGTAAGTACCATGGGGGGTGCAAAAAACAACTCAGATTCTGAGCCTGTTATCTCCCATCTTTTTTGGATGCTGATCTTAGAAATTGAGAGTTGGCACTGGATCTTGGACACCCTTCTTCCTACAAGCAAATATCATGACTTTCTTTCTGGGGGTTGGTGCTCATCTCCATTTCTAAGCCGAAGAGCCGGCGTTGTCCGTAGACACCTCCAAGGTCATGAGTCCGGCATGACTGCGTGGAGCGCCGTTACCTTCCTGCCTGAGCGGTACCTATTGATCTACTCACATTGGCATGTTTTCAAACTGCTAGGTTGGCAGGAGCTGGAGCTAACAGTGGCCGCTCACGCCACTCCCGGGGTTTGAACCTGGGACCTTTAGGTCTCCAGCTCAGTTCTTTAATGCACTTTGCCACCAGGGCTCTAGAATTATATTAATAAACTAGCTATGCCTGGCCACGTGTTGCTATGGCGAAGTATGGTGGTATGGGAAATAAAGTATTGAGGAATTGGTGGTAGTCAAGGTAAAGGGTAAAGGTTTTCCCCTGACATTAAGTTCAGTCGTGTCTGACTTTGGGGGTTGGTGGTCATCTCCATTTCTAAGCCGAAGAGCTGGAGTTGTCCGTAGATTCTTCCAAGGATATGTGGCATGACTGCATGGAGCGCCGTTACCTTCCCGCCGGAGCAGTACCTATTCCTCTCTCATTTGCATGTTTTTGAAGTTTAGGGTTGGCAGAAGCTGGGGCTATCAGTGGGGACTCTCTCTGCTCCTCCAATTCAAACCTGCGGCCTTTTGGTCCAGAAGTTCAGCAGCTCAGCGCTTTAACACGCTGCGCCATCAGGGGATATTATTTCCTAAAGGTTGTGAATATACAATATTTTTGGGGTTTTTTGTCTGTTGGAGGCAAGTATGAATGCCGCAATTAGGGGAAATGATTAGCATGTAATGGCCTTGCAGCTTTATAGCCTGACTGTTTCCTCCCTGAGTGAATTTTTTGTTGGGAGGTGTTAGCTGGCCCTGATTGTTTCCTGTCTGGAATTCCCTTGTTTTCAAAGTGGTGTTGTTTGCGATATTTTATGTGCTTCTACTGTCTGTGGCCCTCAGAAAACAGAGGATTTACCAGACTTTAGTGATGGGAATACTTTGTTGGAAGGTGTTAGCTTGCCCTGATTGTTTCCTTTGTGGAATTCCCCTGTTTTCAGAGTGTTGTTCTTTATTTAGTGTTCTGATTTTAGAGATTGTATTGTTCTGTTTTATTATACCACAGTAATTTTATATATTCTGATTTTAGTGTTTTTGAATACTTTGAGCCAGATTGTATTCATTTTCACAGTTCACAGCAACACAATAATAATAATAATAATAATAATAATAATAATAATAATAATAATAATAATAACTTTGGTAATACACACTGATTCACTCCCTTCTCAGCTTTTTTTCTGGAATAATCCTTTCTTGGGAGGTGTTAGCTGGCCCTGATTGTTTCCTTTCTGGAATTCCCAATTTCCCTGCTTTCAGAGTGTTGCTCTTTATTTACTGTCCTGGTTTTAGAGATTATATTGTTCTGTATTATTCTACCACAGTAATTATTTCATATTACAGCAGAATCTCACTTATTGAACATTCGCTTATCCAATGTTCTGGATTATCCAACGCAGTCTGCCTTTTAGTAGTCAGCGTTTTTGTAGTCAGTGTTTTAAATTCATTGTGATATTTTGGTGGTAAATTTGTAAATACAGTAATTACTACATAGCATTACTGCACATGAAACTACTTTTTCGGTCAAATTTGTTTTATAACATGATGTTTTGATGCTTTGTATAATGATGTTTGTATAATGATTACCTAATTTGATGTTTAATCGGCTTTTCCTGAATCCCTTCTTATTATCCAATATATTCACTTATCCAAAGTTCTGCCGGCCTGTTTATGTTGGATAAGTGAGACTCTGCTGTATATTTATAATCTTATATTATCTGCTTAGAACTTGATTATATGAGGCCCCTTCTACACAGCTGTATAAAATGCACACTGAAGTGGATTATATGGCAGTGTGGAGTCAGGCTAATCCAGTTCAAAGCAGATAATATAAAATTATAAATGGGTTTTATAGCTGTGTGGAAGGGCCTTGAGTCTACACTGCCATATAATCCAGTTAAAACCAGATAATCTGTATTTTATAGGTAGTGTGGAAGAGGCCTAAGTGAGGCCTAACTCTGCCTGTCCCCTGGGCTGAATGGGTTGCTAGGAGACCAAGTAGGCAGAGCTTAGCCTTCTAATTGGCAGCAATTGGATAAAAACAATTATTCATCTTCCTCTAATTAGGACTTTATTTTTCTTTTCTTTTTGTTGTATCAACCTAGAGGCGTGGATGAGGGGTTGTGCTGTCAATTTTTGTCCGCTGCCGTGATTCCATCACTCTTTTATAAATAATAAATAAATAAATAAATAAAAGATGTTGGTGCTTAGACATTAAAACTACTTTCTGGTCTCTTAAGTGATCAAACTTTATTTTGTCATATATTGTTTTTTTCACTGTTCAGGCACTCAGATGTGCAGGCAGAGACCAGGAATGTTAGTGTGTTTCCTCTTCAATTTAGCACAAGTAGTCATTTGGATAACCTGATTGCAAGTTAAAAATTAATTGCAATATCTAAAATTGGGTCTGAAAACAAATAGATAGCCAGTGTAATGTTTGCAAATTGATGTAGTAAGATATAAGCACCTAGTCCCTGCCTGTGTTCTTGCTACCAAATTCTGTACCTTTGCAGCTTCCACCTTTGCAGCTCTGTACCATGTACCACTTACTAGCCTAACTGCTGGATTTTGCACCACATGATACTTTCAGATGTTTTCCATTGATAGAATTGTGAGAAGCACATTGAAGTAGTAAAGACAAGATTTGCCTAAAATGACAGTCAGTCTAAAGTGCTACCAATGCCTAACCTTCCTAAGTAGTCCATGGCAGAAATGGTTAAAGTGCGGCATTCAGAACTCATGATCCAGTTCTCTCTTTGTACAACCCTTTCTTTTGTACACCTCTAACAATCAACCAAAAAATTAAATATTGCTGCTAAATTTAGCTGGGAAACAGCTAAATCTGTGAATACAGTAAAACTAACACGGTCAATTGCCTTGTTAATTACTAGTATAAATTTAAACTGCTAAATGCACTAACACGTTGCAGGTGATTATGACAATCAGTCACTATTGCCTTTTCACTTGCAAATGTTTCAAATTGTTGCGAAACATTTTCTCTATGAATTGGAAAGGGAAGCTTTTAAATTGCTGCTTTCTTTTCCAAGGGGCCAGTTACTTTGCTGACACAAAAACATCAGGTCACATACCTGGAGGAAAATAAGGTCACAATTTTACTGGTTACAGTTTGCACTGGCATTGGTGTGGACTCAAAGCACTGACCAACCTGCTTATTAGTTGATGAGCCAAAGCCAGGCCTGCCTGCTGGGTCACCCCAGCTCAGGATACCACATGAGCCAGGAGAGGCAAAAATGTAAAACACAAATGGAGGTTCTCACCTCTCACAAGATTCCTACCGAAATCCTTGGGTTTCCTAACTTGAAAGTATCAATTACTGTGGAAAAACAGCTATTCAAGTTAAACACACTGGATTTGTATCAATTATAGTATCAAAGTCAGAATGGATCCAAGCAATTTTATCTGCAAAATACCAGTCAAGTGTTGACAGAAGGCTGTTGAATGGTTTGTATTTTTCTATTCTAGTCTGACATGTCAAACAGTGCGGCTAGTCAATCTTTTGCAGACACAGTTAAGGCAGAGAAAAAGTTTGTCTTTCCTGCTTGTTCTGATCCATGTTCTCCGATAAGCTCTAGCCTGCGTTTGATGCTGCTCCAAGTTTTCTGCCAGTATTACACTTATGCTAAAGTCACTTTATTGGTTGCCAATTCATTTCTAAACGAACGACAAAGTGTTGGCTATAACCTTAAAAGCCCTATATGGTTTGGGACCAGGTTATTTACAGGATCACCTTCTCCCATATAATTTATCTGGACACTTACAGCCTGATGGGGACACTTACTCCAACGAGCCAGAACTTGATTGGCAATGGTCATCCAGAGGACCTTTTCATTGGTGGCTCTAGACTGAGGAATGATCTCCTGGAAGAGATTCAACAACTAAATGAGCTATTAGAATTTAAAACACAACAAAGACTCATCTCTTCCCAGCAGGCCTATCCAGTTTTGAACCATGAATTTTAAGTTTACATTCTATTCTATTGTATTTTAATCTTTGTACCATGTATTTTAATGTGCATTTTATAGTAATGTGTTTTAATATATGCATTTTATTGTATGTATCTTATTTATGGCATTGTATTTTAAATGTGTTGTGCCCCACCTCAAGTCATGATGAGAACAGGGAACAAATAGTTGTTGTTGCTCTTGTCAGCATCTCATGCCTTTCATCACCATCAGCCTAGAAAACAAGGGAGGGATCGTGTCCATTCCTCCATTCCAAGGGTTGACAAAGACTTCAATAGAATTGCCTGACAAGGTAGCAAAAAACCCACCAATCAAGAATTCATTTGGATTTATAAACCTTTTGATGTGGACCATCCTTAATAGGTCTTGCATCTCTGAGTCATTCTGGTCCCAGCATATCTAAACCTGTCCATGAGAACAGAACTACAAACAATGTAGTGTGAATCTTTCCATTCTTCTGGGTTGCCACAGTCAATAAATCTGCCTACCATGTCCTCTCATTTTGTATTGCGTTCACTCCTACAGACCTCAGGTAGGTATTTATATGAAGAAGGGCTATTTAAAGCTTTAAAAGTCATCAACAGCCCCTTGAATTTAAACTGTAAACAAACATGTCACCAACATGGCTCCCTGCAGTTCTGGCTGCAGTGTTATCAATATGAAAATAATAAGACAATCCCAGAGAGGCCATGAAAAATTATATACTTATTGGTGAAAGAGAAAAAGGAAAACATGCTAAAGCTTAACAGAATGGAAGAATTCCCAGGAACATCTCCAAGGAGAGCCAATAAAAAGAAAAAACTACAGTGTTCGCTCATTTATCGCTGGGGTTAGGTTCCAGGACCACTCGCAATAAGTGAAAATCTGCGAAGTAGGGCTGCTATATTTATTTTAATATTTATACATTATTTTAGTAGTTATACACTATTTTAAGTCTTTATCAACCAATCATGTGTTGATAAATCGCCTCCTTCCTCCCGTTCCCGCTTGGGCTCCTTTTCTCTCCCTTTAGTTTCTCCTTCCTCCCTTCCTTAGGCTGTAAATTTTAATTTTTTATGATTTATAATAGTCTTTTAGAGTTTATTGAAAAACCACGAAACAGCGAATCTGTGAAAAGTGAACCACGAAGTAGTGAGGGAACACTGTATTCTCATCCAGCTACTACTGCTGCTGTTGTCGTCTCTACTTGTGAAACTGTGAGGGAAAGTTCTAGTTCTTTGCAGAACTCGGTTCAAGGTTTTGAATTCTGTCAGCAAGCGTAGCAGCCTTATTTGATGAAACCAGGGGAGATCTTTCAGCTCAGTTTAGAATGGCTTGCTTTTTAACAGTGGGCAAAACTTAATGAGGTAGGGGATATGAAGTAGTAAATTCCATCTTGCTTATCAAATGCTCTATCTCAGAGTTTACTGGTTTTGACTATGTATACTTGAAGGTGAAAACGGGACAAATCAAGTATTTTGTTAGCATATGAATCCACCCCACTGCTCAGCAGCATAGATTCCTCAACAGGGTTAGTCCATCATCAGAGTCCATCTTGCAATGCTGGAGGACTTCAACATGTCTGCCATGAGAACCACAGATCTGTCCCAAGTGGTATCTGCCCTTACTCATGGTATTGAGTTCTCTCTAGATCTTGTTTTTTGTGTTTGGTAAAGTGATGATTTGTTTGTTTGTATACTTAGGAAACTATTATTGTAGACTTTCACAGATATCCAAGTTTAGCATTTTCTGGAGATTCTGACTATTGGTTTCTAGGGATAAATAGATACTATACCTTCAGTTTAAGGAAGCCATACTCCTAACAGTGGCAGCTGGTATCCTCCTTATCAGTTTAGTCTCTTTATTCAAGGAGTTATTCAGTATTTTAAACTCACCCCCAAAGTATGTTCTGTAGTTTGGATAGTGCCTTTAAAATTCAGACAAAGATTCAGCTGGGACATAAGTCACTGATATGGAAGCCAACAGCTCCCTGACAGACTTACGGTCCGTTATGGTCAATGGGTTGGCACATAGGAAGTAAGCTTCAGTTCTCTAAAGAGTGTATTCACATCCATCGGCTGTATAGTTTGAAAAGTGTCAACAACAGTATAATCAAACTGTTCCCTAGTGGTATCCATCCCTGACGGTTAAAAATTGGTGCTCAAATAGGTCCAGATGCAAGAAAATGTGTCCTGAAAACTGCAGATTAAATGTACATAAAATAAAATAGTGTGTGTTTTTTAAAAAAGAGATATTATTCATTACTTTTGCAATAATTTGATATTTTTGTGTGTACAGATTTTGACACCCAACCTTCTCCCCCTTCTTTGCCTACTTCATCACCTATTTATATTGTTTTATATTCTTTAAAAGATAATGCTAAGTGCATGCCTAATGCTCTCACCAAAAGTGAATGCGAAGTTTCATTATCCTGAATCCATATTATTTAATCGTCTACAGACTTCAGCCAAATTGGACTTCCTGGTTTTATATTTAAAGGGAATAAGCTGAAAGAGACTGTTCAGATAACAAACTTAATTAGTTTGCATTTTATTTGTCACACTATTCTGTAGGAGCATTAAACAGCTGACCAGCATATAAATAATACAAATGAATCAGTTTTCGCCAGTGCAGTACACAAAATTAGAGACTTCTTCCTTTACTGTAATAAGGAGAAATAGAAAGAGTATGCTTTTGCAGTCTAACAGGGTGTAAATGTAAAGAAAATAATAATTTAGTTTACATGTAGCACAGCAGGAAATTGGATAGAAAATAATCCAAATCTTCCAGAGATGCACTTCATTAAATTGTTGCAAAATGCTTTCCCCTATGTTTTACTTTGTAGATGTCTATGTTTTCTTTTGAAATGAGAATGTATGACCTTGCCAGCATTTGTCTTGTGTAGTACATTCATCTTTACAAGTAGTATTTATCTGATAATCCCCGTTGCTTGCGCATGATTCAGTAAACAGGACTTGAGAATGAACAGCACTATGTTAAAAGCAAAAATGCATATCATAGTCCCTAGAGGGCATTTGGGAGCAATGCTGTTTTGCAGTGTTTGTGGCCCTCAAGGTTTCCTAGAGGCTACTGCAGCCCTCTAGCCTGCTACTCTTGGCAGTCTCCTGTCTTAGGGTATGAATGGACTGCTAGTGCTCTAGTTTTGTGATTTTTCTTAACTTTCTTTAAGTGTGGATCATTTTTGGTATTTAATATTTCTTTACTAATTGGCATTCCTATTCATATACTTTGCCTTCTCTTATGTTTTTGCAGCATATTCTTTAAGACAGGTAATAAAAGTGCATACTCAAAAACACATGTGTGAGAAACTATGCTTAGGTGTGTGGTGGTGAACGGCTATGCATGTGTTCAAGCAGGTTTGAATAAGAACCTAGCAATAAATGCTGCTCAGAAGGTGTAATTTTTTAAAGTTTTTGCATGGAAATTGGGTTACATTTTTGATGGTAATACTCAATAGAAATTGTAAAAATTTCAAAGCCTTAGTTGACTCTCTCTCTCTCTCTCTCTCTCTCTCTCTCTCTCTCTCTCTCTCTCTCTCTCTCTCTCTCTCTCTCTCTCTATATATATATATATATATATATATATATATATATATAATAAAGAATGGGATATTTGAAGGCCAGACTTTGTGTGTGACACTATTCATGTCAGAAGATTTGCATCAATTTATTCCTGTGTGTTTTATGTGTTTTTAATGTAATTTTTTTATCCTGTATTGTTGTTTTAATTGATATATTGCATTACTGTTTTATCTGTTTTATATTGTGATTGTATTATGTTGCTTATATTTTGTCTTTATGTTGTTTGGGCCTCTGCCCCATGTAAGCCGCCCCGAGTCCCCACGGGGAGATGGTGGCGGGGTATAAATAAGGTTTTATTATTATTATCATTATTATTATTGCCATCTGTTAGCATATATTCATTCTGTACATCTGTGAATTTACACATTCCATTCTGAATCTAGTCGTTGAGGCAGTAACAGTTTATGGCTTCCATGTCAGTGAGGCAGTGACTCTATCTTGAAGTTCTAGAGCAAACTTTAATGGATCTTCTAAGGTGTTAAATCTTATTCCCCTAATAGGTTCATCATTTGGCATAGATCTTTTCAGATAGGTAAAGGTAAAGGTTTTCCCTTGGCATTAAGTCTGGTCGTGACCGATTCTGGGGGTTGGTGCTCATCTCAATTTCTAAGCCGAAGAACTATCATTGTCCATAGACACCTCCAAAGTCATGTGGCCGGCATGACTGTATGGAGCGCCATTAGCTTCCTGCTGGAGCGGTATCTATTGATCTACTCACATTTGCATGTTTTTTGAACTGCTAAGTTGGCAGAAGCTGGAGCTTACAGCGGAAGCTTACCCCACTCCCTGGATTCAAACTGCCGACCTTCCAGTCAGCAAGTTCAGCAGCTCAGCGCTTTAACACACTGTGCCACTGGGGGCTCCAAGTCTATGACTAAAATGTGAGTCACAGTCCTATTGAAATGTAAGCCACTCCTCAGTCACTTTGTCATGGCAAGTGTTGCCCTTCTGATGAGTAAGAGCCTCAACAGTCTGTAACTCCTATCCTTGGAGAAATTTCAGATGTTTTGAGCTAGACTACCTCCTGCTTTTCCTGTTCCAAACCTCATTACAACCAAGTTAAAACTCTTGTCTCTTCAAGTTGAAACTTAAATACAGTAGAGTCTCACTCATCCAAGCCTCGCTTATCCAAGCCTCTGGATAATCCCAAGCCATTTTTGTAGTCAATGTTTCCAATATATCGTGATATTTTGGTGCTAAATTTGTAAATACAGTAATTACAACATAACATTACTGCATATTGAACTGCTTTTTCTGTCAAATTTGTTGTAAAACATAATGTTTTGGTGCTTAATTTGTAAAACCATAACCTAATTTGATGTTTAATAGGCTTTTCCTTAATCTCTCCTTATTATCCAAGATATTCACTTATCCAAGCTTCTGCCAGCCCATTTAGCTTGGATAAGTGAGACTCTACTGTACCTTTTTACTGTGTGTTTTCATTTAGCTGCATCTAATAATGCGCACATATCTGAAATAGAGACATTCTTTTGCCTGGAATCATAAAGCACAGTAATAGGAATCCAGATGCATAGATAGTGGTCAAGGGGAACTCTCAATAAAACAACCTAATAGATAGATTATTCAAAATACCTGAGTAACCCATTATCTATTTCTGCAATAAATAAGGAGTATATATAGAGGTAATATTCAGATAGGACATGTAACTGATGAGTTAACTGTGAATTTATTTGGGGGGAGGCAATCTTTTGTTGAAAACGTAGTGTGAATTCCACACAATATTTACCCTAAAGTTAACTTTTCATGTCTTTGAAAGTATGAGACCCCCCCCCCCTTCGTTTTCTTAAACTCTTTTGGTTTTGTAAACTATACATGCTTTTTGGCAGCTGGTGTAACAACTATTAACACTCTGGGAAGCCTTCTGAAACTGCTAGCCTTGTAATTGTTTCCACACACAAATGAGGTGGAAGCAATTGCAAGACACACGCATGTGGCATCTTGCTTACATTTTTTGGTATTTTTGGTTCCCAGAGACTTCCTGGAACACTGATAATGTCTTTCTGTGTGATGTCAAGGGACCTTAAGAAAAAACATTAAAAAGAAAAGAGATCATATTTCTAACAGGTTATGATCATATTTTCTAATAAGAACATATTACAATATATGTAATGTATGAAATTAGAATAAGTAGAAATAATAGAATTGATAGAGCTGTATTTCTATAATGTTTAGTGATGATTGGAGGGGTGGGGGTATAGATCTGAAATTAGATGATGTGACAAGACACTAGTGTTATGTTTTACATGTTTTTTTGGGCGGGGGGAGCCTGTGCAATAAAAATAGCCAGTTTCCCCCCAGTGCTGATGTTTTAGAATAACAACTTTATGTAATTTAACTAGAGTATGTACCTGGTTTGCCCGGGTGTCAGAGGGTGTCTGCCTTCTTACTCCATTCTCCAGCTCTAAGAAAGCCTGTCTCACAATATCTCCTTCACATCACTCTGACAAAAGGACAAGGGAGAAAGGCATGCGTGGCAGCTGGGAGCCCTCTGGAGTGCTTTCAGCCCACCGCATGTCTTCCTTCAACCCTCCTCTCAGCATAACGATTGGGTGAGTGGCCCTGTCCTGATGCTGGGAGAAGCCAGGCCTGGGGGAAGAAGCAAGCAGCGGGTGAGGGGGCTCCGAAACCCCCTCAGCTCCCACGTGTCTCCCCCTTCTTCTGGTGTCAGGACGAGGTACGGCCCCGTCTTGATGCCAGGAGAAGCCTGGTTTGGGGGAGGAGGCAGGCGGGGGCCGAAGGAGTTCTAAACCCTCCTCAGCCCCCACTTGTTTCCCTTCTCCCGGAGTCAGGATGTGGCAAGGCTCCATCCTGATGCTGGCAGAAGGGAGAGACAAGCAGGGGCTGAAGGAACTCCAAAGCCTCACCCTCCTTCCAGCATAAAGACGGGGTGAGGAGCCTCATCCTTATGCTGGGAGGAAAGCCAGAGGGTTATCCACCCCGGCCCACCCCTCCTGCCCCTGGTCCTGCCCCTAGGCTCACCCCACCCAGCCCCACCCTTCCTAGGCCTGGCCAGCCCCACCCCAGCCCCGCCTCCTCCCGGTCCCACCCTCCCTTCCTCCTGGCCAGACCTGCAATATAGCCCCAGAGCAAAAATGTTTGCCCATGCCTGAGATAGATTATTCATTTAATCATATTCCACCTTTCTCCCATAGTGATACCCAACAATAAATGTTCTAATTTTGACAATATAACCTTTGATCATTAATGTTTGGGGACATACATCTTGTTAATACCAAAAAAGAAGGAACATAAATTGAGCTTCAGTACGTTGTTTCTGAGATTATTCTGCATACCATCAACTACATACAGTGAAACCTCAACATAAGATGATCCTAACTAAAGAGCATTTTGAGTTAAGAGCAATTTCTTGGCCCAGGGTTTTCTTTGACATACAATCAGCATTTTGAGTTAAGAGCTAGTGCTAGCGGGAGCGCTAGCTTGAGAGTACAAGGCTTTAGGGCTTCAAGGGAGCAGCCTCCGTGCCTCATGCTCTTGTCTGCTTTGGGAGATTGCTGTCCACTTTGCTCTTGTTCGCTTTGAGGAACTTTGGGTTAGTTGATTTTGTGTGGTTTTTATTCCTGGTATGTTTGGCTTCATAAAGAGAGAGATTTTTTTGGGGGGGGGGGGGGGAATTGCAAGAAAGGGAGGGAAACTGGAATGAGTACAGTATTAAGAAAATGATCCTTCTGCCTCTTCACTTTGTGCTTTTTGCTTCCTTGCCACAACTTTGTGCTTCTACCATGGTGCCACAGCTTTGTGCTTCTACTGTTTTAAAGCTGATCATTCTTTTTTATTGTTCCATGTTAATGTGTAGGTTTTGCCTTGTTGTTACATGGGTCAGCACACATTTTGTTGCCGCAAATGTGCTTCCTTGTCACAACTTTGTGCTTCTGCCATTTTAAAGTTGATATGTCTTTTTTATTGTTTCTTATGAATGTCCATTTATACATTACTAGTTATTTATAATGTACATTTTCTTATTTAAAAACACGTAACAAAAAATTTGGGGCCGTTTTCGGGGGGTGGGGTGGAACAGATGAATAACATTTCAGTGCATTTCAAAATGGGAAATTTTGCTTTGTGATAAGAGTGACTTGAGTTAAGACTTGACTTAAACTCTTAACTCAAGGTTTTGTGTTTCTGTGTGGGGCCGCCGTGTCGCAATGGGTTAAAACCCTTTTGCCAGCTAAACTGTTGACCTAAAGGTTGAAGGTTCGAGATGGGGTGAGCTCTCGTTTGTCAGCCCCTAGCTATGCGAGAAGCTTCCCAGCAGGATGGTAACACATCTGGGCGTTTCCTGGGCAAAGCCTTTGTAGATGGCTGATTTTCCCACACCAGAAGCGACTTCCAGTATGTTCTCAATTGGCTTCTGACACAATAAAAAAAACCCTGTATTTCTGTGACCAGCATGCACCAACAAAAATCCTCATTCTAATTCTGACTTGGAGGCAGAAAATATCTTGCTATTGTTACATAATTTGGAAATCTAATTTAGGGATCCACCAGTAAATACTAATCAAATTTTTATCCATCCATTATGCAGAAATGTAGGATATATGAGCTATTAGTGGGAGGAGACTCTCTAACCTTATGACTTTGAAGGACTGTGTCTCATTATTAGCATGTGAGAACTCGGCGGTCTTCAGGAGTGGGTCTTCTCTGTATCCCATCACCCTCTCAAACTCATGTGATTAATTAATATCCTAACAAACTTCTCAGAATTAGCTGGGTTAAAGGTAAACAAAGAGAAAAGTCAATTTTTAACAAAGAACCTCACAGAATCGGAAAAACAAGAACTAAAAGAAAACACAGAATATAATATTGTACAGAAAGCCAAATACTTAGGAATATACATTACAAAGAAGAATTCAGAACTATTCAAAAATAATTATGAAAAGGTGTGGTGAGAGATAAAGAAAGAACTAGCGGAATGGGACAAATGAGGTCCCTATTAGGGAGGATATCATCTATCAAAATGACAACACTGCCAAAAATGTTATTTTTGTTTCAAAACATACCAATTATTAACAACGAAAAAATCTTCAAAATTTGGCAAAAAGACATCTCAAAATTTATTTGGCCTGGGAAAAAACCAAGAGTAAAAATGAAAATACTTAATGATGATAAAACAAGAGGCGGCTTATCCCTTCCAAATTTACAACTCTACTTTCATGCATGCTGTTTGTACTGGATTAAAGAATGGGTGACCCTAGAAGACAATGAGCTATTAGATTTAGAAGGTATAAATCTCCCTTTTGGATGGCATGCATATTTAGATATACAAAAGGCCAAGCCAACAGGCATATTTAATGATCATTACATACGAAGACCAATTCTAAACACCTGGAACAGATACAAAAAAAGAATATATACAAAGACACCAGAGTGGATGTCCCCACATGAGGCACATTACAAAAGGGAGAACATCTTAAAAGGGAAATGGTTAACTTACAGGGAATTGGTCCATACCAATTTGGAAAACTCAGAAATGAAATCCCTAGAAGAACTGAACCAATCAGGCCTTAAATGTAATTGGCTTTTATATAGACAACTGTGTGAGAAATTTAAAGAACAACTCAAAACCTCGGGTTTCCAGACTGCAAAAACATGGTTTGATGTGGCGATGTTCCAAAAACCAAAAGGACTTATATCTTCTATATATATAAAAGAGTGATGGCATCACGGCGACCCACAAAACAACAAAAGTACAGGCCCCCCAACCTCGAAATTTGACAACACAACCCATCACCTACGTCTCAGGGTTGATACAACAAAAAGAAAAGAAAAATAAAGTCCTAATTAGAGGGAGAGCAATAATTGTTTTTATCCAATTGCTGCCAGTTTAGAGGGCTAATCTCTGCCCACTTGGTCGCCTAGCAACCAATTCAGCCAAAGGACAGCCAGGATTCAGTTAGGGGACAGGCAGATTTAGGCCTCACTTAGGCTTCTTCCACAGATTATCTAATTTGCAGTGGATTATATGGCAGTGTAGATTCAAGGCCCTTCCACACAGCTATATAACCCATTTATAATCTTATATTATCTGCTTTGCACTGGATTATCTTGACTCCACACTGCCATATAATCCACTTCAGTGTGCATTTTATACAGCTGTGAAGAAGGGGCCTCATATAATCCAGTTCTAAGCAGATAATTTAAGATTATCAATATACAGTAGAGTCTCACTTATCCAACATAAACAGGCCGGCAGGATAAGTGAATATGTTGGATAATAAGAAGGGATTCAGGAAAAGCCGATTAAACATCAAATTAGGTCATCGTTATACAAATTAAGCACCAAAACATCATATTATACAACAAATTTGACAGAAAAGGTAGTTCCACGCGCAGTAATGTTATGTAGTAATTACAGTAGAGTCTCACTTATCTAACACTCGCTTATCCAATGTTCTGGATTATCCAACGCATTTTTGTAGTCAATGTTTTCAATATATCGTGATATTTTGGTGTTAAATTCATAAATACAGTAATTACTACATAGCATTACTGCGTATTGAACTACTTTTTCTGTCAAATTTGTTGTATAACATGATGTTTTGGTGTTTCATTTGTAAAATCATAACCTAATTTGATATTTAATAGGCTTTTCTTCAATGCCTCCTTATTATACAACATATTCGCTTATCCAACATTCTGCCAGCCCGTTTATGTTGGATAGGTGAGACTCTACTGTACTGTATTTACAAATTTACCACTAAAATATCACAATGAATTTAAAACACCGACTACAAAAACATTGATTATGAAAAGGTAGACTGCGTTGGATAATCCAGAACATTGTATAAGCAAATGTTGGATAAGTGAGATTCTACTTTGATATGAAATAATTTCTGGGATAGAATAATGCAGAACAATATAATCTCTAAAACCAGGACAGTAAATAAAGAAATAAAGAAAGTAAATAAAGCAGTGAAATTGGAAATTCCACAAAGGAAACAATCAGGGCCAGCTAACACCTCCCAAGAAAGGATTCTTCCAGAAAGGAAGCTGAGAAGGCAGTGAAGCACTGTGTATTACCAAAGTCATTATTATTATTATTATTATTATTATTATTATTGTGTTGCGGTCAACCATGAAAATGAATACAATCTGGCTCCAAGTATTCAAAAACACTAAAATCAGAATATATAAAAATTAATGTGGTATAATAAAACAGAACAATACAATCTCTGAAATCAGAACACTAAATAAAGAACAACACTGAAAACAGGGGAATTCCACACAGGAAACAATCAGGGCCAGCTAACACCTCCCAACAAAGTATTCCCATCATCAAAGACTGGCAAATCCTCTGTTTTCTTAGGGCCACAGACATTAGAAGCACATAAAATATCGCAAACAACACCACTCTGAAAACAAGGGAATTCCAGACAGGAAACAATCAGGGCCAGCTAACACCTCCCAACAAAAAAATCACTCAGAGGAAACAGCCAGGCTTTAAAGCTGCAAGGCCAAAACATCCTAATCATTTTTCCTAATTGCAGCATTCATACTTGCCTCCAAGAGAAAAAAAAACAAAAAAACAATCAGAAATATTGTATATTCACAACTTTTAGGAAATAATATCCCCTGATGGCGCAGCGTGTTAAAGCGCTGAGCTGCTGAACTTCTGGACCGAAAGGCCGTAGGTTTGAATTGGGGGAGCGGAGAGAGCCCCCATTGTTAGCCCCAGCTTGTGCCAACCCAGAAGTTCAAAAACATGCAAATGTGAGTGCATCAATAGGCACTGCTCCGGTGGGAAGGTAACGCCGCTCCATGCAGTCATCCCACATGACCTTGGAGGAGTCTACGGACAACGCCGGCTCTTCGTCTTAGAAATGGAGATGAGCACCAACCCCCAGAATCAGACATGACTGGACTTAACGTCAGGGGAAAATGTTTACCCTTTACCTTAACTACCACCAATTCCTCAATACTTTATTTCCCATACCACCATACTTCGCCACAGCAACGCGTGGCCGGGCACAGCTAGTATATATACAAAAATCTACTGACTTGGCACACAGAAGAGGAAGTAGTAAAGGACTCAATGATTAGATAGGCTCAAAACATCGGCCAAGAGATAAAAATGGTCCAATGGGAAAAAACATGGAATAGAACAAGGGTCCCCAAACTTTTTAAACAGGGGGCCAGTTCACGATCCTTCGGACTGTTGGAGGGCCGGACTATAGTTGGCCACCGAGCAATAATAATAATAATAATAATAATTCCAGCATATCTATCTTGTTTGCTGTGTCATACAATAAAATAACAACAACAACAATAAAAAAGGGTTGGAAGAGACCCTTTGGGCCATTGAGTCCAATCCCCTTCTGCCTTTGTGCACCGAAAGCACAAGCAAAGCACCCCTGACAGATGGCCACCCAGCCTCAATGTTAATAATAATAATAATAATAATAATAATAATAATAATAATAATAATAATAAAAAAAGAGGGTTGGAAGAGACCCTTTGGGCCATTGAGTCCAATCCCCTTCTGCCTCTGTGCATCGAAAGCACAAGCAAAGCACCTCTGACAGATGGCCACCCAGCCTCAATGTTAATAATAATAATAATAATAATAATAATAATAATAATAAAAAAGAGGGTTGGAAGAGACCCTTTGGGCCATTGAGTCCAATCCCCTTCTGCCTTTGTGCATCAAAAGTACTAGCAAAGCACCCGACAGATGGCCACCCAGCCTCAATGTTAATAATAATAAGAATAATGTGATTTTGTGATACGAAATCCGGCATATCTATTTTGTTTGCTGTGTCATAAAATATAATAATAATAATAATAATAATAATAATAATAATAATAATAATAATAATAATAATGGTTGTAAGAGAAGAAGAGACCCCTTGGGTCATTTAGTCTAACCCCCTTCTGCCCTTGTGCCATGGGGGCCGGATAAATGGCTTCGATGGGCCGCATCCGGCCCCCGGGCCTTAGTTTGGGGACCCCTGGAATAGAAGAATGAAGTATACTGCATGTCAAAACCTAAAAGAAAATATTTACAAAATGCACTTGCAGTGGTATCTCCCTCCAGAGAGATTAGCGAAGATGTACAATTGCACTGATAAATGCTGGAAATGTGAGAAAGAAAAAGGCACATTTTACCACCTGTGGTGGTCATGCAACAAAGTAAACAGCTATTGGAAACAGATTCATGTACATCTAGAAAAGATATTAAATACAAATTTTAAAATGACACCACAAATGTACCTTTTGAATATGCCCGAAGAAGAATTGGAAAGGAAATATGGAAGAATTTTGTTTTACGTGACAGTGGCAGCTCGGATAGTATACGCTAGATATTGGAAAACCTCAGAGGTACCTCCCTTAGCAGAACTGGAACAATATATTATAGAGTTGCTTATGATGGACAAAATAACAATGCACTTAAGAGGAGAACCTTTAGAGAACTTTGTTAATGAATGGCAACCAATGATCCAACATTTCAATGTAAAATTAATCTAAAAAGGAAGCTAATAGACTGAAGGCAAGGAGGAAATGGATATACATTTGGAACTTATAATATTTTTATATGTACTATACAAATAGAAGCCTGTGACCCCTTATTGAAAATATATTGTCTGAGAAATGATTATGAAAGACTAATAGATGAAAGTATTGCACTGTATGCAACAAACACTTGCAATGTATGTATATTTGAATGAATGAAAATAAATAAACATTATATATTAAAAAAAAAAAAGAAACTCATGTGGTGGGAACAAGGGAGATGACCTTTTCAGTGGTTGCTCTCAGACTCTGGAACTCCTTTCCTAGATGCTCCATCCCTGCTTGCCTTTTGCAGACAGGTGAAAACATGCCTTTCATTTCAGACATTTAGTGATGTTGAACCTCCAGGTACCAGCCCTGCAGGTTGTATTATAGAAGATACATGGAGAGGGCTAATGTTCTTATCTCCATTCTAAAGAAGTTTTAGCCTATTATTTCTATAGTTCAAGCTGCTGTTAAATGCACATGATGAGATCATTCCAATTAGCTGGCAACCCTACTGAGAGTTGTGTGCTGGATGCCTAGAATGCCAACTTTGGAACTTGCATATTGGATTTTGTGAAATCTAGCATCTGGTTGCTAGTAATCCAGAAAACACAATAGATGGCTTTGGGCCTCTTTTTTTCTTTTTCTTTTAGTAACTTAGATCACAGAGTTGTTGCAAGAATGGTGTGGGGAGGAACAGAATCATGAACATCAATCACCTTGTGGTTATTAGGGAAAAGGTGGAATATATGTGTACTAATAAATAACCCTATTGCAAGCAGATATTAATATATTATTTTATATTATTCATGTTTTTCCTACATAGGGGAATATATAAAAAATTGGAGGCCAAGATACTTCCTATTGAAGACAGATGGCTCTTTCATCGGGTATAAGGAGAAGCCTCAAGATGTGGATCTGCCATATCCTCTTAATAATTTTTCAGTAGCAAGTGAGTATCTTTAATGACATTTATTTGTAAGGTTTGCAAAACTTATAGAAAAGCGGAAAGGCTTTACAAATGCATCTTAATATTGTTTCAACCCCCCCCCCCCAAAAAAAAAAGTATTAGGGAATGGTTAGGAAGTGTTTGAATTCTTAGAATTGGGCGGTAAAATGGAAGATACATACATGTGCATTAATTTTATTGAACTAATTTATATTAGCTGCATGACTTCTTCACTTGTGAACTTCATTAAATGAATTACAACTTCTGAGTAAAGATTAATGGAATTATGCCACAGTTGTGCAATGGGTTAAACCACTGAGCTGCTGAACTTGCCGACTGGAAGGTTGGTGGTTTGAATCCGCGGGATGGGGTGAGCTCCCGCGGTTAGCCCCAGCTTCTGCCAACCTAGCAGTTTGAAAACATTCAAATGTGAGTAGATCAATAGGTATCTCCTCAGTGGGAAGGTGCCAGCCACATGACCTTGGAGGTGTTTACGGACAATGCAGGCACTTTGGCTTAGAAATGGAGATGAGCACCACTCCTCAGAGCCGGAAGGGGAAGTCTTTACTTTTATCTGTGTTATGGTTGTTTCTAGGCATTGAATGTTTGCCTTTGTGTCTATGTATGCCGGAATACGCCCTGAATCCTCTAGGGGAGATAGGGCAGAATGCAAATAAAGAATTATTATACTAGCAATGGAGCCCCGGTGGTGAAGTGTGTTAAAGCACTGAGCTGCTGAAATTGCAGACCAAAAGTTCCCAGGTTCAAATCCCGGGAGCAGAGTGAGCGCCCGCTGTTAGCTCCTGCTTCTGCCAACCAAGCAGTTCGAAAACATGCCAATGTGAGTAGATCAATAGATACCGCTCCGGCGGGAAAGTAACGGCGCTCCATGCAGTCATGCCGGCCACATGACCTTGGAGGTGTCTACGGACAACGCCGGCTCTTTGGCTTAGAAATGGAGATGAGTACCAACCCCCAGAGTCAGATATGACTGGACTTAATGTCAGGGGAAACCTTTACCCTTACTATACTAGCAATGCAATGCACAGTACATTGGTTTTCATATGCCATAAAAGAACATTATAATTTCCCTATTGAAATAGCTTCACTGGCTAACAATTTGTTGCCAGGACAATGCCTATAAAATATGCTGATGTTCATCCGGAAAGATTCCATTTCTCTATATGAAGCTGCTAGCGTTTGAATATCCTTGAAGGAGAGTTTTCTCCCAATTCCACCACTATCATGGCCCTGTCTTGTGTGGATGAATAGGATAAAATAAAATAAAATAAAAGTGTGAATCTGGATGTCTGGCTTTCAAATTTATTTAAGTTCTTCTTTCTATCAAGGTTTATTCCATTTTCCTTAACTTACGATACACACCAAAGTAATTGTTACTTGGTTTAACTGTATTCCTTTAGGAACAATGGATCACAAACTGTGACATGGTATCAAAATATTATAGTCTCAGTTGTAAGTAAAGGTTTCCCCTGACATTAAGTCCAGTCATGTCCAACTCTGGGGGTTGGTGCTCATCTCCATTTCTAAGCCGAAGAGCCGGCGTTGTCTGTAGACACCTCCAATGTCATGTGGCCAGCATGTCTGCATGGAGTGTCGTTACCTTCCCGCCAGAGCGGTACCTATTGATCTACTCACATTTGCATGTTTTCGAACTGTTAGGTTGGCAGAAGCTGGAGCTAACAGCGGGCACTCACTCTGCTCCCCGAATTCGAACCTGCGACCTTTTAGTCTGCAAGTTCAACAGCTCAGTGCTTTAACACGCTGTGCCAGTGGGGGCTCCTAGTCTCAAATGTAAAATCCAATGTTGTCATCATATTGCAACAGTAATGTACCATATAGGCTTTTGAAATAGATTTCAGTTTCATTAAGCTAATAAAGTTATAAATTAATCCAACCTTCTTTTGGTTTAATGACTACCTGACCTCTTTTCGTCCTCCTTTAAAAAGAAATATCATTTAATTTGAGATTCATTTAATCTCTATAAAAAAAAAAGTTTTGTTAAAGAATAAATGTACATTTTTAACTCAAAAATTGAGTCACAATGTTTTTCCAGCTGGTCCTGTCTTTGCTTCCTCGTGAAATTAGTAAGAATGAGCATCCTGCCAGATTGCACCATAATTACATATTGTTTAGCATTGTTTTAAATGACTTCTTCAGGGTTTTTCACACCCTTGTCTCTAGCTGCTTGTGATTAAAGCTGAGGTCTTCAAAACACAAAGCTGTTTTAAGACTGCAGCCCTTTGTACACCTAAGAAGGAGTAAACTCCACTGAACTCTTTGGAGTTAACCACTGAGTCTGTATCAGATCAGGCTGTAACACATGAGAATTTGCTTAGCGGAGGTTGTACGTTGTAATGCTATCTTTGTATTTTTAATAGAAAGCCAAATGATCTTACAAGTAACTGCTACTATTTCAAAAGTTTAGAATTTAAATTGCAAATTTGCATTGCAAACCCTTGCATAGAAAAAGGAGAGCTGTGTAAGCACTTCCCTGCATGATTTTATTTTCATTCATATGCATATAAATTCATTAATGTACTGTATGTAGTATATTTTATGTCTCATAGATTAGGGTAGACATTTGAAACATTACAATTGAGAAAATGTAATGATGTTTATCTTTATTTTCAGAAAGTTCAAATGAAGTAATCTTTAAAAAAAACTAGAACTAGTAAAAATAAAATTGTTGGGAGCTCAATGCATCTATCCCACACACTCTTTATAGACTCTTTATATGTCAACTCACAATGTTTGTGTATCTTTAAAATTTGGTTAATTTTCCAAAACAAACTTTAGCCTGAGTACTGTTTTGTCTATTACTTCTTTGTCTTGATAACAGCCTAACTTTGGAACCTTTTAGATCTAAAGATTTTTATGCTAGTTCAATCCTTCTACTTTATCTGTATGCCGTAAGTGCTTTACTTTCAATTCTCCTTTGTCGAGCACTACATTCATAGAACCAATGTCCTCTCTCCAGATTTTTTAGTGTCTGTGCTTTCTCTTCTCTTGATTAGTTCTTTCTCATCTTAATAATCTGTTCTTTCTTTTTCATTGCATGAATTGCCATCATTCTTCATTTTGGTTCTCCTGGATCTCTCAGCGGCTTTCGATATCATCAACCATGGTATCCTTCTGGAGTGTCTAACGCAGTGATTCACAACCTGTGGGTCCCCAGATGTTTTGACCTTCAACTCCCAGAAATCCTAACAGCTGGTAAACTGACTGGGATTTCTGGGAGTTGTAGGCCAAAACACCTGGGGACTCACAGGTTGAGAACCACTGGTCTAACGGGTATAAGGCTGAGAGGCGCTGTTTTGCAGTGATTCCAGTTCTTTCTCATGGATTGCAGCCAGAAGGTGGTATTGGGGGGAGTCTTGCTCGATCCCATGGCAATTAGAATGTGGGGTCCCGCAGGGCTTATCACTTTACCCAATGTTATTTATCATCTACATGAAACCGCTGGGAGAGATCTTCCAAAGTTTTGGAGTTCGGTGTCATCTTACGCAGATGATGCCCAACTCTACTCCTTTCCACCAGAAATTGCCAAGGAAGCCGTTCTGTGCCTGAACTGGTATCTAGAGGCAGTAATGGGCTGGATGTGAGTGAACAAATTGAAAATGAATCCAGTTAAGACGAAAGTACTACTGGTCTCATGTAAGATGGATCTGGGAATACGGTTACAACCGGAGTGGTCACACTCCCCCTTAAAGCTCAAGTCCGTAGTTTGGGATGATTCTTGATTTTTCTTTAAACTTGGAAGCACAGGTGATGGAGGTTACCAGAGTCGCTTTTGCACAGCTTAAATTGTGTGCCAACTCTGACCGTTCCTGGAAAAATCTGACCTGGCCACAGTGGTACATGCCCTGGTTACATCCCGCCTGGACTACTGTAACACGCTCTATATGGGACTGCTGTTAAAAACGGTTCAGAAACTCCAATTTGTTGAAAGTTCGTTAGCTAGGCTGTTGTTGAGAGCTAACATAAGATAACACACCACTCGGCTCCTTAAACAGCTGCACTGGCTCCCTATTCATTGCCGGGCCTGATTCAAAGTGCTGGTGTTTGATCTTTAAAGCCCTACACGGCATTGGTTCACATTGCTTGAGAGACAGGGTTCCTCGGTATACCCCAGGCAGATCTCTTAAGTCCAGTGGGGAATTGTTAGTATCCTCTAACATCCAAGACAGTTAACATCTGAAGGGTGCTAGAGAGAGGTCCTTTTCAGGAGTGCCTCCCTCCCTCTGAAAGGTCCTGCCAGATAATATTAGATCTGTATCCTCTCTACTAACATTGAGAAAGTGCCTTAAGACCTTAAAGTCTTTGCGGGATCTTAATTCAAGGATACTAAATGGCTAGGAAAGCCTGTGAGTTTGTTTTATACTATTGGATTAGTAAAATTGATTTTATTGAACTCTATTAGAGTTTATAGCATGTCTAATATTTATGGTTCTAACTTGGCTTTAACTTGTATATTGTATGTTTTATTGGCTGTAAGCCACTTTGGGCCCTTGAGTGGGGAAAGACGGGATAGAAATTTATTAAATAAATAAATTAATAATAAAACCAAGACTGCACAAAGATCAGTGTCTTCTTGCAGTCTTTGTTTTTACTTAGTTTGTTCTTTGATTACCGTATATACTCGAAGATAAGCCGAGTTTTTCAGCCTTTTTTATGAGCTGAAAAAGCCTCCCCTGGCTTATAATCGGGCCAAGGTCAAGGCCGGCAACGGAGCCTGCAGGCTGTTGCTTGCAATATGTAATCTATTTCTCTCTTCTCCCCTATCAGTGTGTTTTCTTTTGCAAAGCCTCCCTCGCTCTTAATCAAGGGAATGTTTTGAAAAGAGAAATACGCCCTTACAAGTCAGGAAAAAGAAAAATATATATTCATTAATCTTATGAAAGCATTTTCCCCTGAAATATTTGTTAAACTCTCCTATAGATGTATAGGCATTAACCCCTTGCAAGCTTTTGCAATCTCTATGTACCTTTATATTTGTATCTATCTACAGTAGAGTCTCACTTTTCCAACACTCGCTTATCCAACGTTCGGGATTATCCAACGCATTTTTGTAGTTGATGTTGTCAATAAATCGTGATATTTTGGTGCTAAATTCGTAAATACAGTAATTACTACATCACATTATTTCGCATTGAACTACTTTTTCTGTCAAAGTTGTTGTATAACATGATGTTTTGGTGCTTAATTTGTAAAATCATAACCTAATTTGATGTTTAATAGGCTTTTCCTTAATCCGTCCTTATTATCCAACATATTTGCTTATCCAACGTTCTGGCGGCCCGTTTATGTTGGATAAGTGAGACTGTACTGTATATACATTAATTTTATATATGAATTTTCCCCTCATATGTTTGCAGGTCTTTGCAAATCCTTTATACATATAGATCCATGTACCTGTGTATCTGTAGCCATACATACACATTATTTTTATATATGAATTTACCCTCATATGTTTGCAAGTCTCTGCAAATTCTATATAGATATAATTATCTATATAAAGAGAGATGTCTGGATAGATATGAATATATTCTTACCTACCTATATATAGGGCTTGCAAATATTACAGAGGGGAAATGAACACACAAATATATGTAAACATGTCTAGATAGATATATGTGTGTATGTGTGTATGTGTGTGTGTGTGTGTGTGGCTTGTAAATATTGTAGGGGAAATGCATACACACACACACACAGAGGACTTGCAAACGTTTCAGGGGGAAATGCATATGTGAAATTAGTATCTATATTTATAGATCTATATCTAGCTCTGCATTGTTTATATAAGCATTGGATGTTTGCCTGTTACTATGTTGGAAGCTGGCCTGAGTCCCCATGGGGAGATAGGGTGGGATCCAAATGAAGTTGTTGTTGTTGTTGTTGTTGTTGTTGTTGTTATAAGGTTATTGTTGATGCCATATTGTTTTTGTTGCCCCTACTTTTAGAGCTGGTTTATTGTTTTTATTTGAAATACTGTAAATATTCAAAAACATTTAACCTACTGATGCCTCGATTAATGAAATTTTATTGGTATCTATTTTTATTTTGAAATTTAACCATAGCTGCTGCATTTCCCATCCTCAGCTTATACTCGAGTCAATAAGTTATCCCAGTTCTTTGTGGTAAAATTAGGTGTCTCGGCTTATATTCGGGTTGGCTTATACTCGAATATATATGGTATGCTTTGGTAACTCCCCCTAGACTTGGTTTGACTTCTGGTCCTCAGTTTGACTAGGTTCATCTTCTGACTGCTTCTCCTCTCATTGTCCCTGGGGCCATTTCCTGAAACTCTTCCACTGATTCTGTCTTCTCCCCTTCCATCACACCTCAACACCATTGTTCACTCTCCTCTTCTTCAGATTTATTCTCTTCATTTTGTTCTACCTCATGAAGCAAGTCTCCTTCACATTATTGAATTCAACACAGTTCTGACAACTGTTAGTATCAAAGGTTTTCTCTTAGGCAACATGGCAGCAGGCATTCCAGACATGAACTCCAATACCATCTGTACTATTATTCTCCTCATTTTGTCTAAGAGTATTATCCCCACCACCATTATAATGTTTTTTACTATCATCATTCTTGGGGCTGTATTTGAATTTTCACATCTAGAGGTCATTGCTTACTTCTACAGGCTCACCTGTGGTTTCTGTGTTTAATTCTGGCTCATCCTTCTTGCTATTACTGGGCTATTAGCAGTTGCCTGTTCAGGTTCAGTCTTCTGCATTGCATCACATGGACAAGACTGCCTGTACTACCTCTCTTCCTCATGTGATATCACCACCTGGGCCTCCATGGAGTCAGTCTTGGGATTGAGACATGCTTTTAATTGACCAACCTCTATATCTTTTTGGTGGACTGTGATTCAGACTCTTTTTCTTTGTCATCTGAACTCCTATTGTAATAATCCCCTCCTAGGGAAGGAACACAGAATGTCATCTCCAACAAATAAAATGCTTGATCTTTTTGGGAACAGGTGATCCGTGGACCTGCCAGTTGAACATCAGGAGGTAGAGCCAACTGACCCTGCCTATCATAGGATTCAGAGCAGAGTTTTGACTGCTACTTTGTTGCTGCTCCTTTCCTTGTTGATAAAAATTGCTTGTTGCTTGTGGTTACCCCTATCTCCAATTCCATCCATTTGGAGGAGGATTGATTCTCTATACTCAGGTCACTGAATCCAGCTCTTGACTGCCTGCTGTAACATCCCAAGGTTAGATGTATTTTTGTTGTAGCTGCCCAGTTTAAATTGGGACAAAAACATATTCACATGGAAGCTCCTTAATGAATATAAACATCATGTTCGCACCTCACAGTCTGAGGTTCACTCCCTTAAATGCAAGCAAATAAACGTTGCTTGACATGTAACTAACTGTTCCTCCTTTAGATGATGCAGTATCTTTGGGATGGCATATCTGGCTTCGGATTTCCAGTTTGTTGATCCAAGTGCAAGTCATGATTGAGGACAATTGCGGCTTGTTCAACTGTAATACCAATGACAGGTTAGAACTAACAAAGGAGATCTCAGTCCCAGCAACTAAGTAGATATCAGTTTGAATGGACTAGACTGCCTTTGGGTACACAGAGGTCATTTAGCCTAGCAACCTAATGTTGGTCTTCTACTAAGTCCTTCTGTCTCTTTCCAAATATAATGATGCTCAGAGAAATATAATTGTATTCCCCTATAAAAACGACTGACTCCTTGTGGCAGATTCAAAAGACAAGCTGCTTGACAATATCAGTCACACTTTCAGTCTTTTCACTTTATTAGGCCTGGGTGTCAATTTTGAAAAAAATCACTAGCTATATCTCAGCAAGTGAAGTTTATCTGGGCTGTTCTTGATTCCACAGCAACTTCCATTTGTCTCCTATAGAAGAAGTTTCAAATCTAACTGTGTATTACTCTAAAGTGTCAAGGCACTTGTAGGATGTCTCCAAGGACCATTCAAGTGTTTCTGCTATGACAGTTACACTGATGGAAGGATGTTACCTCAGCAGATGTTGCTCCTATCATAATTCTATCCCCTGAGAGATTCACATCACATTTGTCTTGCCATACCGAGGAGTGTTCATCAGACTCTATAGTGGTGACTCGACTCTGACAATGTTCTGGCAGGCATGCCCTTCCTTTGCCTTTAGACAGAGGTAACAATTACATGAACTTTTTTTTTTGAAAGCTGGGGATTCATGTGAAAGGATATTACACAAAGAGCAAGTGGACCAGTGAAAGATTGATTGCTGCGCATCAATATTCTGCAGATATTAGTGATGGAGAAAGCATTCTCTGCTTTCTATACTCTCCTGCATGGCAAAGTTGTTCAGGTTGTTATGATAATAATGCATTATTTGCTGAAGCAAGGAGAAATGAAGTCCAACACCTTACTTCACCTCACCCTATGCATTTTGAACTGGTGCCTCCTCAGAAGCATTTTTTGTCTCCATGATCCACTTTCACGAGAAGATAATGTTTTGGCAGATGCCCTGATCATCTCTTCAGATTTATGCCATGAGTGGATGCTCTATCCCAACACACTTTGCATGGTCTTTCAAATTTGGGTCACCCTGTAAGTGTATTTCTTACGTTTGAGAACAAGCAGTGTCAGTTTTGTTCCAAGACACTTAAGGGGAGATTGTGTGCCAGTGGTTTTTTGTTTTACTGAAGATGTCTGATAAGCCTTCCCCCTGTTCCCGGTCACCACTAGGTGATTTTGAAGATCCAGGCTGAAATGCCAAATACATATTCATGAACAGCATGGTGGCAGAGGCAACCTTGGTTTGTGCCACTTCTCCCTCTGCCTCAGAGCACCTATCTTCAGCTTCCATACCAGCCAGATGTTTTCATTAAGACAAATGAAGTTCTTGATCTGGAAACTCAAGTTGACGGCATGGAGTGCATTCTCTTAGCATCTCTCCAATCATATTCAAGAAATTTTCAAGGCTGCACACAGGTCTTCTATCCTGAGTTCTTATGCTATCAGTGCTGGGAAGGTGAAAGGTGGAGTATAAATCCAGTAAATAAATGATGCTGTTCAAGAGTGTCCTATCCTGAACTCTAAAAGCAGCAGTGAAACAAGTAGAATGAATATAAGAGAACTGATGATGGAAGACTTACAGCAAGTGTGACCAAACATGGGCTGGAGCCCAATGGAAAGTCTATATTATGGCTAAAAGAAATCATTCCTCAATGTCATCATGGTATCTATGTGCACTGTTGTCCAGGTGGTTCAGGGCCTTTTACATTTTATCCTTTAAGAGCAGAATGTAGACCATTTGCTGCTAGTAATTGGCCCACTAATATCAGTCAAAGATGCAGGCGAAATATCAGGAGAAAATGCTGCAAACATGGCTATGTAGCCCGGAAACCACACAGCACTCCAGTGATTTTGGCTGTGAAAGCCTTTGACAAATTGTTCAATACTTTGCAGATGGTTATTTGGATATGCTCTGACTATGAACAAGCTGAGAATCAATCCCGACAAGACAAAGGCCCTCCTGGTCAGTCGCTCGTCTGATCGGGGTATTGGGTGGCAGCCTGTGCTGGACGGGGTTGCACTCCCCCTGAAATCACAGGTCCGCAGTTTGGGGGTCCTCCTGGACTCAGCGTTGACGCTTGAGGCTCAGGTGTCGGCGGTGGCCGGGAGGGCCTTTGCACAACTCAAACTTGTGCGCCAACTGCAACCATACCTTGTGAAGTCTGACTTGATCACGGTGGTACATGCCTTAGTTACCTCTAGACTGGACTACTGTAATGCACTCTACGTGGGGCTTCCCTTGAAGACGGCCCGGAAATTACAATTGGTCCAACGCTCGGCTGCCAGATTAATAACGGGGGCAAGTTACAGGGAGAGAGCCACTCCCTTGTTTAAGGAGCTCCACTGGCTGCCGTTCATCTTCCGGTCCCAATTCAAGGTGCAGACCATCATCTATAAAGCCCTAAACGGTTTGGGACCCACCTACCTCCGTGACCGTCTCTCCCTCCATAAACCTGCCCGATCTTTACGATCATCCGGGGAGGCCCTTTTATCACCACTGTCGTTATCCCAGGCCCGCCTTGTGAGTACAAGGGAGAGGGCCTTTTCTGCTGTGGCCCCCTGACTATGGAACTCACTGCCTACTGAAATCAGGCAAGCTCCCACTTTGTTAGCTTTTAGGAAAGACCTGAAAACATGGCTCTTCCGCTGTGCTTTTGGTGAGTAACTTCTGTTATATATTTCGGTGTTACTCCCCCCAAACATCTATCCTCTAAACTGCCCCACTCTCATATGTCCCTGTACACATTGGAGTACCCCTCTGTCCCTCACACTCCGGGTTTTATCTTTGTGTTCATGCGGCCTGCTCTTGTTTGACTGTTTCTTGATTTCTTGATGTGATGTTTATTATTATGTATTGTATTATTTTTAATTATGTTATGATATGCTGTTTTATATTTTATTATATTGTATTGCTTTGGGCATGGCCCCATGTTAGCCGCCCCGAGTCCCCGCTGGGGAGATGGTGGCGGGGTATAAATAAAGTTATTATTATTATTATTATTATTATTATTATTATTATTATTATTATTATTATGTCAATACAGATCTAACCAATGTCCTGTTGTATTTGACATGTTTAACTTTGTGCAACCTGAAGATGAAACAATACATGTGGATTGGACCAAGCAGTTAGTGGGGGACTGGCTGAGTGAGTAAGAGGAGTGGTAACATCTTAAAGGGAAGGTGTGGTGAGACTTTTATTGTAAAAGCCTCCTTGAATCCAACTGCATTAGATAACTACTGACCAGTCTACAACTTTTTTTTAATTTTTAGAAAGGTTCTGGAGAGTATGGTGGCCTTCCCAAGACCAAAGGATCCTGGGTAAAACAGATTATCTAGGTCTATTTCAGATGTCATGCTTAGTTAGGCACGGGATGCCTTTGTGAATGACTTACACCAAGAATTGGGCAGGATGAGCATATCTCTTTTGGATTACTAAGTGGCTTTTGTTACCATTGACCATGATATTGGGATAGGACTTCAAGGTACTGTTTTACAGTGATTCCATTCTTTTCTGGAAGCAAAATCCCAGGACATGATGCTCAAGGTTCCCTTTTAATCCCATGGGGACTTGGTATTGTCTCCCATGCTGTTCAAATCTACATGGAACTGTTGGGAAAGGTTATCCAGAATTTTAGGGAGGGGTGTCACCACCGTGCTAATGGCACTCAACTCTATCCATATTTTCATCTAATTCCAAGGAAGCTTTCTAGGTACTAAACTAGTCTCTCCTGTTGGTCAATGGCAAACAAAGAGAAGAAACTTAATTTACTCAAACTAGCTTCTTTTTTGTTAAAGCATCTGAAAAACCTATCTTCTATAGATGTCTTTCCAACATTTGGACAGTTCTTTTGCGTTCACATAAAAAAATTGTAAATTTGTAAGCATCCTTGAACAAACTATTTGACAGTCTAAATTTAGCTCTGTTAGTGTAGAGTCGTTATTGGGGAACAAAATCCTCTGGTATGAACATATAAGAAAAGTAAAAAGACTTGAATCAGTGGTCAAACAAGCTTACCTTTCAGCCTTTTTAGTTAAGATTGTCAACCACCATCCATGTTTAGGTTGGTATCAGCTGTTCCTGTGAGACAAGACCATTGATGGAGCATCTGTCATAAGAGAAAAAATAAGTGACTTGTTTGTTCTTTGTTGAAACAGAGAACATATGCTAGGAGCAGAGCAAGTATGCTGCAGATTGTTCTTCAAAGTCTCTCATCTGTGTGCTTACTTTGAGAATGTCTTCACTCAAGGGTTTTCAACCAAGACTCAATACCAGGAAAAGTATTAAAATGAATTATAAAGGTGTTTTTTGTAAGTATTTGGGTGACAATGCTGTGATTATTATAAGTCAGCATGGGTTTGTCAAGTACAAATCTTGCTAAACTTGACATACACATCTGTCATAAGAGAAGAAATAAGTGACTTTGTTAACTTGACATGTTAAAACATATATGTCACTAATATATGCTGGGATGCTATAGTTCATGTTTACCTGGATTTCAGTAAAACATTAATAAACTCTCCCTTGGTATTTGTATCAGTAAACAAATAGATTAAAGCATTGTCAGATGGGTCCATAGTTGGTTGGAAAACTGTTTTTAAGGGTTGTTATCAATGGCTGCTCTTCGAACTGGAGGGAAATTGTGAAAAGGAAAATAATATTTTAACCTGCATTAATAATTTTCAAGACAAGAGAAATAATAGTCCCACTATATTCTGAACTAGTCAAAATTTATATGGAGTATTACATTCAGTTCTTTACATCTTTCCCAGAGCATGGAGGAAAACTAAGATCATTGCCATTTTAAAACCCGGTAAAGATGCCTCCAATGCCAGGAGCTACTGACCAATCTCTCTCTTATGTCATCTATATAAAGTCTATGAGAGGATGCTATTAAATCGATTAGGACCTGTCATCGAACCTAAGCTTATTGCACAACAAGCAGGTTTCAGACCAGGGAAAAACTGTACAGGTCAAATTCTTCATCTGACTGAGCATATCGAGGAACGCTATGAAAAAAGTTGCATTACAGGAACAGTTTTTGTGGACCTTACGGCAGCCTATGACACGGTGTAACATAGAAAAATGCTGCATAAAGTCTACCATATTACCCGGGACTTTGACTTTACAAAAACTATCCAGACCCTCCTGGAAAACCGTAACCTTGTTTAACATCTTCACGAACAAAGAACTTTATATATGCTGATGACCTTGGCCTTACAACACAAGCAAAAGATTTTGAAATAGTTGAAAACCAACTCACTAATGCCTTGAAAGATCTCTCCAGCTACTACAAAGAGAACCACCTGAAGCGTAACCCTGCCAAGACACAAGTGTGTGCTTTCCACCTACGTAACTGTGAAGCCAACAGGAAACTAAAAGTTACTTGGGAAGGCCAAGAGCTTGAACACTGTTTCCATCCTAAATATCTTGGTGTCACCTTAGACCGAACACTAATATATAGGAAACACTGCATGAACACCAAACACAAAGTAGCTGCACACAATAACATCCTGCGGAAACTGTCTAGCAGTGCATGGGGTGCAGACTCACAATTAATGAGAACATCAACCCTGGCCTTGTCTTTCTCAACTGCAGAGTACGCCTGTCCTGTTTGGCACAAGTCTGCCCATGTGAAGCAGGTGGACATAGCACTGAACGAAACATGCAGAATAATTACAGGATGCCTTAAACCTACACCTGTTGATAAACTCTATAAGCTAGCTGGCATTGCCCCTCCTGACGTGCGACGGGAAGTTGCTGCTAACTGTGAGAGAAACAAGGTCGAGCATTGTGAAAGCCACCCACTGCATATCTATCAGCCTCCTCCCAGTAGACTCAGGTCAAGGAGGAGCTTCATGAGAACCACTCCTCTTGATGTCCCCCCAGCAACAGCAAGGGTGTCCCTCTGGTCAGCTAAACCAGGCAATCCCAACTGGCTGCCCCCCCATGAGGGTCTGCCTCCAGGGGCAAACCAAGAATGGGCAACTTGGAAGTCCCTAAATAGACTGAGAAGCGGAGTGGGCAGATCAAAAGACAACCTGGCAAGATGGCACTACCTGGAGGAATCCTCCACCTTGTGTGACTGTGAAGTTGAACAAACAACTCATAAGTATGCTTGCCCACAATGCCCTGCCTCATGCACGGAGGAGGAGGAGGAGTTGTCTAAAGCTATGGACAATGCGATTGCTGTTGCTTGCTTTTGGTCCAAAACTATTTAGCTGTTTGTGATTCCTTTATTTTATCACTTTTTAACTTATTTATTATGCAATGCTTTTGACACGAAATAAAAAATAAAAGTTCTTTACATCTCATTTTTAAGACAATTTGGAGCAGTTTCAGAGAAGGGTAACAAGATAAATATGAGGCATGGAAAACAAAACACGAGAAAAGGTTGAAGGAGTTTATTATGTTGAGCCTGATAACTGAGGGATGACATGATTGCACTTTAAATATTTAAAAGGTTGTCTTACAGAAGAAGGTGTAGATTTCTTCACTGCTGCCCAAGGCAGTAAGATCAGGTCCAATCTTTTTACAATTATCAAAGGATAGGTCTTGTTTGAGCATTAAAAATAACTTTCTGAAAGTAGGAGCTGTTTTACAATGGAGAAGTGGTGCATCTCTTTCTTTGGACATCTTCAAAAGAAGTTGGGGATGCTGTGATTGGATTTCCTGTATTGGGGGAGGGGTTGGACATAATGGTCTATGGAGCCACTTCCTACTTTATGGTTTTATGATTCTATGACTATAGAACTTCGTATAGTCCTGGTTTTGGGAAAAGAAAGGGTGTAGATAACAGTGAGGATCATGAAGATACATGTTACTGAATACATGGGTTGCTATTCATTGTTCATGCATTTAATTCTGCTGTATGTTGCAACAGGGAAAAATGTATCTGAAACATGGGTCAGATTTCTACATGGGCAATGTAGTTAACATTTTTTATAGCTAAGTAACATTTGGAGAGCCCAAACCTACTTTACCAAGCATCTGTCAATTGGTGTATGGGTCAATGGCTTTTCCCCCCCCATTCCCACTAGTGAGCGGAGCTACAATATTAAACTATGACAAGGGGTTTGTTTCTGATTGTCTCAGGCTTGCTTACTGCTGGCAGGAGAGTGGAAATGTCATCCTTGTTCCTTTTAACTGCCAGCAGAACAAATCTTCTGATGCCTGGTAAAGTAGAATTAGTAAGGCAATTATGATCTTGGCACTACTCCCACAATTCTGACTATATAGGTATCATGGTCATGAATCAGTTACAGAAGTGTAACTGTAGATTGTGTTGATTCCTAAGACAAATTATTTCCAATTTCAAGAATAGTTGTGTGATAATTTTGAAATATTAAAATACTGAATACAGTAGAGTCTCACTTATCCAAGCCTCGCTTATCCAAGCTTCTGGATTATCCAAGCCGTTTTTGTAGTCAGTGTTTGCAATATATCGTGATATTTTGGTGCTAAATTAGTAAACAAAGTAATTACAACATAACATTACTGCATATTGAACTACTTTTTCTGTCAAATTTGTTGTATAACATAATGTTTTGGTGCTTAATTTGTAAAATCATAACCTAATTTGGTGTTTAATAGGCTTTTCCTTAATCTCTCCTTATTATCCAAGATATTCGCTTATCCAAGCTTCTGCCGGCCCGTTTAGCTTGGATAAGTGAGACTCTACTGTATACTGTAGTTGCACATATGTTGATCTCGTGTAGGTTAAGGGCAGGTTTTGGAGCCAAAATTAAGGAATCTGATATGATCCATGGGTAAATTGAGTGTCATTCTGTGGAGAAAGG
The DNA here is from genome assembly GCF_035594765.1 of Anolis carolinensis. Classification (NCBI taxonomy): domain Eukaryota; kingdom Metazoa; phylum Chordata; class Lepidosauria; order Squamata; family Anolidae; genus Anolis; species Anolis carolinensis. Next base: position 56,731,171 of record NC_085841.1, read on the forward strand.
AAAGTCCCAGTGCCACCCCAGGGGATCTGTTTGAGAACATGACCTTTTATTTACAGTATTTATTATTTATTTACAGTATTTATACCCCACCCTAATACCCCGAAAGGGACTCAGAGCGGCTTACAGAACACACATACAGCAAACATTCAGTGCTGATTATACAATTAACAAGGACAGACAACACAAATATAGGTAAAGGCAGGTTTTCCCATTGTATTTCCAGTATCTTGGCGGCAGTGCTCGTCTCTGGCCATGGGGGAGTGGGTGCTGTCGCTACATCTTCCATCCCAAGAAGCACTTTTCTTAAAGATGTTCTTAAGGGTGCCCTTATTACCTCCCCGCTAAAAGCTGTACCTATTTATCTACTCACATTTCTGCTTTCGACCTGCTATGTGGGCAGGTGAGCTGGGACTAATGGTGAATGCTCACCCCGACCTAGGCTCGATCTGCCAATCTTTCGATCGGCAATATTTTTTGCAGCACAGTGGTTTAGCCTGATGTGGCAAGCCTGGCCCCTCCAAAAAACCCTTCAAAGCTGAAGCTCCTCTTGTAGTATACAACCCAATATAATTATGCTAGGCAATAGTTTCAGTTGTTAGACTGAATAACCTGCAATCTCCAATCTGTCAGGAAAACAGATTTGCCAGTGCATAAAAACAACAGATCTTTATAAATGTTTTTTCAGTGCTCAAAAAACATACTCTCCCATAAAATAACTTGTTTCATAGCATGCACTCAAGAGACAAAGTGAAGTAGACTTTGATGGAAATAGCATATTTGGTTTACTCACAACCCTCCAGTTTCAAATATCTTTGAGATGGTTCCCTCTCAACGAGCCAGGGAACCTTTTTACTTTGATAAAGGGATGGCAAGTTTTTTTAAATAAGAGCTAAGGTTTAGTACTTACATTGACCTGTGGATGAGTAGTTCTTTTTAGTCAGGGGAGCAGAGTGTTGACATAAGTATACAGTAGTAGTTAGTAGCTGCAAAGGATGTTTAGACTTGGGAGGGGGAAAGGCCATTTAACAATTGAAAGTTTTAACTTTCAATATATTCTGAACAGATGATATATTTTCGTTATACTTTTCCTTTTGGAGCTGACATATTTTAGGACATGTAATTGGTTTTCCAGCTTTATAAAGTAATTACAACTTCAAGCAAACTTGTTATCCCTTTGATTCTGAGTGGTGTAAAATAGACAAAATGTTTTCATATACTATTTGTTATTAAGGGTTTTTCAGGAGAGTTTAATCTAAGAATGCCACTTGATTCAGTTTTCATTTCTAGCTTAATATAAATGTTGGCATTTTTGAGTGTGCCAATTTTTTTTGGAATGTGGCATTTTTACATGAAGTAAATCAAGAGGCAGCACTAAAGGAATTTATTCCTTAAAAAGTGTAGAAAGGGCTTAGGTGAGTCTGTGGTTTTCATGTTTTCTCTTTCTTCTCCTTTCACACTATTATGGCTCGGGTCCTGCTTACTTGCGTGACCTTATCTCCCTCTACAAACCAGCGGGAGCTCTTAGATTTATTTATTTACAGTATTTATATACTCTTAGATCTGCCGGGGAGGCTCTTCTCTCGCTCCCGCCTCCATCGCAAACACAACTTGTGGAGAGGGCCTTCTCGGTGGTGGCCCCCCAGCTCTGAAACTCTCTCCCTAGGGAGATTAGATTAGCATCTACCCTGGCCACATTCCTCAAAAATTTGAAGACTTGGATGTTCCAACGTTCTTTCAAACAGTAGGTCTGTTTTTATCACCATCCAGTCTTAACTATTTACTGCCCTAACCTTCAGCACTTTATCCTACTCCTGAATCTCATTGCACATGCATGCCTTCCCTGTAATTTCCTAATAGTCCTGATGCTCGCTGATGTATTTTATGAATATTTTTTTTACTGTTATTGTTTTAATTTGTATCCTGTCGTTGTATTGTCTTATCTGTTGATTGGGCTTGATCCCCATGTGATCCGCTCCGAGTCCCCTCTGGGAGATGGAAGCGGGTTATAAATAAAGTTTTGTATTATTATTATTATTATTATTATTATTATTATTATTATTATTATTATTATCTTATGACACAGCAAACAAGATAGATATGCTGGATTTCGTATCACAAAATCACAAGTCGAACACTTCCCAAGTGTCTAGGACTGTGTGATGTTTATTATTATTATTTTATTGTATGACACAGCAAACAAGATAGACATGCTGGATTTCATATCACAAAATCACAAGTCGAACACTTCCCAAGTTTCTAGGACTGTGTGATGTATTTTCGGATGATGCGCGCAGATCCCAGTAGGGTGGCCTTTTGCAGTTGACAGATCGTAATTTTGTCGATGTCTATTGTTTCCAAATGCCGGCTGAGATCTTTTGGCACGGCACCCAGTGTGCCCATCACCACCGGGACCACCTGCACTGGTTTCTGCCAGAGTCTTTGAAGTTCAATCTTGAGGTCCTGATAGCAGCTGAGTTTTTCCTATTGTTTTTCGTCAATGCAACTATCATTGATGGGATGGCGACATCAATGATCCAAACCTTTTTCTAACTATGGAACAGGCCACTTTCATACTTGGAAAGCATGTGCATAGTTTAATTAATTTTTAATTAATGTGTTGATCGGAATTACTGTAAAAAGTATAATAAATTACTAGGCTTTAGTCAAATGTTTAGTCAATCTTGATCAAAAGCTAAAATAAAAACACATCAGAACCCTAAATTCAATGTCATGCTGTTACTTCTTGAAAACTGGTACCATAGTCACTATACCAAAGTTTTTCAGATTTGTTATGAGTAGATGAGATATACCCATCCTGATCCATTGATGGGAGTGGATACTGCCTTTTTGGATCCTGGCCCGTAGTTTCAGAATGTAGATAACAATCATGCTGCGATTATCTATTTTTATTGGTTTGTTTATCTTTTTCAAGTGTGGTATAGGGTTCTATTTTTTCAGACTTTTGATTATATGCATTTATGTAGAAGCACCAGGGTTGACAATTACCTGCCTCACAGTTTCAAGGAACGGTTTTGGCCCAGCTTACCTGTCCGAACATACCTCCCTCTATGACCCACCTCAAAGACTAAGGTAGTTGTGGGAGGTCCTGCTTCCGCCTCCCTCCTGGCTTTCAGAAAGAAAGTAAAAACGTGGCTATGGGACCAAACCTTCAGATAGTAATTGTAGTGCAATAAATTGATACGGAATATGTCAATGACAACTGGAATGGCTCGGGATTACGATCATGGGACTGCGTGGTTTTAATAATTGGTGTAATGTTTAGATGTTTTAATTCTTTGGTTTTAATATAAATGTTTATTTTAATTGTATGTTGTTTCTATGGCCTATGTGTAATCCTGCTCTGAGTCCCCTTCGGGGTGAGAAGGACGGGGTATAAATATGGCAGCCTTAGTTTGCCAGAGGAACAATCAAATACGCTCAAAATTGACTGCAAATGCAGCCATTGACTTCTACCATGAATCCCCCACAGCTTGAAACACAAAAAAAAAACCCAACCATTTTTCCTGCACTGTAGGATAATCAGGTTTAGAGTATCATTCTACTAATTTCTTCCAAGGCAGGCAAAATAGCTCTGATTTTGAGCAGCTTAGCCTAGACCTCTTGCTATAATTCCCAATATGAGCTAAAGTGTTTCACTATGCAAAAAATTGTCTTCCATTGTGAATGACTGTCTGGGATGTGCTCGTGTGAAAACTGAGCATTTTGAGAATAGACTCATATTTCTTGGGACTCTTTCCTCAAGTTGTTACATCCTCTGCACCACACAGTCTTTACTCTTGATATTCTCATCACACTCCCTCACTCTTCACCCACATATTTGGCTCACAAGAAATGAAATGAATAAGAAAGGGAAATTGGAATATTGTTGCTAGAGTAGCTTTGAACTAGCAGTACTTCTATTGCTTTCAAGTCTGCTTTTTCAGAGTGCATCATTAGGGCAGTACAAAACAACCAGGCACAGAGTACATACTAGTTGAATGAACTGGATGCTGTGCAGCATTGATTGGTTGTTGGGATATTTTAAATTAAAATGACTGATTAGTCCCTCTATAGTTAAGGGAGAGAATGAGCCTTGGTTATGACAGTTTGGGGGTCAGTGATTTGTCCTAAACATAGAGTAAGTGATATCAGTTTCTACCAAGGGAAAAAAAAGATTTATATGTTCCGGTCTATTTTGTCACTATCACAAGACAGTGCTTGTGTGTGTGTGAAAGAGAGGGAAGGAACAAATGTGTGGTTGTATATATTTATATGAATACTTATGTCTGTGATATTATTTGTGCATGATTCTATCTTTATACAGAAAAAAAAGTAAGACAGGTTGTAAACACATATTATTTATCTGTGTTCACAATGAATATTTGGAAGAGAAGAAGTCTTGAAAATAATCCCTTATCTTAGCTAGAATAAATCATGGGATATAAATATCCTAAGTTCTATTTTTAATAACACCACATCATATCGTATCAAATTTATTAATGTTCCTTATTAAAAGGCCAAGATCCTACATGTCAGCATAAATACATTAGTGTACCACTGATTATGCCTCAACAATCTACCTTTGCAGGCCAGCAGTGCCCTAACCAAAATGTTTTGGAAGAGTCCTGGAAATGCTGTCTGCCTTGAGAACAGGCAACTGGAGAGATCACTAATGGTTGTACCACAGCTTCTTGTCACAAGCCACCCTGCGACCCAGAAGCATGCAGTGGAAATCATTTCCCAGTCCTGTAATCTCCAGTGTCTCAGAAACACTTTGTTCAGGGAATTACCAGCCTGTAAAGTAGATTGTGGGGTCATGATCTGTCATTAATAAAAACAGGTTGCTAACCTGCAATGGTAGGTTGGTGTGTCAAGTTCAGCCTTTTATGACTGTAAATCTGAGTCCGCAGCAATTAGGGTGTTGTAGGTCTGGCTTATGATGTCACAATTGCTGAACAGGTTATAAGCCATTTGTCTCTGTGTACATCCATGTCAGTTGTATAGTTGAGGATTTTCCAGGGACAAAAGCTCTTTGATCCAGAGAATACTTTGTGAATAGAAAAGTAGATTTTTTCAAAATTCTTCCTTTTTTTAAATAGCCAATTCTATATTACTTGAAAGGATCTTTAGTTGCATGTCTTTAGTAACTGCATTGGGCATATATTTAAATTATATAAATTTGTACAAAGTTTTAGCTGTTGTTCTTACCTTACAAAAGCAAAACAAAAAACAAGAAACCAACCCTGTTATTCTTCTAGAATGTCAGCTGATGAAAACAGAGCGACCGAAACCAAACACATTTATTATCCGATGTCTACAGTGGACCACTGTGATAGAAAGGACATTTCACGTAGATACACCAGAAGAACGGTGAGATATATTATGTAGGCAGAGTTATTTAAGAGAGAGATTTCTGTATCTTTTAATTAAGGCTGAACTGTGATGTATTCAGGCTGTGTGCATTTATTACAACATTTATGCATTGTATGACTTACGCGTTACATAAATATTCCTAATTTCAAAACATCATATTCTGTGTTTTCACAGCATTTTAAGTCTGCCCTCCGACCAATGGTATTTGCTTCTCCCTGGTGGTGTGACTACATGCAGTACTACTGGTAGACTTTTGCCCATGTCAGACTTTTGCCGAGGAGCCAGATTAAGGGCCCTTCCAGACAGGCCCGATATCCCAGGATCTGATTCCAGGTTTTCTGCTTTAATCTGGATTATATGAGTCCACACGGCTTGATAATCTGGGATAAACAGAAAACCTGAGATCAAATCCTGGGATATAGGGTCTGTCCGGAAGGGCTCAAAGTGTGACAAACAGCACTGGATAATCTCTCAGAGAAAACAGTGGTGGCAGCATAGCTAATACTTCTTAGTACTTGTGGGAGGGATTGTATACCTCCTTTGGAAGATACTTTACTGTGACAGACCAGTGATAAGACAAATAAAAATGAAACAATAGAATGCAAGAAGATGAAACTTCAGGGTTGGATGGCCCTCAATTACTGAGATACAACAGAGGGCAGCTAGGAATAGTACTGTGGCTCATGATGCAACTCTACTTAGGTGGGGAGAATGCTCAGCTGTTGACATGTTCAGAGGAGAAAGGAAAGCCCAAAGCTGCGCAATGCATATGACAGAAACATAGAATCTGAGCAATATGAATCAGGGGAAGCAAGCCATAGGTACTTGCAAAGAATGGGATGTATAAGTATTGCAATATCTGGGGTGAGCAAGCTGAAAGACAAGGGCATGGTATTTTGAGTCAGATAATTACAGAGTGTTTAACTCAGGAAATGAAAAGCTAAAAAGAAATGGGGTGGTATTTAGAAGGCCCCTTTACACTGATTAGTTGATGCAGTTTGAAGCTAGCTTCCACCAGAAATATATACTACAATAATAGAGCTGTTTTAGTGCACAGTGTATTGACTAAAATCTGTCAACAAATATAGAAAAAAAAATGACCCATAGGTTGGAAACATTTAATATTTCAGTCCCCTAGAAAGAGGACACCAAGAATTGCAGTAACCACAGGACTATTACATTAATATCCCATGCAAACAAAGTAATGCTCAAAATGGTATAACAGCCATGTTAAAAAGAGTGTTCAGTGTCTTTCCTGATTTGTGCAATCTTTACAGCACAAACTGATATTATTTTGAAATTGAGGATAAGGAGGAGGGAAAAGAAGCATGGGGAGAGAGCATATACACAGAAAGAATTACTCAGTAAAGCAGTGGTTCCCAAACTTATTTGTCTTGCCGTCCCCTTTCCAGAAAAAATATTACTCAGTGCCCCCTGGAAAGGGGGCGTGGCTTAGAGGGGTGGGCGTTGCTCCTGCTCAAGAGGGCGGGGCTGAGCCTCTCCCCTAGTCCAAGAAGCAGGGCTGGGAGGGGGAGGTGGGCAGGGCCACAAATGGGCGGCCAGGATTGGGATGGGCGGAGTTACGCACTCCGAGGCAGGGCTGAGCTTCTATCCCTGACCTGCAGCGCCCACCCCCATGTTCTAACAAGTGCCTCAGGGGAGGTATACAAAAGCCCAGCCCTGTTTCGCGCTCTTGGGAAGAGGCCCTGCCCCCGCCCCTAGCCCCGCCCTTTGGTCCTAAAAGGCCTCTCAGGAGAGGTATAGAGGCTCAGCCCTATCTCGGGCTCTTGGAAGGAGGCCCCACCCCCTTGCCTAGCTCCGCCCTCTGTGTCCCAACAAGCACCTCAGGAGAGGTATAGAGGCTCAGCCCTGTCTCGGGCTCTTGGGAAGAAGGCATGCCCACTCCTCTAGCTCCGCCCTCTGTGTCCTAACAGGCGCCTCAGGGGCTCAGCCGTGTCTCTGGCACTTGGGAAGAGACCCCGCCCCTCCCCTGGCCCCGCCCTCAAATACACCTGTGGCCATCACCGCCCCCCTGGATCGCTGCAGTGCCCACCAGGGGGTGGTAGCGCCCACTTTGGGAATCACTGCAGTAAAGGTCCTCTCCATTCAAGTGAGCACTGTTTTTTTGCCATTTTTTTTCATGAAGTGCCCTTCGTTCACTAGAAGAGGATGAGAAATTCAATCCTTGTAAAGACGGTTGCCATAACTATTTTGACTAATAGAGATTTCCACATCCTTCAAATGAACAATTCCATTCACTCAAATGGGGTGGAAGCATGGAGAAATTTTCTACTGAAATAATTGTTGAAAAGGGAAAGCTGTTATTTCTAGTTATGAATATTTCTGTGTCATTATTTGCCCCAAATCCAACAAAGCATTACATTAAAAACATAAGAGACAGAACACTATAAATCAAAAGTATCACAGAAAAGTAATCCATAAGACTAAAAGAGACATTTATGCAGAGATTTGCAAAAAACTTCAGTTCTTAGGAAGAATTGTTCTGTTCACTTCTGAATATTTGGTCCAGTTGGATCACAGCCTAACGGGAAATCAGATTGTAAGAAACAGTGCATACAAAAAGAGAAAAGACAGCATGAAAACTGAAAATATTGGAATTTAGGGTTGTTGTGTGTCTTTCGGGCTGTGTGGCCATGTTCCAGAAGCATTCTCTCCTGACGTTTTGCCCACATCTATGGCAGGCATCCTCAGAGGTTGTGAGGTATGGAGAAAACTAAGCAAAGAGGTAAATATATATCTGTGGAAAGTCTAGGGTGAGAGAGGTCAGTGTGAATGTGTGTAGTTAATCACTTTAATTAGCATTGAAAAGCTTATCTGCTGTCTTCTTCCTGCCTCTGGGGCATCCTTTGTTTAGAGTCGTTAACTGCCCTAGGTTGATTCATGTCTGGAAATCCTCTGTTTTTAGAGTATTGCTTTTTATTTACTGTTCTGATTCTTGAGTTTTTTAATACTGGTAGCCAGATTTTGTTCATTTTCATGGTTTCTTCCTTTCTGTTGAAGTTGTCCACATGCTTGTGGATTTCAATGGCTTCTCTGTGTAGTCTGACATGATAGTTGTTAGAATGGTCCAGCATTTTTGTGTTCTCAAATAGTATTCTGTGTCCAGGCTGGTTCATCAAATGCTCTGCTATGGCTGATTTCTCTGGTTGAATTAGTCTGCAGTGCCTTTCATGTTCTTTGACTCTTGTTTGGGCGCTGCGTTTGGTGGTCCCTATGTAGACTTGTCCACAGCTGCATGGTATCGGGTAAACTCCTGCAGAAGAGAGAGGATCCCTCTTGTCCTTCGCTGACCGTAGCATTTGTTGGATTTTCTTCGTGGGTCTGTAGATAGTTTGTAGGTTGTGCTTCTTCATCAGCTTCCCTATGCTGTTCCCTTGATCGTGAAGGTGTCATCGTGAAGGTGTCATCTACGTATCTGAACCAAACAGTTGGCTTTTTTGGTGCTGTTTCTAGTTTCAGTGGGACACTGGATTCTATGAACAGAAGGATGGAGTGGCCATGGGGAGCCCTCTCAGCCCAGTAGTTCAGATACGTAGATGACACCTTCACGATTTGGAGCCATGGAGAGGAAGAACTCAGCAAGTTCCTGGACCATCTTAACAGCATCCACCCAAACATCCAATTCACCATGGAAAAAGAAAAGGAAGGAAAACTGCCATTTCTAGATGTTCTGGTCATCCGCAAACCCAATCAACAATTGGGCCACACAGTTTACAGAAAACCTACACACACAGATAGATACCTTCATAAAAACTCCAACCATCACCCAAGTCAAAAAAGGAGCACAATCAAAGCCCTGACAGACCGTGCACAAAGAATCTGCGAACCTCACCTCCTCCAAGGTGAACTCAACCACCTAAAATGGGCTCTACAGGCCAATGGATACTCCACCACAGACATCAGAAGAGCTGCAAGGCCAAGAACAAGCCATGAGAGTCAAGAAAAAGATCCACCCAGAGGAAAGGTGTTCTTACCATACATCAAGGGAACTACTGACCGCATAGGGAAGCTGATGAAGAAGCACAACCTACAAACTATCTACAGACCCACGAAGAAAATCCAACAAATGCTACGGTCAGCGAAGGACAAGAGGGATCCTCTCTCTTCTGCAGGAGTCTACCGGATACCATGCAGCTGTGGACAAGTCTACATAGGGACCACCAAACGCAGCGCCCAAACAAGAGTCAAAGAACATGAAAGGCACTGCAGACTAATTCAACCAGAGAAATCAGCCATAGCAGAGCATTTGATGAACCAGCCTGGACACAGAATACTATTTGAGAACACAAAAATGCTGGACCATTCTAACAACTATCATGTCAGACTACACAGAGAAGCCATTGAAATCCACAAGCATGTGGACAACTTCAACAGAAAGGAAGAAACCATGAAAATGAACAAAATCTGGCTACCAGTATTAAAAAACTCAAGAATCAGAACAGTAAATAAAAAGCAATACTCTAAAAACAGAGGATTTCCAGACATGAATCAACCTAGGGCAGTTAACGACTCTAAACAAAGGATGCCCCAGAGGCAGGAAGAAGACAGCAGATAAGCTTTTCAATGCTAATTAAAGTGATTAACTACACACATTCACACTGACCTCTCTCACCCTAGACTTTCCACAGATATATATTTACCTCTTTGCTTAGTTTTCTCCATACCTCACAACCTCTGAGGATGCCTGCCATAGATGTGGGCGAAACGTCAGGAGAGAATGCTTCTGGAACATGGCCACACAGCCCGAAAGACACACAACAACCCTGTGATCCTGGCCATGAAAGCCTTCGACAACATATTGGAATTTATATTTTGTGCATGTGTATTCTGTCATATCCCTATGCCTTTTTTTGAACAGTACATTTATGAAATGTATTATGACAACTGTCCTGCTTTTGACAGGGAAGAATGGACAGAAGCCATCCAGGCAGTAGCAGACAGGCTTCAGAGGCAGGAAGAAGAGAGAATGAACTGTAGTCCAACCTCACAGATAGATAATATTGGAGAGGAGGAGATGGATGCTTCCACAACTCACCATAAAAGAAAGGTAATTAAAGATTGCCTTTGATAAACCTTACATTTTAAAACAGCCTCATAAACTAAGATTGAAATGTAAGAATTTGGAATAATTATGTTCTCCTGTACTTTAAAAAAAATGACAGAATAGATATCAAAGGTACTTAACTCCTGCCAAGTCCCAGTCCAGACCACACATACACAAATAGTTTTGTGTAAATTAGGAAAATTATGGTTCTTACAAACTGTTATTAAGAAAAGTGACACTCAATTAGCACTTATCCTATTGACCATTCTTTTTTTTTTTTTAAATAAATTTTTATTGTGCTCTTATATCTTACATGGAATACAGTGTCATGACCAGTACAAGACAAAACTGAACATAGATAGTGGACATAAAAAAACCCCTCCCATCTTGACAGACACAAACCAAAAGAAAAGAAAAAAAAAAAAAAAAAAAAAAAGAACCAAAACCAAGACACACATATACATTAAAATTGACTTCCATCTATTATCTAGTGTTATTATTATTTTTTCCTTGATACATTCGATATTATTCTATTTCCTCTTAAGTTCAGTCCTTCTTTTGGTCTGAGGCCTAATTCTCGCCCAATGTTACTCATCCAAAGTATATACTTATCATCTATATTATCACCTTAAAGTTTTCATTTCTTAGGTAGTCTTTCATTGGCTCCCAGTTTGTCGCTTTTCTTGGTTTGCCCTGTGTGTTTGATAGTAAGTATGTCAATTTATCCATGTTCATAATTTCCAAAATTTTATTAAACCAGGCATTTATTTCTGGTCTGATTTTCGTTCTCCATTCTTTTGCGTATACTAATCTTGCTGCCGTAGTTAGGTAGCAGAATAGGATTTCTTTGTTTCTATCCTCCAAGTCTAGCATTCCTAATAACAGTATCTTGGGATCTAGATTAATCTTGATTGACAGGATTTTTTGTATATTTTGATGTATTTCTTTCCAGAACTCCTTGGCTCTCTTACAGGTCCACCAACAATGATAGTAGGAGCCTTCCTGATCTCCACATTTCCAGCATTTATTGGAGGTTTTTTTATAAATTTTGGAGAGTTTTTGGGGGGTTAGGTGCCATCTAAAAAAAATTTTGATCCAGTTTTCTTTAAGATCTACCGAGTATGTGTATTTTAGTCTTTTATTCCAACATTTTTCCCACTCTTCTAATTTAATTGGGTACCCAATATTTCTCGCCCATTTGGTCATGCATTCTTTGATGCTGACTTGCTCTGTATTCCACTCTAATATTTTTTTATAAATTTTCGATATAATTTTGGATTCTAATTGTATAATTTTATCCCAGCATGTTTCTTTGTCTTCGAATCCTATCTTCTTGTCTATATTAAAGTACTCTTTAATTTGGGCATATTGGAACCACCCTATGTTCTTAAAATCCTGACTTAGCATTTCCTGTGTTTTGGGTTCAAAAATTCCCTTTTCTTTGGTCAATATATCCTTATATTTTGGCCAGAGTATTCCTCCCATTTCTCTTCTTTGACATGCCTCTAAGGGGGAAACCCATAGAGGTGTTTTCAGGAAAATCCTTCTCTTATACTTATCCCAGATCTTTATTAGGGATGACCGAATAAAATGATCCCCAAAGTTTCTGTCTATTTTTCTTTTTTCATACCATAAATAGGCATGCCATCCAAAGCGGAGGTCTGCTCCTTCTAGCGTCAATAATTTCGTTTTTTTTAGCGTAGTCCAATCTCGAATCCACATTAATCCGCAGGCCTCGTGATATAATTGTAAATCTGGGAGTGCCAGTCCCCCTCTTTTTTTTTCGTCAATCATGTATACTCTTTTAATTCTAGGTTTTTTGTTTGACCAAATAAATTTGTTTATATCTTTGTTCCATTTTTTGAATCTAACTGCATTTCTAATTATCGGGATGCATTGAAATAAGAAAAGCATCTTCGGTAGGATTGTCATTTTCATTGCCGCTATTCTCCCCATGAATGATAGTTTCTGATCTTTCCAGGTTGCTAAATACTTCTGAATATCCTTCCATCTCGTATCGTAATTGTTTTCTATCAGTTGTGAGTTCTTGGCTGTCAATATTATGCCTAAGTATTTTATTTTTTTACTAACTTTAATTCCGGAAACTGTTGTTAATTCGAACTGTCTTTTCACAGTCATATTCTTTGTTAGGAAGGTGGTCTTGTCTTTGTTTATTTTAAGTCCTGAAATTTTCCCGAAATTTTCTAGTTTATTTAGCCAATTGCCTACCGTTCTGACTGGCTCTTCTATGATACAAATTAGGTCATCGGCATAAGCCTTAATCTTATATTGTTCCTTTCTAATTTTTGCTCCCTTTAATTCTGTGTCCTCTCTGATTGAATTAATTAATGTTTCTAATGCAAAGATGAATAGTAAAGGGGAGAGTGGGCAGCCCTGCCTGGTTCCTTTTGAGATTTTGAATTTTTTTGATTCTATTGAATTTATTCTTATTGTGGCCTCTTGTATTTCATATATTTTGTTGATAGCATTATTGAATCTATATCCCATATCTAATTCATTAATTAATATTTTAAAAAAATCCCAATTTAAACTGTCGAAAGCCTTTTCCATGTCAATCGCTAATAGAGCTATTTCTTCCTTGTTACTTTTTTCGTAATATTCAATGATATCTACAATTTCCCTTACATTATCTTTTAGTTGTCTCCCTGGAAGGAAACCTGATTGTTCTTCTTTTATCCAGTCCTTTAGAACTTCTTTCAATCTGTCCGCTAAGATGCTTGTAAATATTTTATAATCTTGATTCAAAAGTGAAATAGGTCTATAATTCTTCACGTTTTGGGGATCTTGACCTTCTTTATGAATCATTGTAATTGTAGCGAGTTTCCACGAATCTGGAATTTCATTGTTATCTAGGATCCTATTCATAATTTTTTTTAAATAAGGGGTTAGTTCGTCAATGAAGACTTTATAATATATCCCCGTGAGTCCATCTGGGCCTGGTGCTTTGTTCCCATCTATTTTTCTAATTATTTTTTTGATTTCTTGCTCAGAAATTTCTTTATTTAATTTTTCCCTTTGTTGATCCGTTATTTTGGCTAGTTTTTGCTTGCCTATAAAACTCATAATTTCCTCCTTTTTTATTTGGTCCTTGGTATATAATTTACTGTAAAATTTGTTGAACTGTTTAACTATCTCTTGTTCTGTAGTGTAATGTTTACCTTCTGCTTTTATTTCTGTTATATGTTGGGATTGTTTTTTCCTTCTAATTCTCCAAGCCAACCATCTACCTGGTTTATTGGCGTGCTGAAAATGTTGTTGTTTAATATACCTTAGTTTTTTTTCCAATTCTTCCAATTCTAGATTTGTCTTTTGTTTCTTAAAGATTTCTAGTTCTTGTTTTATTCTTTTGTCTCCTGGGGCTTCTTTTAACCTTTTTTCCTTAATTTTAATTTCCTCTAAGACTTTGTTGAGAGCTTCTCTTCTCTGCTTATTTTTTTGAGCAGTCTGTTGTATAAAGTGACCCCGCATTACCGCCTTACTGGCTTCCCATACTATTTGCTGCGCTACTTCATCTGAGTCATTTATCTTAAAATATTCCTTAATAATTTTCTTATTCTTTATAATATCCTCCTCTGATTTTAGCAAATTGCCATTTAGTCTCCAGGTTCGTGTTTTCTGGGTTTTGTTTATTATAAATTCTATTGGGCAGTGGTCTGAGTAGTTTCTCGGCATAATTCTAATTTTTGAAATTTTGGGTATAAGTGAAGTTGACATCCATGTCATGTCTATACGGGACCATGACTTATGCCTGTTAGAGAAAAATGTGTAATCTTTTTCTAGCTGATGATGGATTCTCCAGGCATCTTTTAGGTCCCAATCTTGTAGTAGTTTTTGGAAATTTATCGGTAATTTTCCATTTTTTAATTTCTTACCTCCATTACCGTCTCCTTTTTTATCTAAGTCCGGATCTATTATCCCATTGAAGTCTCCCATTATTATTAATTCTTCAAATTCTTGTTCAGCTATTTTATCTTTTAATGTGCTAATAAAATTTGTTTTAGGGCCGGTTGGAGTGTATACATTACATACCAGGAGTATTTTGTTATAGATTTTAATTTTTACTCCAATCATTCTCCCCTCCTCATCTTTGAAAGCCAATTCTGATATCCATTTGGGGTTTACATATGTAACTACCCCTCTTTTTTTTTCGGGAGCTGATGAGATATATTCATTTCCGATACTTTTATTGATTAAGTGCCCAGCATGTCTCTGGTGGATATGGGTCTCCTGAAGAGACACTACATCAAATTTGCATCTTTTAAGGTAATTGAATAAAATTTTCCTTTTATTTGGTGAATTTAAACCATTAATATTATTTACATAACCTTTTAATTCCATAATTTAGGGTTGATTGGCTGCCTCCTCCCCCCGTAGCTCCATTTCCTGGGTTTGTGAATTAGTCTCGGGTGTTGGTGAATTAGTTTCAGTCTTTTCTGGAGAGAACATTCTGGGTTTCTTTCTCTTCCTTTCACTGTCTTGTCCGGTTTTGATGGGATCCACTGTTTCTTCCATTAGTTTTTCATAAAAGTCTTTGGCTTTGTCCTCAGTTGTCAGCCAAAATCTCTCCTCTTTATATGTTGTCATGATACCTTCCCTCCTCTCCCATCTAAATTTGATCTGTCTTTTTTTCAGCTCCTCAGTGAGGAAGAGATATTTTCTTCTTTTTTGTATTGTACTTGTGGGAAATTCTTTAAGTATTGTCACTTTTTCTCCTTTGTATCTAATAGTATTTTTACTACTGCTTTTGAGTACTTCCTCCCTGACTTTTCTCTTTGAGAACTGTACTATTGCATCTCTAGGTACATGATTCTTTTTTGAGAAATTTGTTGTTATTCTAAAGGTTCGGTCAATGTTTTCTTCCATCTCTTCATCAGTAATTTGGATCAGGTCTGCCAGTAATTGGGTTATTACTAGCTTCAAATTTTCTCTTGGCTCTTCTGGGAGGTTTCTAATTCTTATTTGGAGGTCTAATTCTTTTTGTTCAATTTTTTCCTGTCTTGCTTCTAGTTTTGCGTTTTTCATTTCCAAAATGTCTATTTTTCTTTCAAGTTTGTCCTGTTTCTTTTCCATTTTATGTTCCTCTTGTTTGATTTCTTTAATACTCTTTTGAATATCCTTCATTTCCTTTTTCATTCCTATTAGTTCCTCCGATAAGTCCCTCTGTATGTTTAGCATTTGCTCTTGGAATGATCTTTGATTTTCTGTAATTTTCTGAAGTTCTTTCATAATGTCCTTTAGATTTGGGTCCCCCGGCAATGAGTTTCTTCTTTCAAACACTTTTCTATCCTCCATCCTTCCCTTCTGTGTCGCCATTTTTATTATTATTTTTTTTTTTTTTTGATTATCTCTATTGGTTGGATTAATTGTGATGGGTAGTGGGTAAAGTCTTTAGGTCCTAATTTTAATTGGGTCCACTATTCTGTAAGATAAACCTATGGGGTATGATCTTTTAAGCTCACTCTAGAGCCTTCTGGTTGATGATCCCTTCTCCCACCTTCTTTTCTGTCCCTCCTTCCGTTCGTCTGCTTCTCCTCCTCGTCTGTCCTCTCCCCTCCGTCTGCTTCTCGTCCTCGTCAACGTCTACTTCTCGTCCTGGGTCCTGTCCTTATTCCTCGTCCGCCTCTCCTTCTCGTCCTCGTCAGCGTCTGCTTCTCGTCCTGGGTCCTGTCCTTATTCTTCGTCCTCTTCCCCTTCTGGCTCCGTTTGGGTTCCGTCTGAACTTATGTTTATTTATTATTATTATTATTATTTTTGTCCGTTATAGATCTGCCGCTCGAGTTTCTTTCCGTTTTAACCTATCTGGAATGCCTTTACCTCGCTGTTGCTCTTAATGTGAATCGCCTTCCCTTCTCGGGCTCTCCGTCGCCCTCTGCCCGGGCTGCTTGCTATTGCTCCTTCTGGTCCGTCTCCTTTTGTCTCCCCTTCCTGTTGTGCGCTGCTGAAATCTTGCCGGATTCCTCCTCTAGCCGAGCCCAATATAACACGTGCTGACTACAGGGCTCTGTTGGAACCTTGCCAAAGTTCGCCCGGCTCTCTACTCGACTGCTCCTGAGACACAACAATCCTCTCAAGGTCAGCTGCGGCGCTCTGATCTGATCTCTTAGGGGCGAGGTATTAATCTCTCAAGGCTCTTTTTTCTTTTTTTTCCCCCCCTTCCTTGCCTGGCGTGTACAGGTATTTTTTTTCCCCAATTCCCTGGGTTGCTTATATTTCTACAGGGTTAAACCCTCTGGTTTTCTTTAAGTTAAGTTGCCTGTTTGTCTGTTTGTCTGTTTATCAACCTTCTTGGTTGGTCCCTTAATTGTTGGCTATTTGTCGCTTCGTCCCGTCCGCCACCCTAGGACCCTCGTCCGGACCCCCTGGGCTGCTCTCCTTGAGGGAAAACAGTTCTCTGGGGTCGTCGGCGGGGCTCCAGAGGTTTAGTTGGGTTTAGTATTCTTTGAAGCTGCGTCTTTTATATTTGGGCTTCGCTTAAGCTCCCCTTAAGTTCCTTCCTTTTCTTTTGTACCAACGGCCTCAGATTCTAAACCTCTGTTCTTCTGTTCCTGAAAATGCCTTTTCTCATACACCAGTTATAGATTTCTGTTTCATGAACTCACGTTTCATGTGTCGTCTTTTCCTCTTTTTTTTTTCAATGAAAAGTACGGCTAGGCAGGCTGTTTGCGGGAACGGATCACCGCCCGCGCGGCTTTGTCCCCGTCCGCTGCCCCCTGTCCCTCGTCCGGACCCCCTTGGCTGCTCTCCTTGAGGGAGAACAACTCTCAGGGATCTTCTATGGGGCACCAAGGGGGTTAGCTGCCTCCTGAGCCTCGATCCGCTCAGGAGGGGGAGCTTTTAGCTCTACCTGGACGTTCTGAGAAGCCGGTGCTCAAAGAGCCCTCAGCCAGCCGCCATGTCGCCGTACCCGGAAGTTTTTCCTATTGACCATTCTTTATAGAAAAGTCTAAAAATATATATCTAGAGTATTTGCTGCTGTGCAGTATTATGACTTTATTCATCCACCTAAAAGCAAGCATCTTTTTAGTGACATATGCAAGCATAAGTCTATTTATATATGTATTTTGTCTTGTCATTGTGGACATTAGTATTTTCTTCCACCATTCCTAATGATTTAACATTCCTCAACAGGCATGGTTTTGCTGTAGTAGCCCCTCTGAGTGGCTATTCCTTGCCTGGTGGAGAGCTCAGAGTGTCACAGATTGAGATATCTTCAGTTTGTGTCTGATTATGGAGCACAGTCAGTCCCCTCCCTGTCCCTTCCCTCACTTTCCATAAACCACAGAATTGCTGCTCAGGAGGGCTGTCACAGAACAACCATGTGTCCTAAGAGTAGTACAAGGGAGGCATAGTTGGGCAATGTAGGATCTTGATTAGGGTTAGTCAGTGGCTGTGGAATCTCAAGGCACAATTGTGGGAATATTTTCTAGTGAAGGGACATGTATTAACATTCTAGCCCTAGTATCCAGTGTGGACCCTGTCCAACAGCTTCAGAGATGGGGGAAAGCTATAGGAAGGTGGTATCACACCTATGTACATTATGGCCACAATCTTGCTTCAGAAGACGGTACAACAGCTCTGTCATCATAGCTATGCCACCTGCTGCAGGCCCTCAAAATTCACATTAGAGGTCAGGCAGTTGCACCAGTCAAATGAATTATGTGACACTGGAAAGGGAACACCCCCTCACATGAGTGGAGTGCAATACAGAAAACAGAGGGACCATCCCACTGCTTTTTGCACTGTGCTTTAGTGGCGGGAGGGGGCTGGATGTGCCATCAGTCAGTGCCCTACTCTCCAGCATCTCAGAACTCCTTTGACTGAAGTGGCTTCTCAGGTAGTTTGTAAAGACTGAATTGAGAGCTATAGTTATTCCAACAAAGCTCTGTCACTGTAGCTACACATTGTAGCTCCAGCATTGTTGCTATGTTTGATGAGGCAGAACCTTGGCTGTTTTTTTTAAATGTATCTCTTCTTCTTTTACTCTTCCTCCTCCCAACTCCTGCCTTTCTTTTAGTATTGAGACCCAACATAGTTCACAGTCAAATAACTTGTTCCATTAAGAACAAAATGAATAAGGCAATCATTTTAACATGACAACCAAATTAAAAGTGGGGGGAAATGGGCTCAATGTCCCCCAAGAAGAGTGTCTTCTCCAGCTGCCAGTCACCTACCAATAATGTAATTTATTTTTTAAATTAATTTTCATTGGTTTATAAGAAATTAAACAAGAATATCAAAAGATAACATGGTTCCAATACTATCAAATACTACAATGTTATAAAGAAGATGTCAAAATAGCAGAGCCGGCCCTAGGTATTTTTCAAGTTTAGGCGAACAGAATTTTGGTGCCCCCCCCCCCAAACCAATCACTGAAAAATAAAAGCGTTGGATAAGCGAAAATTTTGGATAATAAGGAGGGATTAAGGAAAAGCCTATTAAACATCAAATGACATTAAGATTTTAAAAATTAAGCACCAAAACATCATGTTTTACAACAAATCAACAGAAAAAGCAGTCTCGACTGCACCCCCGTATGTTTTGCGCCCCGAGCGACCGCTTAATTCGCCTCATTGTTGGACCGGGTCTGCAAAATAGGTTTCAGTTAACATTTAGGAACATGAGAACTAATTATGCAAAAGAAGAAAAAAAATATTAAGACATTATACCAAATGTTATTACAATGGACGACAGAAGAAGAGCAGATTAAAGACTGTCAAGTTAAATGGGCCAAAGATCTCAGGCATAATATAAACTTAAATCAGTGGGAAGAAATATGGAACAAAAAATTAAAATTTACTGCACCCACTGAGATACGAGAGAATTGGTACAAAATGCAGTTCAGGTGGTATTATACCCCAGCCAAAATAGCCAAATTTAACAGACGGATATCTAATAAGTGCTGGAAATGCGATAAAGAGATAGGAACCTTTTACCACCAATGGTGGAAGTGTAAAAATATTAATAGGTACTGGAAAAATATACATCAGATAACACAATAGTGTAATTTATAAGAGTTTATTTTTCTTGTTAGCATACAGACAGATGGGAAAGGGAACTCTCTTACATTCTGCTATGTTTGTGGGAACAAGTTAAGAACTTTCTCTGAAGATCTAAAACATAGATAAAAAACATAAAGAGAAAAAGTGTCCTTCAGATAGCCTGGGTCAAGGTTGCATTGGGCATCATATATCATAATCAACACTTTATATGATTTGTGGCAGTTGATCTGTGGAAATACATAACAGCTGCATTAGCAATTCCATAAAAAGATCATTTCCGAGGAGCTCTGTGTGTGTGTGTGTGTGTGTGTGTGTGTGAATAGGAAACCAGTTCATTTCAGTGTTCTTTGTGGGCTCTTTGCAGATTGCTATAAAGATTTTTTACATACACAGAGCAAGCTTTTGAAACCTTTTGAGTACTATGCAGAAATCAGGAATTCCCACTCACTTCAGAAGAGATTTTTCATCATATATTTAATCTTTTAGAAGTTGTGTAAGTCTTCAGTTTGCTCCTGACTACTGTGGCAAAAGTAGTTCAATGATCCTTTTTCTTGTTTTCTAGCATCTGTGCACAGTGAGCACTAGCATTTTTTCTTTTGATTTTAAACCTGGGTTTTGAATTTCTGTATGATTTATCCTAGAAACATTGTCTTTTGTTTTAGTTCAAAATCATTGATTCCTCTCACATGTGTTTTCCTTATACTTACTTTGCTCTTCTTCAGATAGCTGAAATTTTTCACTGTGAAAATTATCTGCAAATTCTGTGCTCAAACAAAATAAATAGGCTGATGCTTGGCATTATACGGCAGTCTGTTGCTGGCATGCTATATGATCAGCAGACCATATACATTCAGAAAATCTTTCCATGCGGAGCTTCAGAGCCGGGAGCATTATGGTGTTAAAGAAAGCTTAGTGAGCTGTCGTATTTCACCATCCCTTGGCTCCTCTGTAGTTGATAATAATTCTTAAACTGGCAGCAGCAAAACCATTCAAACTAGTTTAATCATTATTCTTCTGTGTAATGCATAGGCACATATAGCATCTAGGATTACCAACATTTTATATATTCTGGCATGCTCCCTTGGCAAAAACATGTGTGTTTATGTATGATGTACTTGTAAAAGAAGAATTAGCTGAAGATGTATTGTCATATCAGCTCTTTATCTCTGTGTAATACAGTGTGATCTATATCCTTGATGTGTGTGTATGTGTTGTTTTTTTTAAGGTTGATAATGATAGTATTTGATGGCAGGACAGAAGTATTTTAATGAATACAACATCTGCAAGGTGTAAACCCTACTAATTCATGGTCTTGTACTCCATACAGACAATGAACGATTTTGATTATTTGAAACTGCTTGGCAAAGGCACCTTTGGCAAAGTAATTCTGGTCCGAGAGAAGGCAAGTGGAAAATACTATGCTATGAAGATTTTGAAAAAGGAAGTTATTATAGCAAAGGTATGCACCTGTATTATATAATTATATTGATATGTATATTTGGGAATTGACTTTTTCACCCATATCTGTTTATTTAATTTATATCTCACCTTTCTCCTGACACAAGGCCCAGGCCAGTATAAAATGAACCCTGAATGTTTTTGCCAATTGAAACACTAGTAGGATTGTACTACTCTTGATTTAGTGAAGAGCAAGGTGTTGGGAGATTGGGGGATTTATTGACTGCCCCAGAACCCTTTGGGGGCAGACCATGTTGTGGGTGAGGAGTTCTTCTTTCTGTTTCTGTTCAGCCATTTCTCACACAGGGAGGATTTTGATAGGAAAAGGGCAGAGGCCTTAAAGCCCTGCAAGACTTCGATTCAGGCATAATAATAATAATAATTAATAATAATAATAATAATAATAATAATAATAATAATAATAACAACAACAACAACAACAACTTTATTTTTATATCTCGCCTCCATCTCCCTGAAAGAACTCAGCGCGGCTTACATGGGAACAAGCCCGATCCAACAGAGATTAAAACCAAACATAGATTAAAACATATCTCAATAGAATTAAACAACATTATAACAAGATAGTAACATAAAAATAACATCATCAGCAATCAATAGTCTGGGCAGTAATGAGTACTGAAATTAGGAGAGAAGGGACTTAGCAACAGAGTTTCAGAACAGGACAGGTGGACAAAAAATGCAAGGGCCAATAATAAATTAGGAATAAAAGGTTGAAATGGAGAGGTTGTGTTCAGATTCCTCCACTCTATGCCAGAAATACCAATGCATGCAAGATACTGTTTCCTCAGTGCAAATAGCAGCAGTAATCCCTTTGATTCATCTGGATGTGGGAATTGTTCCTTTCAAAAAAAAATCCATTGCTTTCTGCCTAACAGCAAATATATAAAGTTGTACAAAAGAACTCTTAGAGTAAGCCTTATAGGCCTTAGTGCTATGGTGTTTTTCTTGCTGCTAGAGTCATATCCAACTTTCCACAAATAATATTAAAACCTATTTAAATGGTCCAGATACTTTTACTGGTGTATTCCGTGGTAATATTTCATTTTTAATAATTGACATATGGATTAAAATAGACATTTCCCCCCAGTTCTAGTACTATTTTTCACAATTCAGTTTCAAAATGTTTACTACTGCTGTAGCGACATTACTGTATATTAACCAAATGCTGTGGCAGTAATAGAGAGAGGACTGGGTTTTTTAAACAAAATTATGGTTTATTATTTTGATATTTGGGGTAATCTCCTTCCTCTTTTTGTAGTTTTTTCTTAGTGATTTAATTTTAACTTTTGAATAATTTCTGTTGAAATTAATTATTGAAATAACATTGTTTACTTTTTAGGATGAAGTGGCTCACACACTTACAGAAAGCAGAGTATTAAAAAATACTAGACATCCCTTTTTAACGGTGAGTATAGACAATTAATAGAACACAGTTAAAATATCCCAAAGTTCAATGCTGGTTTTAAGGGCATACAAAACAGTGATGCTAGCTGCCTCTCAGATAGTCAAAAGGGAGTCAGCTTGCATGTTTTTTGGATGTAACCATATGATAAGTATAATTCCTAATGTTTTCAAACAATCTTTCAGAAGACTTTCTATAATCATGAGAACCACTACCACTACTATTATTAGTAATTATTATGTTATTTACTCCATACTTTTTCCAAAACTCAGTGTTGAGGGGGCTTACAAATTAAAATTAGTATAATGTAGCTAAGAGCATATAAAAGATCATAGAATCATAGAAAAATAGAGTTGGAAGAGACTACATAGTCCAATCCCCTGTCATGCAGGAAAAGCACCATCAAAGTATCCCTGACAGATGGCCATCCAGCCTCTGTTTAAAAGTTTCCAAGGAAGGAGCTTCCACCACACTCTGAAGCAGAGAGTTCCACTGTTTAACAGGTCTCACAGTCAGGAAGTTCTTTCTAATATTCAGGTGGAATATCCTTTCTTGTAATTTGAACCCATTGCTCCAAGTGCTAGTTTCCAGGGCAGCAGAAAACAAGCCTGCTCCCTCCTCCTTATGACATTGTTTCACATATTTCTACATGACTATCATGTCTCCTCTCAACCTCTCTGTTGCAAGCTAAACATACCCAGCTCTTTAAGATGATCCTCATAGGACATGGTCTCCAGACCTTTGATCATTTTAGTTGCTCTCCTCTGGACCTTCCAGTTTATTAATATCTCTTTTAAACTGTGGTGTCCAAAATTGGATGCAGTATTCCAAGTGAGGTCTAATCAAAGCCAAATAGAGAGGTACCATGACTTCCCTCGATCTAGATACTATACTCCTTTTGAAGCAGCCCAAAATCTCATTTACTTTTTTAGCTGCTGCATCACACTGTTGGCTCGTGTTCAACATGTTGTCCACAACGACTCAAAGTTCTTTTTCAGATGTACTATTGTCAGACCAGACATCCACCCATCCTGTAGCTGTACATTTCATTGTTTCTGCCTAAGTGAAGTATCCTACACTTCTCCTTGTTGAAATTAATTTTGTTAATTTTTGGCCCAGCTCTCTAGTCTATTGATGTCCTTTTGAATTCTGTCTTTTGGAATATTAGCTATCCCTCCCAATGTGGTGTCATTTGCAGACTTGACAAGCACGCCCTCTAAACCTTCATGTCAGTGGTTCTCAACCTGTGGGTCCCCAGATGTTTTGGCCTTCAACTCCCAGAAATTCTAACAGCTGGTAAACTGGCTGGGATTTCTAGGAGTTGTAGGCCAAAACACCTGGGGACCCACAGGTTGAGAACCACTGCTCTAAGTCATTAATAAAGACCATGAACAGCATCAGGCCCAGGACAGAACCCTGTGGCACCTCACTAGTCACTTCTTTCCAAGATGAAGATTAACCATTGGTGAGCATCCTTTGGGTCTGGTCACTTAACTGATTACAAATCCACCTAATCGTAGTATTATCTAGCCCACATTTGACTAGTTTGTTTGAAGGAAGATCATGGGAAACTTTGTCAAAGCCCTTATTGAAATCAAGATATGCTACATCCATAGCATTCTCTGCATCTGCCAATCTTGTAACCGTATAGAAAAAAAGATATAAGATTAGTCTGGCATGATTCTTTTTTGAGAAATACATGTTGACTTAGTAATCACAGCATTATTTTCTAAGTGATTATAGATGCCTCCAACATTAAATAGAATTAAACTATTAACCACACTAAAATGGTTTAAAACACATAAAAAATTGAAGACAATAAAATGAAAACAATACAACACCCCCAAATTCTTTTCTTAAAAAATGTTCAGAAATAAAGCTTATTGGAAGAAAAATGTTAGTTGATATCCTATATCACAGAAATAGTTATAAATGCTTAACTATGCATCTTTACTTTAACAGCCAGCAACTACAACAAGCAATAATATTTTTAGCTGATATGAATAGTGAATGTGTTTATTGTTTTTAATAGTATTGGAAAATGAATTAGAGAAAACGTTAGGGAGCACTGAAAATAGACATTTATTTTGCACAAGAATAATCAGTATTTGAAAGTACTCACTTTGACCCGTCGTTGAGGATTGTGACTTCATATTATCTATAAAGCATATTGGTAAGTAATAAAATATATTTAATTAATGTCAGTTAGACAAGGCATGACAGGACTCCAATAAACGTAAAGAGAAAAGATTCTGGAGTGTGGTGAGATATATGCATCAGAAGCTATGTTATGAAGGCTTCCCAGTGACTACTATTCATAGTAGTAACAACAACATTTTATTTCTTACCCCTCTCTCCTCCGAATTAAAATATAATGGATTAAAGTAAAATACATTACATAGTGAAAAACATAAAACTGTTTTAATCACATTGATTAAAAATACATACACATAAAATTAAAACACATGTTAATTACTGCAGCCTGGTGCTTTCTCTGGTAAATCCAGTTGTTGCCAGGATCCAGGACATTTTTGATGGTGAAGTATATGCCTCAGAAGCTATGCTTTGAAGGCTTGCCAATTATATGTGTTAGCGTCCTCAGGATGGTGTTGGGTGAAACAGATGGGGTACATCAGATCTTATCAACTTTGTAATTGTAACATGTTTATTTAAACATAAGATAGAAGCAGTACTGGCCATCTCATTTAAGAACTTAATATATGTTGTAGTTACTTGTGTTCATTATTGTAGGACACCCCTATTGCACAAGTCATAAATATATATTACAGACCAAATCTTTGAATGTTCAATTTTTATATTTGTATTAATAAACAGTTTTTAAAAAGTGAATGGTTTTTTTAAAATAAATATTGGACATGATACCTCAGTTTCTTCTCAGTTACTTACTCCGAGCTATAAAAAGCTTCTGTTCCAGTTTGTTTTTCTGTTCTCGTGACAGCAGCACATTCCTCTCTCTAGGTGTCAGTGACACTGTAGGGTTACTCCAGAGCCGCCAGTGGTGCTATACATTGTAGTGGTCTTGTCTGCTGCCAAGCCTTGGGCCTGCTGTGACTAACCTGTTGCCCAGGGTCCAAAAAAGGAGCATGCCACTGCCTCTTTAGTTGAAGAAGGAGCTGAAACAAGAGCACAAGGAGGAGATGGTATCCATTGAGGCAGGAAGTAGTCTTTGCAAAGGGGAAGAGTGTTCTTCCACTTGTTTACTCATGAGTAAATCAGCCCCTTCCTGTTCTGGGCAGCTGAGAAGGCAAGGAAAAGCACCATCCTCTGCTGTCTCCATAACATGTGCCAAAGAGCTGCCACTGCCATTTTTGGGAGCTGTTAGTGCAAAAGGTCAAAAGTAATGCCACAGCAGGCAGAGTTTTCACATTTACCTATGTGAAAGTCGACCCACATTTTCAGGGTCACTCTTTGTCTAAATCTTTTTACTTTTACACAAGAATATATGGTAAATATATTAAAATATTATAAAGACTTACTCATATTTACTTGTGTCTAATGTGCCATCGAATCTAATGCACGCCTCTAATTTCAAAACCCAGAAACCAAAAAAAAGTATTTGCTGCCAAATGTAATGTGCAGCAGCAAAAAGTGTGCTCTTTGTAATTTGGCCAAAAAAGGTGCACATTACTGTGCTGCCTGCTTAAAATTCCTTTATTATAAACAATGTGTTAGAACACAAAAGCTTCCAGCAATGGAAAAGAAAACATTGGGATGCATCTATACTATAGAATAAATCCACTTTAATTGCCGTGGTTCAATGCTATGAGATCCTGGGGGCTGTAGTTTGACAAAGTTTTGAGCCTTCTCTGTGAAAGAATGCTGATGCCTCACCAAACTACAAATCCCAGGTTTGCATAGCATTAAGTCCTAATCATTTAGTTAGATATGATGTCCCTCAAAGAGAAGCTCTAGGTGCAGCTCCTGAAGCACCTTTCCCTTTTGCTTTGCCTCAGCACTAAGATTACTGTATGATGCAAATCTAAAGTGCACCCCAAATTTGGCAAGGTCATTTAGCCAAAGAAGTTGATCATCAGATTCACGTAAATATGGTAATTAGTGAATAATCAGTGTTCACATGCAAATATCTATATTCATTGTGACAGTTTGAAAACAGATGTGGATGCACAGTGCTTATAATTATCAATATTGATAGTTTATTTACATGAACAGTCACTGGTAACCTTTCCTTGCAAGATATCACTTTCATTTTTCTAGGATTATCTCTTTTCACACATGAATGTCACACTTTACTATATTTTAGGTATATATAGTAGGTTTTATAGCATAGCATGCCTTTATAAATTATGCCTTGACTTGGTTTGTATAGTTTTTGAATACCTATTGAATTTCATTCCAAAATCAGATTCTTTTATGTATCTTAAGGTACACTCACGTCTTTTTAAATTACTTATGGCCTACCCCTGAATAGATAGAAATAGGATAGCATTACTCAAAATAGAAAAAAATCTAATTGTTGGATTTGTACTATTTTTTTGAAGATTGAGTATTCCATTACTCTTTTCCTCCCTTTAAGTCTTTGAAGTATTCATTCCAGACCAAGGACCGATTGTGTTTTGTGATGGAATATGTCAATGGAGGAGAGGTAAGTCAGATAATAAGAAATGTAGTAGTGTTCTAATTCCAAATGATTAAAGCCTAAATGCAGTGTCATGCAAGTGTATGTGAACTAACATGATGAGACATCTCCTGCCCACATCTGGCAGTCAGAAAACCTGATGTCCATATCCTCCAGAGCAGATTTTGATGTTTCATGGAAGAAAGAATTGCCTCTTCCAGTTCTGCTCATATTGGCCAGAAATTCTTTTTTGCATGGCCCTGTGTTGGCAATGCAGGGCTCTGGATCCTTCCTTTTCTTCTTGTTGTTGCAGTAAAAGCCAATCATAACAAGATTCATTTTAAATGGTTAGATCACCTATTATTGTCCTCCATCTATGTGCAGTCATTAGCTTGACTGCCCAGTCAGTAAACACCCTCAAGAGAGCTGCATGGCCATGTAAAATCAACAGAGAGTGTCTGGTTCAGGCCATTGTCTTGATTTTTTTTAATAAAGAGCTAATATTTTCTTGAGTTATAACTTCATAGTTAAAATGTAATTGCAATTGCTCTTTGTTTCCTTCATCTCACTAAGAATATTGTCTTAAGGATATTGGTCTACTGATGACTGCCCCTGGGAAACCTTAAAATATTTCTCTGCTTCATTTATATTGTTTTATCTTCATTGGCCTCTTTGTTTTTATTGATTCAATTAGACAGTTTTACTATCATCTTTAGCATCAGTGTTTCTATTAAAGATTTTTTAAATGTATAAATAAAATATTTTTCGGTTTAAGAAACAATCTTGTTTTTTAAAAGGAGGGTTGTTACACAGAGAGTCACTGAAAACAAAATTCTTCACCTGGGGAAAAATGCAAAGTTTTACTTTCATTTTTATTCTTCATTCCTTCCTTTTTGAATATCACAACACAAGCTTAGTGAAGTAGTTTTAGTAACCCTGATTAAAGCTAACTCTTCTAATTTAATTTTAGATACTGTTGAAAATAGGATTAGGTTTGGGAGAGCCAGAGAAAATTGAGAAATGTCTATCTTTTCCTTTTTGAGTATTGTTGCAGTAATAGTTCTATTGTAACAACAGTGATCATGACACACACTGCTGGCATTTATATCAATTAAATTCAAAGGCCAATAAAGGTGTAATAAAGAATGTGTATAAGTTGGTGCTATTGAACATGATTATGGGTAGTAGACAACCTGCTGAATATTTACAATGGTTTTACAGTACATAAAATTTGTATTAAGGTGATCACATGGCACATGAAGAAGAGTGGGCAAATGGAGGTTATTATGGATAAAAATTAGGAGAAATGAACTCATAATCAAAAATATCAGTCATTTTTGGGCAAAGTATGTTATAGGGAACTCCATGCTCATTCGGTGTTGTGTTATTGCTATAGTACAACACATGAGGTGTCATTCATTGGGTTGGCACAGCCACACAGACATGATGATAGAGAAGCGGAGGAGGAAGAGATGTGGGAAGGTCCAAGTGAGAAGTTATTGCTGGCAACCCCTGAATTAACTGCTGTTAAGATAGATGGTCTTTAGAAAGAATAGAGGAGTGGGGCTTGGTATCCATTATCAAACAGGGTAAAACAGTACTTTTAAGTCACCGTTAATGTGTATAGTACAATATTCTTAAATAAATGAGTTCACTTGGAAGACTGGGTAGTCCCACATGGCTCAATACATACAGTAAAAATATGTCCAGTGGTTTTATTGCTATTTTTTTTAATGGAGAGATGGAACAGGAAAAAAAGTACAAAATGATGATGATGCACTTTTTTTCCTTTGGTAACTGAAGGTTAAATGGGTAGCAAGCAGAATGCCTTAAACAAGATTGGTATATTGATTAAAATGCTGATTTAACAGCTCGTTTTTTCCCCTTGGAAACCTGGAAAAGATAAGCCAGCTGCTGTCTAAGAGTGCTGAGTGTCCACTGAGACTACACGATCTATCATCACAATATGGTGATGAGAGGTGTTTTATGTTTGTGTTAATTTCCCCCACTAAATCAGTAATTATTGCAATCCTGTCCCTGCTGTTTACCCTGCAGCTGTTTTTCCATTTGTCGAGAGAGCGGGTGTTCTCTGAGGATCGCACACGCTTCTATGGTGCAGAAATCGTTTCTGCTTTAGATTATCTGCATTCTGGAAAGATTGTGTACCGTGATCTCAAGGTAAAAAAAAAAGAGTAATGAAAATGTTGTTTTTGAAAAGACTACTGGGACAAACACAAAGTAATTATAAAGTTATGCTATTTTGAATAAAGTAACAACTATGAGAGACCAAATTGTTCTGTACGCTGACATGAATCAGGATGATGAAAATTCCATTTCATACTGTAGTTTAGATTCTATCCATTGGCTAAATAAAGGATGCAAAACCTTTATGCTTTCTTCATAAGAGACATCTGAAGGCTTTCATGGCTGGAAGTGTTGTGTGGTTTCCAGGCTATAGGGCACCATTTTATCCTAATGTTTCATCTGCATCTGTGGCTGGCATCATCCTCTGAAGATGCTAGCCACAATACCAACTCTTAGAATTATTATGGGTCTCCATAAACAAAGAAAAGTGATCATGCTGACTAGTGTAAGGTTAACAGACCTTGGGTATGATGAGTCATTCTAAACTTTGCTCCACATCTGGAAATCTTGTGAGTTCCCTGATTAACACAGTGTCAATCATGTTGCTTTGCTTAAATAAAGACCCATAGTCACTTCTGAATTTCAAAAACGTAGACACTTATAGGAGTTGTGGTGAAGGGGCTTGTAGTGAAAAATACTAATTGTACATCTAAAATTATGTAATAAAAACACTTCGTTTTGTCATCTGGTACACAAGACAGGTAGGGATAACATTAGAGTTCTTAATTCGTAGGGTATTTATTTTGACTCCCATCCAAATAAGAAAGGGTGCTTCAAACCTGAATTTCTTTTCAGTGTGGTTGGATACTTCCAGGAAACAGAGAAAGACATTTTAATACAAGGATTTACATTAAACATTGTCTTATTTTATTTCTCTTCTCATCTTCTCTTCTTAGTCTTCCTAAGAATAGTAGTTGATGTCACTAATCATCTATTAATATTTTGTATGTTTATAAGAACTCTAATGTGACAGAGACTACTTATAGGTTAATAATAATAATAATAATAATAATAATAATAATAATAATAATAATAATAATAATAAACTTTATTTATACCCCACCACCATCTCCCCAACGGGGACTCGGGGCGGCTTACATGTGGCCATGCCCAGAACAATACAATATAACAAAATATAAAAACAACACATAATAACACAATTAAACAATACAGTAGATAATAATATACATTACAACACAAAATCAGAAAAGCAATAAAAACCAGGGCGGGCCACATGAACACTAAGTTAAAACTCGGGGTGAGAAAGAAATAAGAATAAAAACCACGGGGAAAAGGGACATAAGATAGTGGTACAGTCTCGAGGATAGATATTGGAGGGGAGCAACAAAAAAGAAGTATATGACAGTTACTCTCCAAAAGCACAATGGAAGAGCCATGTTTTTAAGTCTTTCTTGAAGGCTAGTAATGTGGGGGCTTGCCTAATCTCACCGGCAGTGATTCCTACCATTAACCTTATCACTTCTCATTAACCCCCTTATCTTGGGTGAAGTAAAGATTATATGTGGAAAATAAAGTGGTTCTAAAAAGGGAGCAGTGTATGTACATCTGTGTTAGGGTCCTTTTTTAAAAAAACAAAAGAACAAAACCAAACATCTTTTAAAAGCCTCTCATATGTGGATGAATATTGGTGGTAGATAGCTGGGATTCAACAGATCTCCTGATAAGTTCATTCAGTTCTTAATCACTAAACAGGAAAGACTTTATTTTCAGAACTTCTGTTTAAGCAATACTAGACTAGCTCAATATACTCATCTAAATAAACATCTCCATTGGCCAACACACATTTTGGTGCCTAAAATGTTAGATCTGTTTCTAGGTATATTTGACCTGCTGATTTCAATTGTTGATTTCAGTTTCACCCTGTCTGCTCTTGTTTTTGTGATACAGAACATATGCCGTGGATCAGTCTTCATCTGTTCACTCATAGAAAATCATGACAGTCATATTTAAGAAACTAGAGCTGATGCAGTCTATCCAATGCAATTTTCTGAATCAGTGCCCCAAATAACCCTAGGAATAGGCCTAAAAACGAAGACACCAATAATTTTTTGTGTTGGGCTGTATATTTTTTTTTCAAAACATAGTCTGTGTTTTAGAAGAATAGTGATTCTCATTTTGGATCTGTTCATGTATGTTTGTTAGCTGGCAATAAGATAATAACAGTATTCATCACTATCAATCCAGGCATGGCTTGTTTTAGGCTGGGAGTAAATAGTTTTTCTTTCCCTTCACTCTGTGGGCAAAATTGGGCCACACAGCACTAGAACATGAGTGAGTGAGGACTGCCCCTTCCTCTACCCTCTGAATTTAATCTGAAGGCCTGAAAGCCACTCCAGGCATTAATGAAAGTGACTTTATGACACTTCCAGTTCCTGGAATTGGCCAAAAAACAGCACATTTTCACAGTTTGGCAAGGGAGGTTGATGTTTGCAGACTGGGTGACATTTGCAGGCAAAGGAAGCCAAATCACTGCTACCTTTTGGTGGCAGTTTGAGTTGGGGGAATATAATGGACCAAAAATGCAGTTCTTCTTTGAGCATATATATTACAATTATGATATGTATATGTGCCTTCATTTTTGGCAACCCTATTGATTTAATAGGATTGTCTTAGACAAGGAATATTTAGTATTAAGGGCCAATTAAAAAATATCAGATTTTGAAAACTATTATTTACCCATCTGTGAAATAGTAGATTGATAGGCAAAAAAACCCCAAAAACAAAAAAACATACAGAAAAGATTTCGCCCAATTTGAGGAAACCTGCAGTGACTTTTAATAAAAAGGCGGACAAGCTGAATCTTAGCTGCATTGAGGGTTATGGTTATTCAAATCTCATGTCTCATCTCGTTTTGTTCTAAATTGTAATAGCATTAAATGTGATAAACTTTTTTTAAAAAAAAATAGATTCTTCCATTAAAATGTTTAAAATACTATCTTATATATTTGTAAAATGCAGTTAGAAAATCTAATGTTGGATAAAGATGGACACATAAAAATTACAGATTTTGGACTTTGCAAAGAAGGAATCACAGATGCAGCTACTATGAAAACATTCTGTGGCACACCAGAGTATTTGGCTCCTGAGGTAAGTCAGCATTTTGCTTTGTACATTTAAGTATGTTAGATTTTATTTAATTACAACAATGCGAGGGACCATGTGGTATATAGGTGTTGTTGGACTGCAGTTACCATCAACCCTAGCCAGTATGACTAATGGCAAGGGATGATGATATTTGCAGTCCAGTAGTATAGATATGTGCCTTGTCTTTGATTTGTATATGTAAATATAATAGAACACTAAATTCTATATTCAAATATTGGATCTTTTAGACACTCATGCTTTAAGCATTAGTACAATTATTTTAATTCAAATATCATGTAACAATCAGACCCATCATATAGCAGATTGAATTAGTATTCTTTGTATAGGTTCATTCCTGTATAGGTTGTTCATAGTTTGCTTCAGAGACCAAAATACAATATTCAGTATCATTTAGTGATTAATGTATTTTACTGAAGTGTGATTTCTGGGTTTATATTTGCTGAAAATCCTAAATATTATTTGGTTAATTATATGGACTTTTAGCTTTTCTATTGAGATAGCAATACTTGCTCAGCCTTCTAATTGTAAAACAGTTTGACAGTCAAATTTCACTCATATGCAGGTCTCAACAAAATTAAAAGTGTTAAATACATTTTTGGCAGTTCACTTTTATTATGCCCAGTCCTCAAATGTATGAGCAGATAATCATCTGAATGTTAGTTATTTTTCACATGCTTGTGTGATCACACAAAAAGTACATGCTAAAAAGAAGCAGATGGTGACAGATGGGGAAGGTTGAATAAGGTGGTTTTGGAAACCTAGAAAAATGCACTGCTGTAATAGTGTAAAAATAAAAAAATATTTGATTGCTAAGACAGAGTTAACAAAACAAGGACTTGGGGATTAAACTTTGATTGTAATTAACATGTATTTTACAGTAATCCTGATAAAATTCATGTGTCACTGTCAAAATTTTATCCTGTTATATACCTTTTGTAAGGAATAATTACGAACATGATTGTGTACATGTTCTAGGCAATAAGAACCACTGAAATGACTAAACCTTACTTTTGAATAAATATATGTAGCATTTGGTCATTAAAATAATAAAATTTAGCCATAATAATAATCTCCAGAATAATTTTACTTCAGTTTTTGAAGACAGTATTTTTGTAGATCTCTCTTTTGATGCTGCAAAAGATTTATTTTGTCAAGCTAAATTGAAATGACTACATATGTCTATCATAATCCATATACTGAAATGCAAGCAAAAATATAAATATTGTTTCCAATTTCAATAGTCAAATTTTTACTGCAATAGTGTCATAATTATATAGTATTTTCTCCAGTGAAGTTTACTTAGTGACAACTATTCATTTTTAGATATCACGTGAAAGATCTCTCTTTCTGGGGGCATTTATTTCATTCAGTGGCCTGGCTTTGATTGTTATATTTCACCCTCACTCTTGTCCTTGATGGGTTTCGAAGTGATTCTTGCTTTTAAAGTGATGTGTTCCCAGTTGGATATTTTTCTAGTATTTTGTATAGTTTTTAATTAACATGTTGTTATTGTTTTTTAAATCATTTTAAATTGTTTTGTGATGTCTTCCCTGTAAATGAAAACAATACATGCTCTGCTTGTCTTCCTGCATCCCTTAAAATCCAGTTCTCCAGTCCTCTAGAGCAGAGCTTCTTAAACTTTTCCGATTGGGACCCCTCTGTTTCAGGAATGGTTTGTGAAATTATTTACAGTTTCCAAATTATGACTCCGCTCAGTTGCTGCACTCTGGATAGCAAGTGTCCCAGAAGCAAGCAAAATACAGCAGTCCTTTCACAGCAAAACCATGCTTCAGTCTGTCTCAGCAGAGTACAGCTGCGAGCATCTGACCTTTTCTACGCACTGTTTAGTAAACTCACATTCATAATATCTGGAGGCTTTAATCTTCACCATGGCAATATATACAAAATGTACAATCAGGATACGCAGAAGCACTTCTTGAATATCAAGCAAAAAGTGGGTGCTAGAAACAATCTATATATATAAAAGAGTGATGGAATCTTGGCGACAAACAAAACAACAAAACTACATACCCCACAACCTCAAAATTTAGCAGCACAACCCCTCCTCCACGCCTCTAGGTTCATACAACAAAAATAGACAACAGGAAACACCACGGGGCCTAAAAAATCCAAAAAACAAGAACGCTCCATGTGCTTCTAGGCCAAAATGAACCCCAGGCGCAGACAGAACAACCCCCACCCCTCCCCTCAATGGGTGCTCCCGTGCGCTCCCCTTTTCCTGCCCCAAGGCACTGCCCGCCAAAAAAACCTCACCCACCGGCCCTCAACGTGGCACCAGGGAGGAGGGAACAGCGAGGCCTGCACAGAGCCCCCCGCCGCCGCCCTCCGGAAAGGCCTGGCCGGAACCGGGGCCGGGGGACACAGTGAGGAGAGGGCCCGGCGGGCAGACCTCCTCCACGGCCACCCTCCTCCGGGGCCTCCTCCTCCTCATTGTCATGAGGGAAACAAAGCCAGGAGGGAGGAAGGGAGGGGCCTGGCCCACGTCGCCCCATCAAAAAGGCACACTGACGCCACGGAGGTATGGAGGGGCGGGGGCCAGAAGGAGGAGGAGGGGGACATAGGAAGAGTTCTCCCTCAATTACTTTCAGTTTCTCCTCCTCTACCCCTCAATTATAATAAAAACAATCACAACCACAAAAATAATAATCAACACCTTCACAGGCAAGAAGCACCCAGGCACTGAAGCTGCAAGGCCATTCAGTGCTAATCAAACTCGCCAATGCCAACATTCACACTTCCCCTCCAAACACACAATACAATACACTCTCACTTAGCCAAGCTTCACTTATCCAAGGCAGTCTGCCATTTAGTACTCAATGTTTTTAAACTAAATGTTGCAATGTTTGGGTGCTAAATTCGTAAAAACAGTAATTAATACATAACTTTACTGTATATCGTATGTAATAATTACTGGGGTCTAATAAAAAAAACAGAACAATAGAATCTCTAAAATCAGGACACAAAATACAAAACAACACTCAGAAGACAGGGGAATTCCAGACAGGGGAATTCCAGACAGGAAACAATCAGGTCCAGCTAACACCTCCCAACAAAGGATTCCCTCAACCACGAAACAGCCAGGCCTCGAACCTCCAAGGCCATTCAATACAAATCAAGGTAACTAATTGCAACATTCATACTTCCTGCACTCAGACTATTCATTCTTATTCGACCTGGCCAACCAACAATTCCACAAGGTAGAAAGCAGCCAGGCTTCAAACCACCAAGACTACTCACTCCTCTTCAACCTGTCAAACCAATATTTCCCCTACATAAAAAACCCTCATGTTTAGAAGCTATCAGGCCACTCTGTTCCATTCAACCAGCCCAAGCAAGGAGGTCCATACATAGAAAGCACCCTAGCTTACAAGCAGCGATGCTATTCAGTGCAATTCCAATTGGCCACAGCAACGCGTGGCAGGGCACAGCTAGTATCATATGAAAGCTGACTGGCAGAACCTGAGGATCACAACCAGACACATGGAAGACATCTGCCCTTGTATTTTGCTACTCTGCTGCTGAATATGCATGCCCAGTGTGGAACACGTCTCGCCACATTAAAACCATGGATGTCGCTCTTAATGAAACACACTGCATTGTCTACCCCAACACCGCTGAAGAAATTATACTGCTTAACCTGACATCCACGGGAAGTAGCAGCCAGTAATGAAAGATTCAAGGCAGTGACATCTCAGGACCACGCCTTAAATGAAGAAATAGTTTTCTAAGATCTATAGAGATACTCGCAGGAACACCTCAGCAAGCGAGAGTCCAAAAATGGCAGGCTAAAATCCGGAACCTCAAGTCATGAATGAGAGACCCCCCTCCCCCCCCCCCCCGGGCACACAGAAGACTGGGCGACTTCTGACACCACAAGATGCAGAGCCAACCTTAAGAAATGGGGCCACAAAGTGGAGTCTACAACAAGTGTGGAGAAGAGCAAACCACAGACAACCTATTACAATGCAGACTGAGCCCTGCCACTTGCACAATGGAGGACCTTTTTATAGCAACACCAGAGGCACTCCCAGTGGCCAGCTACTGGTCAAAGAACATTTAGTATAATGCCAAGTTTTAAAACTTTGTTTCACTTTTGATACGATAAATAAATGAAATCATACAGCATAAACAGATACTTGCAACAAGTCACACAGGAGAAAGATGGAACCTATCCTCCCTTTTTTATAGCCACCTGCTGATAGGTCATCAGTAAGGGACACTGGCTGATACATCCCCTTTGAAAAAATAGTAGTATTAGTAGTAGTAATAATTTTATTTCTTATCCTCCTCTCCTCACGGCTCGAGGCAGGTTACAATATTGCTAAAGCACATAATCATTTAAAAGCACTCCGTAGATTACATATATTAAAACATATTTCCATAAAAATACATATTAAAATACACAAAACAAAAGTTAGACATAGAGTGGAAGTTTAAAATTCATCATTAAAACTATTTGGGCAGGCCTGCCAGAAGAGATAGGTCTTAAATTGTGTCTTAAATTCCAACAAATAATCAATACACCTCACATGGTTATGATTCAGCTATTACCACATCCCCTTAGGTATTGCATCATGACATTCACAGTCACTACCTAGGTGCTGTCAATATTTCACACGTTCATCTAGCAGTATTTTTTCTATGATTAGAAATGCTGTGCCATTTCTGAGAAATTTCTGTGTGATTCCCAGTATATAGGAGTATAAAATACGTATAAAATTGAAACATTTACTGATAACAAATCAGCATTTGCAAAGCTAGGTCAACAGGGTGATTTTCCTTTTTATTATGAAGTATAGCTGAAGCATTTTCTGTGTTGTACAATAGATTCATGTAAATGTCTAAAACAGTCACTATGAGATATCAGAAATTATTTGGGACCCCAACGTTGAGCTAAGGGGACCCTGACTGGGGCTGGGACCCCTGGTTTTAGAAGCCCTGCTCTAGGGGAGATGCTGTGGGTCTAGATGCCTCTTCCTAATGTTGCTGATGGACTTTTTCTATCTGCTCAAGTACCCTAGCCTATAGTAAACTGTGTGTTTAATTAACTCTCAAGTAAACATTTCTGGAAATATTTGAAATATGTCTTCATTTCACATACTAGGAAGATACATTGCCAAAAATAGAACAACTGTGGGTTTCTCAAACAGCCTTTGTTTCATGAGTGTGACTGGGGAAAGGAAAACACATACATACCTCCGTTATAACTGAATGTCACCTAGTTCTGCCAGTGTGCCTGTGAACATATTCTGGTGGAATGAAGGAAGTATTAGGCTTATTCATGCCCCAAATATGCTGGCACCAGGTGACATTCAGTTATAACTGAGGTATATATGTGTATTTTTCCTTTCCCGAATCACACTCTTGAGACAAAAGCTGTTAGAGAAACCTACATTTGTACTATTTTTGGCAATGCACAGCATCCATGTCTTATGTTCTCAGAAAGAAATGGAGGCTGAGCAAGTAAGGAAAGCTCCATCAGTCCCAGTCACAGGACCTGGCAAAGCTGCCTATGATGGGAGGCCTTTAAAATCAATACCCATAATAAAGTTACCTTTAAAAGAATAGACAAGTGAGAATAAATGTTAATGTCATCATTTTACTCTTTTAGGTTTTGGAAGACAATGACTACGGTCGTGCAGTGGATTGGTGGGGACTTGGAGTTGTCATGTATGAAATGATGTGTGGCAGGTTGCCATTCTACAACCAAGATCATGAAAAACTTTTTGAACTAATACTAATGGAGGATATAAAATTTCCTCGAACACTTTCATCTGATGCAAAATCACTGCTTTCAGGTCTACTGATAAAAGATCCAAATAAACGGTAAATCCGAATGAATTGTTTTCTAAAGCAACATTCCATTAATTTGTATTTTATTTTTAAAATTCAATTTTTATGAAATAGTGCACATAACCTGAAAATAACCAACAGTTATTCTTGCTATGGATTGGAAACCAGTAATTAACTCCCTCCTCCTTAGAAACTGAATAATTTGGAGCTCATTAAGTGTTCTAAATCTACAAATGCTGAGTCTCTGCTGAAGAGGACTCATTACAGGCTCAGAAGTTTCTAATGAAGCTGTCAGAATCCCGAAAATTTTCTGTGCTTACTTAGTAGTCCATACTAGCATTTGAAAATATTCACAAATTATGACTAAAATTATGACAAAAAATTAGATCAGATAGAAAGCACTGGATAATAAAGGGTTTGTCATATTATCATATGAATTCCTGCAGTTATTAGTAATCTTGTGCTTTTGGGGTAAACCTTCCCCCGTTTCATGTCCCAGCTTACATTTGGGCCCCCGATCCGTTTCCAAGAGTCTCCCAAAATAGGTATGTGTGTGTGTGTGTGGGGGGGGGGGTATCAAATCAGAGCCTCAAAATTTTGGCCATTATGGGAGAGGCTTCCCACCCACTGCCTCCCCTTCCTGGAATTCTTCTTACATTCTGGCACCTGTTGTTGCTCCTCTAGAGTAAGGCATTCAGCTGCAGGCATGCTCCGGGTCTGCCTGCACACCTTGCCAGCCGCCACACATGCCCTGCCACAGTCTTGGAGAGTGTGTGTGACGGGGCCTGTAAGCAGGCCTGGAGCATGCCTGCAGCCTAGCACCAGGCCTGCCTTACATGCAGGCAAGGAAGCTATTTCAGCTCGACATGAAAACAGGCTTTTGTGTCGAGCAGATTTCCATGTCAGGAGGGGGCTTCCTGTTTCATGCTTCCAAATAAATGGAAGACACGACAGAAACAGGAAGAATAGTAGAAACGAATTTCACGCATATGTCTAGTTATTAGCCTTTCCCCCCAGCAATTTAATTCCTGATTTTTCCAAGTACAGTAGAGTCTCACTTACCCAAGCCTCGCTTATCCAAGCCTCTGGATAATCCAAGCCATTTTTGTTGTCAATATTTTCAATATATCGTGATATTTTGGTGCTAAATTCGTAAATACAGTAAATTACAATATAACATTACTGCGTATTGAACTACTTTTTCTGTCCAATTTGTTGTATAACATGAAGTTTTGGTGCTTAATTTGTAAAATCATAAGCTAATTTGATGTTTAATAGGCTTTTCCTTAATCCCTCCTTATTATCCAAGATATTCGCTTATCCAAGCTTCTGACGGCCCGTTTAGCTTGGATAAGTGAGACTCTACTGTACATACAGATCCCCCCCCCCAAATGGATAGAGAATTTTCTCTTCTTCAGGACATTGCTCTCTATGCTGCCAAAAGTGGCTTTTGCCCGGTAATTAGTTCTTTTTCAATTATTTCAAGCAAAAAATTACCCCAGCTTTAGTAATACTGAAATAATAACTCAGTAGACACCAGATCTGGGTTTAAATGCACTTAACTAGGCATGTAATATTTATTTGGACATATTTTCGGGTATCAAGAGGCCTCAAACACACATCCCTTGTCCAAATACACACATGACCCCCCTCTTCTAAAGTTGATCAGGCTGTAGAATGGAGTGATGGGTGAACAGATTACACATGTGTTCTGGCACACCTTTGAGCTTTGAACGCCCCTTCATTTATACATCCATGTTGTGCCTCTTGTCATGTAGTTTCTCTGGTGTTTATAAACTACCTTCTGGCTCCCAAGGCTGAATAGGATGACCTGTTCTTCTTTATCAGGGGATCATCCTTATTGTGTTGACTCAGTTCTCTGCAAGTCAGCAGATTCACCTTGTCTGCTTCTGTGTGTGAAGACAGAATGCCTGCTTTTCAGCACCATTTTATTATGCATTCTGAGTCCTCCATCTTGGCAACTCGATTATCCTCTATAGGGTTTTTAACAGGAACCCATAATTCGTAACATTATATGTGGAAGGCTGAAAAAGACAACACAGAGGGGCTTGAATGCTGACCTTTCTTGTGCATTTACCTTTTTCAAGCTTTAGAATACATAGGCATAATTCAATAAGATACCAAGAGATTTAATGCTTTCCTTCCTTAAAATTGGTTCTTGGATTGAAACTACAGTACTAGGTGGAAAGGGGTTACAAGTTAAGTTCTTCTTCCAATGATTTTTTAAAAATCTGTTCCCTAAAAAATGCTGTTTAGTATGTGAGGAAAATGCAGATATCATATGTGTGCCTAGATGTTTTCTCCCTCTTTCATGTTATTCCTCTGATAAGACTCCTACCTCCATAGCTAAAACTTACCCTTTCAATGAAGGCAGTTCTCTGAATCTATTGTTTTGAAAAGGGCAATCTTACCTAATCCCAGCATTAGTGGGCAAGGACTAGCAATTCCAGATTAAATATGTCAAGTGAAAGCAATACTAGATATCTCTTTCCAACTGACTGAACCGAAGTGGATGTTGAAACAAACCGTTCTGACTTCTCCCCCGGGGGAGAAGAGCAGTATATAAAATAAATATTTTATAAGCACATGTCTGTATTTGTGCACACGTGTATATGTATGTACTCTGCTCCTTAAACATATGGGTGAATTATTAAAAGTGCCATAAAATAATAGGTAAATAGAATAAACTACAAATAACATATCTCCATGGGGGAATTAAAAAGGGAATAAGGCCTGATTTTCATTTATTTTTCAATGAGATGATTTCTGGACTAATGTCAAAATGTTTATGATAGATAACCTCATTCTGCTGAAAGGGAGAAGTTGGAATGAAAGTTCATAAAAATAAAATAAGAAAAAGATTATTGCAAAGTAAAAGGAAGCATTTAAGGTAAAATAATATGTTGAGAAAATTGGAGGAAGTCATAATTGAGACTTAAGAGCTAACAGAATAGAAAGAATGTTATAGAAGAGGTTGGTTGAAAATTCTAGTCTTTCAACTATTGTGTGTCAGAATCTATGTTCCAATTCGTAAATATTGTTGTAGCTGTATATGAGCTCATGTAATGGAAAACAGACATGTTTACAAAACTGCTTTTATCTGGGAGCAGTCTTAGGCAATATGATACAAGTGGAATAGGAAGTGGTAGTACGGTACTTCGTGTTTCCTTATAGTTCATCTTTGTCCACTGCAAAGTGCATATTATGCATCTTCTAAGAAATGCTGACCAACATAAATTATGAAAATATGTTTATATGACTCTTCTCCAATTTCTACACTATTTGGACAGCAGGTTGTAGCCAATACAGGTGGGATTGCATTAATTTCAAGCCATGTTTGTAAAGACATGTAAAATTGGGTGCATATATTTTAATTTTTAAAATTACTTAGTCTCCAGTTGGAATGATATTCAGTTCAATAATTGAATAATGGCATTTAAGTGGGCAACTTGTTGATGTTTTATAGAATAGATTTCTGTTTTCGTGGTGATACTAAAAATCAAAATGTTTAAGCTAAAAGAACATTATTTCCTTTTTCTTTTAAGTAATATGACTTACATAATTTATACTTCTCTCTCAAATAGTCTTGGTGGAGGACCAGACGACGCTAAAGAAATTATGCGGCACAGTTTCTTTGCTGGAATAAACTGGCAAGATGTATATGATAAAAAGGTAGGTATGGGCTGACACTGACTTGTTTACATTTTTCTAAAGATATTGAACATTTTATATATTTTAATACAAAAGAGAAATAGTGTTACTAAAACATTTTAAATAGTTCTTCAAATTAGCAAAACCATGGAAAAGTACTGTATAGACTCATGTATAAATTGACCTCATGTATAGGTTGAGGGCTTCTTTGGAGATCCTAAACATACTTAGACATGAAATTTTGTATGACCCATGGAGAAATAGAGGACTATTCCATAAAGAGAGGAAACCACCAATGTGGTCTCAGGGACCAAGTTGACCCTGGGCACTGCTGCCATTTTATCATTCAGGCATTCAAAACACATTTTTTAAAAATCCAGAAAGCAACATGGTGGAGTAAGTAGAGCAGGTTGGTGCTTCTTTTAGGTTCTTACAGAATGGACAAAACTTTTATTTCATCACTCTACTCAGAGAATGAGATGGTTCCCTTTTTTGTAAGAGGTAAAATTCAATACTCAAATTGACCAAATTGGGTTGATTTTTTGACTAAAATTTCTAGACTTATACACGATAATATAGGATAAGCATTTTTGTCTGTCTTGTTTGAAGCAAAATGCATTATGTTTGTGCTTAATTCTCTCTTGCTCAGTTGAGTGCTTAACTGAATTTCATGGTGATATAGGCCCTAATCAAGGACAAAACTAATAGGATATTTATGAATGTATTATTTAATTTCATTGTTTAAAAATATTCTACATTTGTCATGTTGAAACAGCTAGGTAGACATGCATACCCCTAAATTCTTACTAATGTGTCATGGAGGGCTGGATTTAGTCCCTCCCACTGACTCAGAGATTTGCATTATTTGGCATTTCTAATGAGGGCTGCATGTGTGTGAATGTTTTTGAGTGATATCAATAAGAAACTGTTTACAAATAGGATCATTTTGATTGTGCAATGGCCACTTTCATCTGTTTCCAGTATTTTATAGAGAAGTATTCTTACAACCTGCCTATAAGGTTTAATAAACCTGGACCCATATATTCCTCACAAAAACAGCTTTTACAAGATAAAATTTCCTCCTAGAATGCCTAGGTGGTGGGAAATGATCTATTATGTAATATTGTTCTGCAAATACATTTATATATTACTCTCTTAGAATTTATAAGAATAGTATAACCCTTGAAAAACAAATGTAATCATCAAAAAGGAAGTGTGTGAATTACCTATTACTGAGAAAAACTTTTTAACAATTTCATTCAGTGTTGTGACATTTTAGGAAATATGCATGTGTGTGTGTAATTCATCATGTCACAAATTATTTTTAGCTCATTGTTTTATTTTTGTGTTGTATATTTCCATGGAAACTTTTCAGTGTAAAGGATTCCAGACATATTTTTGCCTTCCTGGCAGATATTCCTTTTTCTGGATCTTTAGTACCTGTTTTGAGTGTTTGGACTCATCCTTTGCCCAAACCAACTTACTAAAACTTCTTTTAAAAATAACACTTTAGTCCTGTATTACATACAGAAAACAGGGATGCTTACGAAGTCTTACTTCGGTCTCATCTACGCAGGCTTCTTAATTCAGGGCCAGTCTGGAGCAGATGCTTTGGATTTGCCCCAAAGACAGCCACACACTCCATCTTCAACCCATGGCAGGACATAGCCCAGATGGTCCACCAAGGCCATCTAGACCCCTTTGACTCTGCTGGATGATCAATTTACTTAGTATAGCTCTAAATATGCTATATGCTGAACCTATTTTGTGGCTCATCCATAATGACTTTCTCATTTTTCATATATGATATTCCAAAACTAAGCCCTGCCATTAAAAACAAACTAAAAATCCCAGGCTCAGTCCTGTCTCAAATTCTGGGGCAACACATTTTCTCCTAAATTATCTTCCCAAAATTAGGGTGTACATTAGATTTGTGTAATATGATAATTTTAGTGCCAAAGCAAAATACATCCGTACTGTCCAAACGTATCTCCCTCTATGAATCATTGTTGAATTTAAGATCATCTGAGGAGGCCCTGCTCTCGGTCCTGCTTTCTTCGCAGGTGCGACTGGTGGGGATGAGTGACAGGGCCTTTTCAATGGTGGCCCCTTGGCTATGGAACTCCCTTGCCAGTGATATTAGATCAGCCCCCTCCATCTTGATCTTCTGTAAGAGAGTAAAAACATGACTCTGTAACCAAGCCTTTGGAGAA
The DNA here is from genome assembly GCF_035594765.1 of Anolis carolinensis. Classification (NCBI taxonomy): domain Eukaryota; kingdom Metazoa; phylum Chordata; class Lepidosauria; order Squamata; family Anolidae; genus Anolis; species Anolis carolinensis. The sequence continues at coordinate 56,775,077 of NC_085841.1, forward strand.
TCTGTGAAATAAATATATATGGATCGATGTGTAATGACTATAGGAATGGCCCCGATTATGCTTGTGGATTATATGATTATTTGTGATTGTATGGTTTTAAATGTCTTTAATTGTTTTAATTGTATTTTATTATTCTATTAAACGTCTATTTTAATTTGTGTTGTTTTTAAGGCATCAAATAGCTGCCTATATGTAAAGCTGTCTTGAGTCCTCTTCAAGGTTGAGAAAAATGAGATAGAAATATCGTAAATAATTAAATAAAAGGGGTAAGCTACTTCAGGAGCACCTGGAGCTCCTATTTGAGGGACGCCATTCTCTAATTTAATTTCTATGGCTCAATGCTATGCAATGCTGGGATTTGTAGTTTGGTGAGTCATGAGCATTCTTTGGTAGAGGAAGCTCAAAATGTTGTCAAACTACAACCCCTAGGATCCCATAGCATTGAACCAAAGCAATTAAAGTTGATTCATTCTACAGCATAAATGCACCCCAAAGTTTTCTTTTTCATTGTTGATAGCTTTGGTATTCTAACACTTTTGTATTTAAAGAAGGAATTATAAGCCTGCAGCCACTGTAATGCACACCTTTTTTGGTCAAATTACAAAGAGTGCACTTTCCGCCACTGCGCATTTTGAAAATTGGGGTGACCATTAGATTCGATGGCACATTAGACTCGAGTAAATATGGGTATCTGTTAAGCAATGAAGTGAAGTATTTCCTTGTAAATACATGTTCAGCAATTGAGAACACGTTCAGTACAATCAGGAGCAAAGAATGAAGTCGTCTATTCAGTGAATTGTATCATCTCCAGTGACTTTTTACCATAGGATTAATATATCAGTTATCTATGACGTTAAGAAATAACTGCATTAGGACTTTAGCAATGAAAACTTTTGAGAAGGACAAATGATCTTCACGAGAAATTAGGCTGAAATACTTTCTGTAAGAGTAATTAATATATAGGCAGTCCCCAGGTTTCAAATTCCCGACTTACAAACGACTCATAGTTAAGAACAGGGATGAGATGATAGGAAGTGAGAGAAATCTATGCCTTGGAAGGGAAAGAGTTATCAGGAAGAAAAGGTGTCTACTGAAGCTTTTATCACCAATCTTTGTTTTAACAACAATCCATTTTTTTTTTCAAAATCCAATTATCACAGGGGAAAAAAGTTAGGTGAAATTTTTTTGAACCAGAGCCCAGACAGCAAAACAAACACCACAGTGGTGTTACCCCCTTCCCTATGCTATTCAAAGCATATATGTATATGTATATGTATATGTGTGGCTGGAGTTACACTTAAAAATGTACCTGTTCCGACTTACATACAAATTCAACTTAAGAACAAACCTACAGAACTTATCTTGTATATACCTTGTTTGTTACTTAAGGACTGCCTGTATATTTTTTTAAAAGGATGTTGTAGTTGTTCTCTTGTGCTGGGCTTGGGGAGGAACTAAATCTAGTATCAGAGAAAGGGAAATTATCAAAACACTGAGCTTTCATTTGAGATTCTGGCCTCATTTGAGTGGGAGTATAAAACGTGGCAGCTACATATGTAATACCCTTTGAATATTGACGTTTATATATTGACATTCCTCTCTGTCTTCTTTCTCAATTTCATTTGCCATGTCCTTGTACTACAACTACTGCTTCTGTTTCTTTTCCATCTCTTCTACAATCCATTTCTATGAGTGCAGTACCAGTCTCGCCTGACCAGCTCAGTTATACTGCTTTTGTTGAAACTGTTACTGTTTGTTTAGCATCTCTTTCTAGCCTCTTGCTAGTTGTGGCCCCTGGATTGGTTCCATTAATACAAACTACTGCCGTTATGGACTCTTCTGCATCATTGATTTTCCCGTTTACGACTCCTACTTTTCAGTAACTCCCACTAGATATCTCTTCTGATGAGGACTGTCTTCCTCTCCATCTTCTACTTTATCAGTTGCAACCTCTCCTACATAACAGTAGATGAACATTCCTTTTCACCACCAGATGACCTCAAGTCATATGCCAACTTATTACGATATATAGTTATATCATTTGCTTCCTGCTAAGCTCCTGATCTCCAGAATGTTCTGGTTGTTGTTTATGCATAGGCACAAAACCCATTGTGTTAAGGGCATAGATGATCACTGGGAAAAAAAATCAGTTACAGGTGAGCAACTTGCGCTTGTCTTTTATGAAATGAAAGTTGAAACAGCAATGAAAATAGACTGATTTCTCACAAACATGAATTGACTTTTAATTTAGAGTCATTCTGGTGCCACTGCTACATTCCTAGTTTTAATTTGTGTATATTCATATGCAAATATGTTCTTTTTTCTTCCCCACTTCAGCTTGTTCCTCCATTTAAACCTCAAGTGACATCCGAGACAGACACGAGATATTTTGATGAAGAGTTTACAGCTCAAACTATTACAATAACACCACCTGAAAAGTGTGAGTATCTCAGTAGTAGACAGGAGAAGCATATATATTCATGTATGTAGACCTCAAGTATAAGTTAAGAGCAGGTTTTGGAATCAAAATTATGAATTTTGAGATGACCCTTGGGTAAAACTTAGGGTAAAGGTTAAGATTAAAATGTAGAGGCATGTAACAAACGTTGTTAAGGTACTAGAGCACCTGCTCTCATATGAGTTGCATATAAATGTCAAAGAGCAATTCTAACAGGGCTTTTAAACATTTATGCTGCATTTTAAATATAACAATTTAATCATTCCTTTTTATAGATCCAGTAAATATTGACTTAGTGTACATCTTTAAATGATCACTGAAAGAAATGGTTAAAATGAACATATTTTCACTTTACATTTTCATTTCAATTGTTTTATGCACTTTAGTGGCCATAGTTCAGGGTTGGCCTATAATTTCTTATATTGTTTATGTAATCTCATAATTTGTTTAGCATAACCGGAAACAACATATGTTTCATCTTCCTGTGGTTTTTAATTCTGGAAGAAGTAATAAGATTTTGTTCTGCAAGTACAGTTCCATTGAAGAAGTGGTCTTTTTCTTCCTTTTTGAAACTCTTTGTGAAAATATTAAATGTATATGCAACATTCCATCAATTTTAAACATTAAGATAACATTTTGAAATCTTATTTTTAAATACATATGGAAATACTGAACATGTGTGCAAATCTCAGTGAATATTAAATGCTAGAATAACTTTCTGAAACATACAGAAAAACATTTTACTTAGATTACCTTTAAGTTTTACGTTACAGATGATGAAGATGGCATGGACTGCATGGACAATGAAAGACGACCACATTTCCCCCAGTTTTCCTATTCTGCAAGTGGACGAGAATAACTCTTTGTTTTGTTCTGCTGCTTCAGTCATATTAGATTTATCACTAAAATGATTCCTGAACATCACCACCAGTACTTGCTATTGTTTAGAATAGCAGAGCACTTTCAGAGATCATTCCAAATTGAACAAGTTCCTTTCCTGACCAATCAGCCTCTTTGATTTATCTGCATGACTTTTTATATTGGTCCAAGGTCCCCCGCTGATACTGCTGCCCCAGTGTTTCAGCATGAAAGTAACCGTAAGAAGCAATCCAAAAATATTGTGATGTTAGATGACAAATTCTCAATGGTGCATTTTATGCACAGCTGGCTATCCTATTGTCTTCTCAGAGCGGAGGCTAAAGGACATGTTGGACTGGGATGTATTCCTCAATTCTTTTAGAAGACAAATCAGAATTCTAGTTTAAAAAATAACCATTTGCGATGTTTTCACACATCAGTTTGAGCTGAACCGAAGCTGGAGACATAGAAGGTGGTGGTGTACATATGCAAAGCTTTGATAGGCATATCATCACTTGAATCAGACTTGTCATTAACATCTGGATGAAAAAATCAGGAGGACTAATAATTGTTAATATATATATAAGTATATATATATATAAATATATATATATATATAATTTTTTAATTACTGTTGGATACTACACAAGAAGCAAAAAGGTTGGGACCACCTAGCCTTCCACTACTTCCAGATTCATGTGCAATTATGGAGAATGGGACCTTTAAAATACAAGAAATTAAGGCATAAAAGCAGCAATTGAAGTTGTTTGAAGGTCTTATGATTTGCATCTCGCTCATGTTTTTCTTTTTCTTTGTTGATATACATCACCTCTGGAGGCTGAAGAATGTAGTCAGGCTTGTAACAAAATTGCTTTTCACCAAAATTTGTACACTAAGGTAAACAGGAGTTTGCCTTACATGTTTTCTTTTTTTAATTTTCAGTTTGTGAATTAGCTTTTTTTTCTCCAGGTGTTTTAACTGAATATTTTTGTTACAGTTTAGTAGTATTTATTTTTTAGTGACAACGATTGTATGTGTCATGTTTGCAAATGCTGCTACATCCTAGAAGAGGCTTACCATTTATTTTGTAATGTATGGAAGGACTGTACAAGCTGAACAAAATAATGCACTTTTTCCTCCCGTGTGAATATGTTAACAAGGCTGAAAGTGTACCATATGCATTGCGTTGGGCGTCTGTAGATGACACATTTCCTTATGGTCCAGAGAAAATCCCAAAGCCATATTATCCAGAGGATTTGTGCACTCTTTCTTCAAGGTGAATGTAGGGTAGCATCACTGAAAAGTTCTAGTCATGAAGTTTGCAATGATTACAAGAACACCTTATTACAGTTTTCCAAACAGTAGAATAGATTTATGACAATAGCTATTTCTAAGTGATGTTTGAGTCCTGGCCATAACTGACATAGCATTCTTAGTAAAATGAATTATTTTTCTCAGAATATTTATTGCCCAGGATTTCAATGAATCATATTTTATAGGGTTTTTTTTTTAAAGGTGAAGGAAAACAGTTTGTAATGCAGCCTTTGGTACTGGTAGTTGGGATTTTCAAAATGAGCCAGTATATGTCAAGCAATGCATGTCAGTGGTAATGACATCACCGAATGCTACTCCATGGGATTATTGTTGAAGTATCTTGGCTTTTCAGCTCTGTAACAAACTGTGATTTAGCTGAGTGTTATGATTGCTGTGTACATGACTTTTGAAAAGAAAATAATATTTACCTGCAGATGTCTCAGCCTCTTGATGCTGAAAAAGATAACCCTAGGTTGAAAATCACTGCAGGCAGTGGAACAGTCTGGGGTTTTCAAGAGATAGGTAGGCATTTTATTAAGGCAGCTAAGACAAACCTACACTTTCCACAAGCAAAGTAGATTAGATTTGATCTTATACTTGTACTGTAACAGGTCATGAATAGTGTGCATCACTTGAGTGAAAGGAATACAGGATAAAACTAGATCTGCACTTATCATTAGAAATTATGACACTTAAATAGTCAGGAACAATCAGAGTGAATCAGTGTCTACACAGACTAGTGTCCCAATATAACAGAGGTAACCACATGATGTGTAATATTCACAGTGGTCCTAGTCCAGAGCTTCTTAATACAAAAATTTCTCTGTTTGACAGGTGGACAGTTAGTCAGCTGTGAATCTTCTTCACCCATTAGTCTGGGGTAGGGCAAGATAAGAGCTCAATGGCATCATCATGCTCCAAATAGATAATCCACACTGATGTCAGAGATAGACTTTTCTGCTGTGTGTTAGATCCATGCCAACCAAAACTAGGACCACATGCACTAACTACCCTGATGTTCGACAGCCAGTTTTTCCTCCAATGTGACACCCTCTTGCATAAGCATGGAATCTGTATATGGATCACCTTTGGTGGGTTGGAACAAGTATGCTTTCTGTAACCTAAAACATTTCTTAAATTAGATTAGACTGCAAGTTTACAGTAGTGCTGTTTTAGCTCACTTCTGAACTTTAGAAAATCATTTTACATATAATCAAATGTTAAGCTGTTCTATTCAATGTTAGAATACTATTTATAGAAGGCTAAAAATGAATTATGTGCAAAACCAAGCAGAATATCAATCTGGCATTCAGTAGACCCCCACTTTTACATTTTGAAAATAGTAATAATTCTGCATTCTAAATTATTAATACTTTCATCGTAATGGCAAGCCTGGTGACAATAGGTAATTATAACCTGTTTATTTCAGAATTGCTAACATAGTGATCTCAAAATATCACATTCTAACTCTTAATTTTGAAGGCTGGTAGTAAAACAAAGCAGTTATTTTCAGTATAGAGAAATTTCCGAAACAGAACATATGTAGACTAATTCACTACATTGTAGCTGGATGGATAGTTTGCCTTATGTGGCCTCAAGTTTGCGTCTCTGGAGCCTAGGGCATTATGATAATGTACTAAGAACTGGGTCATTAATTACTGTAGGAAAGACCTTTCTTCTCCAAGTATAACATTACTGAGAATACCAAATGTAAAGCAACTGTTGTTATTGGAACTGTTTTAATTATATTGGAAAGCACTTTGTATCCCAAATGGGAAGACAGGCATGATTTTAAATACATAACAAAAACATGTTGCTGTTCCAAAAATATAACATGTAAGCACTATTGCTCATTTTTCCTTGGCCTCGCAGGCTTAGACTCTCAAAGACCTTGCTGTAAAGGAATTATGTATAGAGAAGAGTCCAATGTGTCACTGATCTAATAGTCAAGGCCAATGCTTTTTTCCTGCAATTAATGAGTAGAACTTTCCTATCTTTGCTAATCAAATACTTGGTTTGTAAGTATAATAATCTCAATCTTCATATGATAAATGATATCATATGATAGCATAAATCATTTCCAGCTGTTTCTGGCACCTTCAGTTCAAGGGCATTTTCTCAGAGGCAGAAGGAGATGCCTTCCAGTAAGTACTCAACTTTGAGATTACATCTTATCCATAAAGGACATAGAGACTTGGCAACCCAATATCAATTAGTGATTTGGGAGTTATACAGTCAGCCCTCTGTATCCATGGGAAATTGGTTTGTGCTCTTCCTGTATGCCGGGGGTTGGATTAGATAGCCTTTGTGGTCTCTTCCAACTCTATTATTCTATGATTATATGAACTAAAAGTCAGTGAATGCTCAGTCAGCAATACAACTTCTTCAACCTGTGCTACTGCTAGAGTATTTTTGATCTGCAGTTGAATAAATTAGTAGTATAGAACCCATAGTTACAGAAGGAATTCAGCCCACCGCTGACACTAATGCAAGCTTCCAATAGACTTCGACAGCACTTCACAAAAACCCTAAAATTACCTTTGCATTGTGAAAAAAAAAAGTAACTCGGTAAAACCATAACACAGTAACACCTGTTTTTGTAGCATAGATGTGATATAAAATAATTTTATAAGCCTCTTCTGTGGAATGATGACATTCAGCTAAACAGTACAGCACATGCTGTTTGCTCACTCCTGTGGGATGTTATTGTAACATCAGAGCTGTTTACATGGAATCAAATTATTTTGAACTGAACCAATGCAATGTTGTGTAGACTTTCCATGTGTTTTTAATGTATTCCTTTTTTTCTAAATACAACATAACCAAAATCCTAGGTAAAGCATTTTCCTGGTAACGTCAGAATGGAAATTGTGGATGAATTTTGGCAGACAGACATTGTTTCTTGGTTTGCCAATTATTTTTACCTCTGTTAAACATATCTGTGATAGCTATATTAAATAGCCTCATACTGCTTGTTAAAATCTGTTTTCACATGTCAACACAGAGAAATTGTACTTTTCCCAAATCTAATGGAGAACATCATCATGTGAGCTCTGGGCTCAAACTGGCGGGCTAAAATATCATCAGGATTTTCTGCAGTAGCCTCTATCTTTGTTCTTGACTTGCTTTGTAACAGGTTCTCCAAAGAGGCCTTAAGTACCTTATTTGACCTAGTTCTCAATACATTATTATAATATTGACTATGTGGAGGATGAGAAGTAGGCCGTGTGTGTGTGCGCGCGCGTGCTTATGCTGGCACATAGGAACAATACCCCACCATCACCATAGAAAAGGGGCTGATATCAAAGAAATCTTATGGCTCTCTGTTTCTTTCAGTGACAAATGTCCCCACAGAATTGTATGTGCCCCAAATGTTCTAGCATTTGAAATGAATAGCTTTTGTCATGTGCTATATATATATATATATATATATATATATATATATATATATATATATATATTAGGGGCAATTAAAAGTAACAGGGAAAATGTTTAAAATTAACTCCATTGCACTCTGTTGTTACTGATACCGAATTGTATGCAATGTTAACATGAGAGAACAACTGGTGTCCCATGTCTCCTTCCTATGGTTTTCCCAATGATGTAACTAGAAATATGGTGGACAAGTGGGTGTTTTTTCCTCTAATGTTGCACTGGATCCAAAGGGCTCTTTCTATTGAAAGAACTGCTTCGATTGGTGGAATTAGCAGAAGGGCAGTCCATTGTGCATCCTCATAATGCTCCAGATACGGAAAATACTGGAGAAAAAAATTCAGAATAGGAAGGCTATATTTGGGAGGGAAATCTCATCGTACTAGTGGGAACCTGCTAGTGCAATGTGGGATGTAACTTTGCGTAACTCATGCTACTAGCTTTATGAGTAGAAAACCTTGGCTTGTTATTTGTTGTCAGCAGCATTTCTTTCTGTTTTTTGGCCATAGAACATGGTTGCTTTGATGACAAAGCAATGCTACATTTGAGCCCAGGCCATCAAAAAAATGGACCTTTGAAATATTTTAAGTAGGTATTTCAGAGTCATGCCCCGAATATATCTTAAGAAGTGGAAATAAAGCTGAGAGTATTCTTGATTTTCTCTGATTTCTCACAGCTTCCTCCGAGTTTGGCTAGACTACGAAATGAGATTTTAATAACATTGTACATTTCAGACTTGTTGACTCCAGCTTGTACTGTCTTCCAGGACATAACATGTGCCCTCTTGTACTGCAGCCATCTTATGGAAAAAAATGTCATTCCTGTTTATATTTGGGCAGTTTTGCACACAGCTTTTGCTTTCAACCATAACAATTCTTCCAACACAGTTCTGCTAACTACAAAGCATTGATTCCAGTATTGTTTTATGTATTTTCCAACTTTCTTTGCTTGCTTTTGAAGCTGGCAGTTCTTGCACAGGCCATGTGCTTCTCCTAGAGTACAAATGTAAGGTTTTCCTTACTAACTGCAGGGTCTCTATATTACACCTCAATGTACACACTTTGCTGCTACTGTTTGTACTGTCTACAGTAGAATTTCCTTATCTTGCTCCTGGTAGTGCATTACAGGCAAGCATGAAATGTAAAGTATTTATTTAAATAAAAACTCTAAATTGGTAATTGAATTTACCTCCCTGTAGCTTTAGAGTTTGTGAGATTTCTTGACCTTACTAGTTCTTTCATTAGACCCATGACAGATCTACTCATATGGTTAAGGCCATTAAGCAGACAGGACTACAGATCCAAGGAACCGTATTACTGTTGGTCATACTTAAAACTGTTGATTTCCTAAGTATATGACCCACAAGGATGTGAAATAGCTACAACCGTTTTTGTACACTGTACATCCTTTGTATTTTTACACATATATGATAGGGATGCACATTATTTTCCTTCGTACAGACAGCTTAAATAAAGCACTATGTCAATCTGCTACTTATGTGTTTATTGTTGCTTTTGTTTCAGGGTGCAAATGTGTATAAACTTTTTTAGATTATGATTTTTTTTATAAAAGCAACTATCACAGAAAAATGGTTAACTAAAGCAATATCTTTGTAATTGCAAATTACAGCAGATATAAATGTTGTGGAACAGTTCAGAAGATGATGAATTGTAATACACAGTCCACATAAAAGCAATTCTTGATTTTATTTTGACAATGTGTGTGCATTCTCACATCATACATGTGATAATTGATAGATGATGCCATGTGCTTTATCAATCTAAATGTATTTTTGGAAAATTACTATTTGCTGCTATCCTATATGATGATTTCTCTTTTCAGATAGGGTTGAAGAGTCCATAACTAAAAATATTTATGAAGTGCTAGTTATGTGGAAGTTATTCACTATCCAGAAGACTCATAGTATTTAAAGAACAAGGAAACAGAATTAAGTAAAACCAGACTATAAAACAAGATGCAGGAGTTTTAATGTTTGTAGACAAGTTTGCTAAATTAGAAGGTAAAATTGGAAGTTTGAGTTGGAGATGGTTTAAGGAAGTAGATGTGTTTTTGAAAGCAAAAAAAGAAATTGCCAGAGCATTACATGTTTAGCTTTAGTAAGGTATTAATGAGGCACAACGATGCAGGAAGTTAAGAGATGAAAGATTCTAGATGAGCAAGAAGCTACTGGCTAGGAACGTAAAGGAGGAATGAGAAGGTAATAAACAATGTGAATAACAGAAAAACAGACGAATATGTGGTGTGCCAACTAAACTTATTGACAGAAAAATGGTATCCTTCTGCAGGTAATTTCTAAACATTTTATTTCAGATATAGGACCATCTTGGAAACAGCCACAGTTGCACAATTAAATTGATAAAACTAATATTTTAAAATATGTGAAGATATGTAGTGTCATTTCCATTGTTTTTTGAAATTGAAGTGTCAGTTTGTGAACAGTAGGATACATTATTTAAAAAAACCCCAAGATCAACATTTCTATAAAAATATTTGAATTCAGTTCACACACAATAAAACAACTTAAGCAGTGGGATAACAAAGTTTCAAACTTGACAGAGGGAAGTCCCACATACCACAGCCTCCCCACTAAGTACAGTAATCTGACTTGAGGCATCAAAAGAAAATTTGTAAATAACTTTTTGGGCCTTTACTATTGCTCTCCAGTAACTTATGATCTGAGCACTATACATTTTAATAACACATTATAGTATATTATTTATTATTTTCATGATAGATGTTATATACTCAAGAAAAGCCACAGCACAGTACAGCTGAACACCCTCACAAATTTACTGCTGATTCAATTTATTGTGGGCTTATAAAGCACAGTAAGATATTTTCTATGATATTTATTATCAGGAAATAATTTGGATGGAAATCAAAGTATCATTCTGAATAGCGTGCTGTTGGAGCCTTGTAATCTCGTCCTTTTGACAATGCTGAGCATTGTAACAGCCTCCAATAAAAAAACCTGAAAGGTAAGGAGAAACAGCAGCAGAAGTAACTTAACCTTATAATGCTAGCTGTGAACTCTGATTTCACAATGGGTGGTTTTAATTTATTTCCCCCATTCACACCCAGGTTTCACGGAAGCTTTTCTAAATGTCCTGCTTCCCAAAGTGCAATGAAAAATAGATAAATATTTTTACATTTCTTTGTGCGGTATTGTTTGATGGACAGCACAAAAATCTTATTTTGTCCTCTATATGGGATGCACAATGGTCATTCTTTTTTTTTAATAAAAAATTCCTCAGTCATTCTTGCAGATGGCTTTGATGGCTTTGTCATGATTGCTTTCACTTTTAGAGCGCCATGAGGTCAGTTATTTCATCTAAAAAGGAAGCAGAAAAATTAGTGCCTCACTATAAAATATTCAAGTGTTCTAAATGTTTATAAACCAATTCTTCAAGAATAAACCAGTGCTGCTATGTACATTTTGCTTTTGTTCATTATTATGTTATGTCTTTTTTTCAAGAAAGTCCAGGTGGCATACACTGGGTAACAGGAGTTACTGTATTTAGGATCTGATGAAACACAGAACTCCTACCTAACTTTATTTCTTAAACCAGATGTGTCACAAAAATAGTAATATATTCGAATCCCATTTTTAAACTAAAAGTATTTAAAGTAGCTTAGAGCATAACAATAAAATCATATAACGAAAAGGACTACTAGCCTTTTGGAGGTACAATGAACACAATACAACCAACACCTCCAGCACCAAATGAGAACAGAACAGCCGCAAGATGGAAGGATGTTACACATTCATAATGCCATCAAGGTGTTACAAATTTAGGTTCCAAATTTAGGTGGAAAATTTATAAGCTCCATTGATTCAGCAGGCTGCTCTAATTGTGATGAATAATTATGCTTAGGCTTAAAAGTCTATCAAGCTATTCATATCTTTAGTTTCAGACAAAAGAAATACAGAGCGAGTTTGATAAATTTCAATTGGGAAAGAATTTTAGATCTGTAGCATTAGGAAATAAGCAATAATTTTTCCATGTTCATTTGCTCAGTCTGAAATGTTATGTTCTCCAACATGGATCTTGTCTCCTAGAAAAGTCTACATGTAAATAATTGGTTCGTTAAGATAATCTGGAGCCAAGCTGTTTTGAGGTTTTTATGATTTCAACACAAAAACAAAGGCTGCCATTTTATTGTGCATCATTGTGGGATGTTTGATTTCCAAGATGCCTCCAAATCTCAAATAAATTGTAAAGTTCTGCTAGGAAACAATAAACCAGTTAGCCTACCACATAGGAAGAGAAAATATTGACAATTATAGTTACTGAAAGAATCAGAAGAATGGTTAGATTTCCAGTGACTCATTTTGTCTATCCAGAATTCTGGTCACAGAGCAAACTATAGAAAAATGAAGATAAGTAATATATAGTATGCAATAGCCAAAATGAGAAGGAACAAATCTATAAATAGGTATCAATCTTGTGGTTGATACACACATTCATGTAAATCATTTGGTCTAATTACTTTTAGTCTCAGTAGTATGTGGAATGGTTCTTATTTGACATGCAACACTAGGCACCAGGTGATGAAAAAATTTGACTTATAGAAATTAATCTACAGAGGCATTTCATAACACTTGAACCATGTTTTTTTCTGTCAGTAATTGTAGGCCAGCAAACTAAACTTCATTGTGGATAATCGGAAAAGAAAGAACTTTAGCAATGTGGCAAAAGAAACACTGGAAATCTAACAGCAGAATGCTTTCAACGACCACAGGAAAGGCAGTAATCAAAGGCTGTGGATTTGGCAACTAGAGGGGAAAGTAACAGCTTGGAGGTTTTCACAGAAGCATCTACATCTGCCATTTGTGTTGATAATGTCAGAACATCAGAAAAATAATCAGGGAGAACTAGGAAGAGTTTATTGTTGGTTAGACAGTTATGCATGTACTTAACTTGCTACTGAAATCAACCTGACACCACCATACATTTGGTCTGGACTGTGCCTTAGCTACATTTTATCAATACTGTTCTCAGCTCAGTTTGTATTTATTAAGATTAGCAAGGCATTTTGATGGCTGGATTCAAGGATAGTGGATAGCTATTCCCGTTCTAAAGCATAAATTGAAGTTCAGTCTTTTCAGTTAATACTCTGGAGAACTGGTTGCACAGCTGTTTGCTTTATCCATTTTGTTTTTCTGGGTAAAATGACATAGTGTTGCACCTCTTCTGTTTATTTCTGTCAAGCATGTACACCTTTATTTATTTATTTGGGTTGTTGTTTTCTAAACCCACCCTACTGCTGAAAATTCAGGGTGGATAACAGTAAGAAACATTTTAAACCTGTATTTAATAAATATTTATTACATATTTTAAAGATGGAATGAAATTATTTGGCATGATAATAATAATCACTATTCAAATGTATTATTAGTACTTTTTAAGTTACCAAAAACATCCTCAGAGCATTGAAGATTGATGGGTTTTATACTGAATACATAGCATTCATATCATTATTGGTAATAAGTGAACACGTACTTTAGAAGACATTTATCAAACAGTGTTACAATGGGTTCATTCCCCCCCCACCCACCCCCACCCCGATATTAGTACATGGTAGAATGTTGAAGTAACAACCTCTTTGCTCCAAAGTAGCTTTATAGTATCAGCTATGAACCATTCTGTTTATTCGCCTCTCAGATTTGGTTCAGACTGATTACTTTCCGATCTCTTAATCATACTTTAAAAAATGGGTTTATACCTCAGGCTTTCATTCTCTTCCTCTTAAGCTTACAAACAGTTCCTTTCTCCCACTTCATTTCCCTTCATACTTTATATCATGCCCAAGGTTAACATTTTGCCTGCATCAACAACCATGGCCAGCTTTTGATTTAATTGCGAAAAGGGTAGCTGTGCAGCAAAAACAACAACGAACAGAAGAGTCTTGGGATCCCATACATACTAATATATGTATTAGAACTTGAGGTTTCATAGTTGTCTAGGTTCACAAACGTTTGTGCCACAATAATTTTGATTAGAATTTGTGCCAAAACTCATTTTGCTTTTCAAAAGAGTTTGTATCGATGGCAACTCATTTCAAGATCTGGTTTACTTCTAATTGGTAAGAAATTAAATCACTGAATAGTTTATGTGAACCAGACAGAATCCGAAAAGAAGTGAGAATGTGTGTGTGTGTGGGGGGGGGGATTCAAGCAAGCAGGAACATACAAGCAAAAGAGTGAGAGAATGAAGAAACACAGGATCAGTAGCATGCAGGTCTGAGGACTGCTTCTGGCATTTTAACTATAAGTAAATTAATGGAAATTTTGTGGAAGAATTAGCAGCAATTTAACAAATCAAGATTCTATCATATTACTTCCAGAAAATGACCAAGACTTGGAATGAGTATTGATGAAAGTTAAAGAAGGAGGTGCAAAAGCAGGTTGAATATTAAGGCAAAAAAAAGCACTGAAATAGTTACAAGATTTCTTATTACCCTTTCTTAGTCATTAAACAAAATAGAAACTGTAGCCAAGAATGTGTTGTCGAAGGCTTTCGTGGCTGGGATCATAGGGTTGTTGTATGTTTTCCGGGCTTTATGGCCATGTTCTAGAAGTATTCTGACGTTTCACCCACATCTATGGCAGGCATCCTCAGAGGTTGTGAGGTATAGAGAAACTAAGCAAGGAAGGTTTATATATATCTGTGGAAAGTCCAGAGTGAGAGACGAACTCTTTGTCAGTTGGAGGCCAGTGTGAATGCTGTAGTTATGTCGTGGCTGTCGTGAATGCTGTTGTGGCCCCCCAGCTTTGGAACCTGCTCCCTAGGGAGATTAGGCTGGCCCCCACCCTCCTCTCCTTCCGGAAGAATCTGAAAACATGGCTTTTCCAGAAAGCCTTTGATGAGTGACTTTGTTGGTTTAAGATGCCTGCCTACGTAATAATAGACCCACTGATCTGCCCTCTCATTGTCACTATTGTCATTTATAGTACTTCATTGACTATGTCAATTATGTAACTATCCCCCCCCCCCCCCCGACTTGACACATTCACCTTTTGGCCCAGACTTGTGTTTGATATACCTGTTTTAACATTTTATCCTGTAAGATTGTCCTTTTCGATTGTTTTACCGATATTGTTGATTTATTGTTGTAAATTTGTGTTTTTGTTTTGATTTTATATTGTGATGTTGGGCAAGGCCTCATGTGAGCCGCCCCGAGTCCCTTCGGGGAGATGGGGCGGGGTACAAGAATAAAATTATTATTATTATTATAGTTAATCACCTTGATTAGCATTGAATAGCTTCATCTCCTGGCGTCTTCCTGCCTGGGGGCATCCTTTGTTCAGAGTCGTTAGCTGCCCCTGTTTCCCATGCCTGGAACTCCTCTGTTTTCCAACTGACAAAGAGTTCTTTTCTCATTCTGGACTTTCCACAGATATATATAAACCTTCCTTGCTTAGTTTCTCCATACCTCACAACCTCTGAGGATGCCTGCCATAGATATGGGCAAAACGTCAGGAGAGAATACTTCTAGAACATGGCCATACAGCCCGGAAAACATACAACAACCCTGAGGCTAAGAAATCAGAAGAATACTTGGAAGGGCAGCTATGAAGAAACTAGATAGATATATACATAAATTCCAAAGTCTGAGTTAGCCAGGCCATAGGATCTCTGATTTCTATGTATGACTGTGAAATCTGGATGGTGAAGAAAGCTAATAGGAAAAAATCAACTCATTTGAAACACATTGCTGGAGAAGAATTACAAATATTGTGAACTACTAAAAAGATAAGGAAAAGAGTCTTAGAGGAAATCAAGCCAGAACTCGCACTGGAAGGCAAGATGGGGTTGGACTGGATGGCCCGCGAGGTCTCTTCCAACTCTACGATTCTATGATTAAACTAAGGCTGTTGTAATTTGTACATATCATGACACAACATGATTCAATAGAAAATGCTTCGTAAAGTGGAAGGCAGTCAGAAAAGGACTCTACAGGTGGATTGATTCCATCAAGAAAGTCACAGCTTTTGAGTTTGCCAGATCTGAGCAGGGCAGTTGATTGCAAAGGCTCTTGGACATCTCTCTTTCATAGGGTTGTGATAAATTGAAGTTGATTTGGTGGCAAATAATAACAAATAAATTGAAAATAGTATGCTCAAAGCATCTATGAAGCATAAGCACCTCATAGCAAAAAGAAGTTGGGCATTACCACTGGCACATGCTTAAGCCTGCTTTCAACTCCTTGCAGGGCAAAAGTTGTTATTCCCCATGAATCACAATTGATTCTTCATGGTAAACACAAGAAAAATAAGCAAACAGTAACATCTTTGATTAAGAATGTGAAGCGGAAGAAATAAAGGCAAAGAAATCTTAGAAAAGAAATATGCATTTCTTTCTTCATTCTCCTTGTTGCCCTTACCCCCACACAGTTAATTGTGATCAAGGAAGAAAAGCATTGCAGTAATAATTGAGGCCGCATTCTTGATGATTCTTGATAATGGTGGTGATGATGTGTGTGAGTGGTAGGACAGATGTAATAAAATATGCAATGTGTGGAAGGAAGGGCTACAATAGTATGTGATTCTAGTGCTTGACACAGAAACATCTATAGATCTTTGTTCCTTATAGAAGTACTACTAAATATGAGATAATAAATGCATTTATTTATTTTGTGTTTTACTTTACACTCAAAGTAGAGAAGAAGAGGGTTTTAACTTGGTACAGCAAAATAATAATGCCTAAGGGTACTAAATTTCCCTAACTTTCTTCCCTATATCCCATAATCCCATAATTCACTCACCAGTGCCAATGGTGAGTGAAAACATGTGTGGCCCACAAATTCTCTTTGGTTAATTCAATGTTGGGATTAATTGACTGAACTATTGCCCAAGAAACTGGAAATTCCCAGAACATAATCTGCTTCTTCCAGCACTACAAATCCCTAAACCTTGCTGACTCTTCACTTCCCCCAAACTTTAGTCATCACATTGCTTTACTATACCAGAGTGCTCACTTCATAGCCACAAAGTTCAGAGTAGGGAGGTTGCACATTTGTTCCTCTTAACATCAAAGATAGAGCAATATGGGATGATATTGAAGATGTTCCACAGCATTGCAAATTCCTGACCCCATAAGTAACATCTATATCAGTGGTTCTCAACCTGGGGTCCCCAGATGTTTTTGGCCTACAACTCCCAAAAAATCCCAGCCAGTTTACCAGCTGTTAGGGTTTCTAGGAGTTGAAGGCCAAAAACATTGGGGAGCCCAGGTTGAGAACCACTGATCTATATCCTTTCTTGCAGGTCAAAATAATTAGCTCTTGGCAAAATGTTGGAAATTACAAAAATACAGTGGGGAATAATAATATAATAGCAGTTCAGACCGGTCCATGAGGTCACGAAGAGTCAGAGAAGACTGAGTGAATGAACACACACAGTTCAGACTTACATCCACTATTTTAATTCAAGGTAACCTCAGAAAGTACCAAGAACAGCGATGGGAGTGAATGTGACTTTCATTTCCTTTGTATGCCTCAAGGTCTCATCCAAAGGGAAGATAGATGCATAATGTCACTTATTTGAAAGTGTGAGCAATTTCCCAGAAATCACACCATAAATGTATTTTTGGAGGAGAAAAAGGAAGAAGGACTTGAATGCTAGAAGACATTGCCTAACCATTTCACAAAATCTGAAACTGAGTATCACTTATTTTCTGTTTAGGAAGATATGCTTGCCAAAGTTTAATTATTTAAGAACTTCAGGTTGACAAGTTAAAACAAGATAATGAACATAATCTGCCAGCATTTTCAATGAATGAAGACCATTTCGAAGTAAGCTTCGCCAGTTCAGCATACTAACTGTGATTCATGGGGTAACTGAAAGATAAAAACAAAAGACAGCTTGTCACTTGCAGGAGCCACATGTACTCAGATGTTTCTTCTCTTTGTTTCCTGTGGCTACATTACTCCCCCAAATGTTTGTTGATTGTTAATGGTGTGATGATACAATTAGATTTCAAAGACTTTTGCTTGGAATGGGGTGGTCAATCATTTTCCCTGAGAGGCCAGAAAGATCTTTCATGGTTCTGCTTTGTTCTATTAAAAACAGAGGGCCCATTTGCTGGCACCTCTGCCTCTTTTCCTGAAAAGGTGTGGCACGTTTGTTCCAGAATATATTTAGTGTTGCTATTTTCCTCTAGACTATACAGGGGGGGGCATAAGGATTTCCACATTTTGAAGGGATTTAAAAAAAAGAAAAGAAACAAAGCTATTTAGAATAAATTGTACGTATTTCTGAAAAGTACATAAAAACAGTAGTTTTAATGGGTTTTAAAAATTATATCAGACAAATTAGTTTGTAAGGGTGCAGTTTTAAAGTGGCATGCAGAATCCTCCTCAAACCTCAACTAGATATCCCGAGTACCATGGCATGCTTTTGAGCGGAATGCCTTGGCGATTGCTGAGTGGATGCTCTTACTGCTTCCACATTTTCTGGTGTTCTAATAATGGTTCTAGAAATCCACAGCAAAATCGTTTTCCAATCAGGTACAGATGCATTTCAACCAACAGTGAAGTGTGTATGGAACATGCTCTCTGTGTCGTTATCATGGATTGGTTGTTCTCATAATAAGCTTGAACAACAAAGCCCCGATCTTCACCAGTCCAACTCATGATGATATTGAAAATGACAGTGCCTAACCTACCAAATTAGACCCACCCCACATCTGTACTCCCACTACACCACACACAGTGTCCCCTCAAAATATGGGAGATCTTTATACTAGAACTTGTATAAGGGCTGGGTATCTTCATCAACATAGGAATTTGTCTTTATATGCTAAAAGTGACTAGTAGAAAAACTACCCTGCATTTCTTTAAAAAAATCTGGAAGATTCTGATTATGCAGCCCCTCTAACAGTGAACACATGATACATGCACTGACATAAAAGGAACCAAAACTGGAACGATGCGAAACACAATCGCAATACGAGCATTGCTTAGGTTTGTAGAAGTACACATGCAAAAGAAACACTTGAGGAGAAAAGTTCCTGATCATGTGAGGATTGACTGTCACTAGCCCTAGGATGTTGCCTATTTGTAGATAAAAAGAGAATAAGTAGTGGAATTAGCCTCTTGAGTGCCTTATAACTTATACAGCACCAGAGAGCAGAATGCTTCAAGCTACAATTCTGAATGGGAGTAGTGAGTGAAATTTTGGCACCAGGTATTGGACCTTAAAGGTATCAGATTCCATCTGATCTTGGAAGCTAAATAGAGTCAACCCTAGTTAGTACTTGAGGGGAAACCAGCAGCAAATACAAAGAGCTGCAGGCTATATTCCTGAAAAAGGAACTGGCAAAACCATCCTTGAGCTTTTCTTCCCTAAGAAAATACGCATAAGCATACAGGTAACTTGATAGACGCTTTTGAACTCTGGTGCTGGAGGAAAATCCTGAGTGCCTTGGACTGCAAGAAGATCCAACCAGTCCATTATCCAGGAAATAATGCCCGGCTGCTCACTGGAGGGAAGGATATTAGAAACAGGAAAGCTTGGAAAAGATCATGATGCTGGGGAAAATGGAAGGAAAAAGGAAGAGAGGCTGAACAAGGGCGAGATGGATGGACGGTATCCTTGAAGTGACTGGCTTGATCTTGAAGGAACTGGGGGCGGCAATGGCCGACAAGGAGCTCTGGCGTGGACTGGTCCATGAGGTCACGAAGAGTCGGAAACAACTATGCGGCTGAGCAGCAGCAGCAACTTGATGTCACACACACAAACACTCCAGTTGTACTAAAATATTCCATAAATGAAAACAAAGAAAATTATCCACTCTTGTTCTCCCTCAGTTACAACAGGAGAATATGAGACAAAAAAACCTCCAAACTAGATCACCTGATGGCATTCAAGACAAACATTAAACATGTATGAACATGCTTCTCTCTGAATTTACAATTCCATTTGGAGGATTTTCATTTACATTTGCAGAGATGAAATCTAGTTATTATCTAGTAAAAACCATGATACTGTATTTCACTAGTCTTCATCTCATCAAAACAAGAGAAGGCAGAAGCAGGGAGTATATCCAAGTCAAGAACTGGTTTCTTGGACCTAAGCACGTCTAACTCCCTCTTTGACTAGTTAGCTAATTAGAACTAGATCTGACCTTTCCAACTCAATTAATTTCTCTTAAAAGTTTGGGGTTTTTTACTTAGAAAACCAGTTCAGGGTGATTATTTTCCAGGGAAACAGGTAAACTCTTAAACTAGACTGATATACCAGTGGAACTCAGCTGGCATACATGCATGCTGTGAATCCACACTGCTTTCACTTAGTACTATCACAACCAGTTTTTTCCATTGTAGCAGATTGAATTGTGGCTCTGGGGGTCCAAGACACAGAAAGTCTCCATGCCACTCATCCATTCGAGATCTGTACAGAAAGTGCAGTTCTTGATCAGAAATGTTCTATATAACTGGGCCAATCGTCACAGCAGAGACATCTGTAAATGCCACAACTTCTTATGGTGTCAACATCACATGGATGTAAATTTTTACCATACCCATATGTGAGTAATTTTTCAGGACAAGGACTCAAATACCAATACCCTGTAATGTTTGGGAGTGGGGCCATCCTCTCTGACAGCATTAGGATCATGGCTGGTTTATCTGGTAAGTACTTTCCCAGCATGGAGAAAAAAAGGCCCATGTGCATTCACAGCTGACACTTCTAAACATCCTCAACATGAGGAAAAATTGTACCCCTTGCCTTAGGCAGTAGATAAAGAGGTGGCCTGCCTTAGGTGGTGTCACACATCCCCTGCATCACCAGCTCAGCGGAGCATCCATGATTAGCCTGCCTGCCCTTTGCAGCTGAGCCCAGCAATATGATCAATGATGAGGGCGCCAATCAGTCTACAACATCACCACTGATCACAGGGCTGGGCACCTTGTTCTGGCTGAAGCCTCTGGCCACTTGACTTCAGGAGTGATCAATTTCAGGGGAAGAGCTTGGCTGGGGAGGCCATGGGAATGTTCCTGATGAGAAGGAAAAAAACAGTGATGATTTGAAACTGAGCAGAGGAAGGAAATATGTGGCTAGCAATACAATTTCAATTTAGTATATTACAAAAGTAGATGTGGTACAAATGCGGTGAATCGGGGAGAGTCCTGAGACAAAATACTGCAGAC
This sequence comes from Anolis carolinensis, assembly GCF_035594765.1. NCBI lineage: Eukaryota > Metazoa > Chordata > Lepidosauria > Squamata > Anolidae > Anolis > Anolis carolinensis. The sequence goes on from NC_085841.1 coordinate 56,796,315, forward strand.
TGGGCCTGATTTATTTTGCTGTGACTGTCCTCAGTAGCCTTTTAATCTGAGGTTTCTAATCTAATGTCAGCGTCTGCAATGCTTGCTAAATGGAGTGTCCCACCCACCAATCTCTCCCTGTCCCCGCCCCCCACCATGACATCCCAATCCAGATAGGACGTATTAACAAAACAATGCCCCGTCTCCCCGAAATTGCAGAGCATGAAAGGAATTTTCACATTTTACATTAAAACTATGAAGAAGCCCTTTCACTGTTAAGACAATTGTACTACGTCACTGCAATAGAGGTGAATACAATTTTTTGCTGGTGTGGAAGAGGCCAAAGACAGCAATTCAGTGCTTGATGGGAAAACATAGTCATAAGGTAAAGGTAAAGGTTTTCCCCTGACGTTAAGTCCAGTCATGTCTGACTCTGGGGGTTGGTGCTCATCTCCATTTCTAAGCATTTATTGTATTTTTAATGGTGCTATGTTATGTTGTTTTATATTTTGTTATATTGTATTGCTCTGGGCATGGCCCCATGTTAGCCGCCCCGAGTCCCCATTGGGGAGATGGTGGCGGGGTATAAATAAAGTTTGATTATTATTATTATTATTATAAGCCGAAGAGCCGGCGTTGTCCGTAGACACCATATTAATATAGGATTAATGGACTATACCTTTCAGTCTGATGTCAGATATATGAGTTGGATTGTCAAAAATACTAATCATGGGGGGGGGGGGGCTTTGAGAACATAGAGACTTGTAAGGGATTGGAAATCGTGGAGGAATTTAAGAGAGTCCAGACTGACAATTGTTTAAAGATAACAAATGTGAGTTCATGGGTATCCCAAAAACCATCAGAATATTAAACCGTATTGTACCAACATACTCATAGCCAAATATTATTCTCTGGTCTCCCTTAATTTTAAACCTTGTTTTGAGTGCTACCTGAGTCCGCAGGAAGTCCACTTCTTCCTTAAGTGCCTGCCTTTCCTTATAGAGGTTGTTCTGCTTGTTGAGCAGCTCCACCAACTGTTGGGCAGTGGTCTGGCAATGCTTGTCAAGCTGCTGTAATCTGGATAAAACACAGGAGAAGATGTTTTGGTTATTCTGAAAATTTAAACTAAAGCTTTACTGAGCAGATATGCAGGTATTTGTCTTTGTGTAGCCTGTTTCCCTTACATATAGAGGTGCCTTCAAATCTTTTGACTTTTAAATTAAATGCTTTATCTGGAATGACACTCACAAATTACTCTTGTCATCAGATATTAAACTATTCCTCAATGCGCTATTAAGTAATGTGTTTGTATTTCTACACATTTACATATCATGTAAGTTTTAGTAGTCGTAGATACCAATATATTAGTAATACCGTGTCTATTAGCTATCAGTAATAACATGTTTATGGATGGCTATTACAAAAAAAAGTCATGCAAATTTTACATTTATAGGATTTAGGTTAGCAGAGACCCTTCTTAGTTTAATAAAGTGAGTTTCTTGTTCCAAACTCATATCCAGGGGATTTCTTATTATTATCCCAGTCAGATGAAAATTATAGGATTAGACCTAAAGATGCCCCTCCACATGTGGTGTCTTCGGCTCATACAGGGCTGATCTCATGTTAGAAAATGATACAAATGAAGCAGAAATAAATTCAACAAGGCTGTTGTGTATCTGCCTAGCAAACAGTCAGTATAAGCAACTATTTTTCTTCCACTTCTTTAACAATCACACTTGTCTTGTTTATGTACATGAGTACATATGTCAGCATTTTAAAAGTGTAGGTTTGATGGTCCTTCCCAATTTATTGATTAATGTGAAGTGTATCAGCTCACATGGATGATTTTTTTCATGTAAAGCCTATTCTTTTCATTCAGAGCTTTTCAGGCAAACTAAAAACCAAACAAGAATCATGTGAGCATCTTGCTTTTTACTAAATTTAGACCACAACTTCATAAACAAATTTCCAAAAGCAACATTTAAATAATCCAATTAACTAACTAACCAAATCCATCTCACTACTGACAAGACTCTCAGTCAGGATTTCACAAACTGAAGGCTTATTGTTTTTCAAGGATTTTTCAAAGATGGTCAGGGGACTGGAGAAATACCTTCTCAAGATAATTCAAGGGAATTTTCATATTACATATTAGGGAACTCTGTGAAGGCAAAACAACAACAACAACAACAACAACAACAACAACAACAGTATTCCAGAGGACAGACAGAAGGAGCAAGACATCAAATAATGTGAGAATAGGAAAATTAATATGATATCGGAATTGACCAATAAAACGGAAAAAATAAAGAAGCAGCTGGGAAGATTGACTCATGGTTTCTGAAGTCTCTGTACTAATGGAGAGAGAAGATGGTTTTGAACAAAAGATATATATTATTTAATAGGAACTACTGAAAGCATTTGGCTAAAAATTACAGGAAAGGAAGTAACAGTGATATCTCCATGGGGATTTCCTAGAGATCTTGAAGACAGACTGAAGATCTGGACGATGCTTTCTTAGAACAGATTACTAAATACTCATAAAAGAAAAATACAGCAATAATGGGAGATATCAATGATTGTGATATCTGTTGAAGTCAAACTCTGACAATAATATAAAGTCCAGCAAACTCCTCATCTAGAAGGGAAAAAGCGAAAATGGATTGACTGTCTTGTACTTGATTCTCATCAACTGGGAAGAGCTGATCTATGAAGCAGAAATGGTGGAAACACTGGATAGAAGTAATCACTTCCTTTGGGAATTCATTATATGGAGAGAAATAAAATACAATTATAGTCAGATATGTACTTCGTTGATGTTGTTGAGGTTTTCTTGGCAAGATTTGTTGAGGGGGGTGCCTATGCCTTCCTCTGAGACTGAGAATGTATGACTTGCCCAAAGTCACCCAGTAGGTCTCCATGGCTAAGGAGGGATTTGAACCCAGATATCAAGTCCATCACTGAAGCCATCACACCATGCTGGCTCTCCTGTGTACTCTATACTTTTCAAGAATAACTGATTAGAATAAGTGTTAAGGAAATATTGTGTGGGATCCCATGTTGAAAAATATCAGAACATTTATTTATTTATTTCAATTATTTATATCCTGCCCTTCTCACCCGAGGGGACACAGGGCAGCTTACAAGAAAAGAGGAATAATGATTGATGAGAGTTTCTTTCACATGAAATATTGATAGCACCACTGCAGACAATTGTAAAGAGAAAGAAAACCAAGCTGCATGCATTAAGGGTGTTAAAATAGTTCCAGGATCAGATAGTTCCAAGATCAGAGATTTTTTAAAGCTTTTGACAGATTCCATATGATATTCTTGCACAAAGTTCACAAAACGTAGGGTAGATACTACTATTAGACAAATGTAGTCTACCACTGTTCATCAAATTCCACCCAGCAGACTACTCTTGTTCCACGTAGGTACGTATAACTTAAGAATGATCCCTGTTCTCCCCCTCCCCCAGTACAATATCCACTAGTTTCTCCAGCTGCAGATATGCTAGAGGAAAGAGTAGGTATGTATGTACATATATGTAGAGAGGCAGGAAAGAATTACCTATATTGATTTAGAATGTTTGTCAATAATAAACCTGTTGATTAGAACCCTATAATGGCAGAAATCCACAAAAGGTGTTATCACATGCAAAGGCCAGTGACATACAACTGGCCCTAAATAGGGGTTGCCAAGTGTATTTCCAGATAATAATAATAATAATAATAATAATAATAATAATAATAATAATAATAATGCGGGGTTTTCTGGCATTGTATATTTCTGCCTCTTCTGTGACTGTTCACTTGTATTTTGATTCCATAGCCCACTTGTCAATGGATGTCCAGAATCAGCAGCATCCACCTTTTTATCCTGGGCGATGACCGAGCCGGTATAGACTTCGTTTTGGTTTGATTCTCCATAATGCTAATGGGTTAGGTGCTCTTAGTTCTACTCCTCAGCTGAGACCTCTCTGGCTTGGCTGGACCTGCCGGTAGTTACACTACTGCCAGCACAGCTCTCAGTCATCATTGGAGTAGTTAAGCCCCCACACCACGGCAAGGTGGCATCTACGGGGGGGGGGGGGGGCAGAATATGTAAAACAAAGTGAAGAACCTGCTTTGATTAAAGTCAAAAATCAGAAACTCCTCAAAGCACAGCAGACAAAAAAACAGTATAAGAAAACTGCACTACAAACTAGAGCTGACAGCTGGCACAACAAAACATTGCATGGAAAGTTCCTTGACAAAATTGAAGGAAAAGCTGATAAGGAGAAGACCTGGCTATGGCTCACAAATGGGACACTGAAGAAGGAGGCAGAAGGCCTGATCCTTGCAGCCCAGGAGCAAGCCAACAGAACAAATGCAATTAAGGCCAAGATTGAAAAATCGGCTGATGACCCAAAATGCAGACTGTGCAAGGAAGCTGACGAAACCATTGATCATATGCTCAGCTGCTGTAAGAAAATCGCTATGTGGGCAGTTGAGAAAGCCTTCCTGGCTGCCTGCAAAGCCACGGAGTAGGCATTAATGGCGGCTCTAGCCCGTTCTCGGTCAGATACGCCACGAGTTTTCTGCTAAACGCACTCTAGTCTCCTTCTCGAGCGTTTCATCACTGCCAGCTCCTCCGAGAACCAGGGAGCTGAAGTGACTCTTCGCGACAAGAGAGGACGTTTGGGAGCGTTCGTGTCAATTGCCCTGGACATCTTGCTATTACAGCAATCTACTAAGGCATCGACAGGATCATCAGCACCCAAGACAGGAGAATCCCCAAGAGATCTCAGGAATCCATCTGGATCCATCAGTCTCCTGGGGCGGACCATCTTAATGGGTCCCCCACCCCTGCATAGGTTTGGGGACACGGTAAGTCTTAAACTGATCAGGTGGTGGTCGGACCATGACAATGGAAGAATGTTTTGCTCTTCCACTCCAACCTCACCATCCGTCACAACGAAAACCAGGTCGAGCATGTGACCAGCTTGATGGGTGGGACCAGATATCACTTGGGACAGCCCCATGGTCGTCATGGCAACCATGAAATCTTAAGCTGCACCTGTTAAGGTGGACTCAGCATAAATGTTACGGTCCCCCAGCACTACCTGTCGCTGGGAGACCAACGCCACAACAGAGATCACCTCTGCTAGCTCGGGCAGGGAGACTGCAGTGTCGCAGAGTGGACGGTACACTAGCAGAATCCCCAGACTGTCCCTGGCACCCACCCTAAGATGTACACACTCAGAACCTGTTGATTGCGGGACGGTGCACCTGACCAGGGGGGTGGACTGCCGAAAGACCCCACCTCCTCGCCCCCCAGATCTGGCCTGCTGTTGCACCCTGAAACCCGGAGGACACAGCTGGGGGAGATTTACCCCACCCAGCTCATCCAACCAGGTCTCAGTGATGCAAGCCAGGTCCACTGCTTCATCCACAATCAGATCCTGGATGATAGCTGATTTACCATTGACGGACCTGGCATTAAACAGCAGTATCCTCAATCCAAGGGGACTGTCATGGGTGCTATCACACCTAGCCTTCTCCAGGGTCACAAACACTCTGTTGTGCTTCTCCCTGGGATGATGGGGCCCACTCTTCCTCCTTCCCCACATGACCTCAATGGTCTCCCCCCGCTGGCTCTGGACCCCCCCCCCCTCGGGCAACAGGCAGAATGGATATAGAATTGGGGGGTCCTAGTCAGCTCTCTGTGACCAGGGAGCTACTCAGGATGTTATCATGAGTAGCATCTGAGGATAAGTCCTGCGAGGACTGAAGGAGAGAGCAATCAGGGGAAGTAGACTGGCTAAACAAAAGCAGTGTCTGTGGGTGGGAATTGGAAGTAGATTGGGAGGGGGCTGCGGTTGAACTGGGGAATGCTAAGCAAGTTCTTGGGAGAGATGGGGACCTGATTCGATAGTTTTGGGTGCTGTCCATTCTGGATCTAGCTGTATCATAAGAAGGCAGTTCAAAGCCTGCCATCAAAGGACGAGTTGTAGGATCCAGAAACACCTTCCTGATATTGATGTCCCAAGAGTTCAGTAAAGATTTTCATGTCCAAGGCTCCTCAATTAATAAATTGTCCTCAAAGGTGACAACGAGGCATGTAGAGCAGTCCCAAGCTTGGAAGTCCCTGCATAGCCAGGAAATGGTCTTGATTCTGACTACATTTGGGCTCATAGATAGCATCTGAGACAGGGACTTCTGGACAGCTCTCCTAGAAGTCCATCTGCCCCTATTCAAACATGAGTCTATTATTTCAAACGCCAACTTTTCTGGTTGAAGTAGATATTCTTGGTGGCACACTGGATCCGATATACAGAAATCATACTCAGGTGTTCCCTTAGTAATTGTCCCTTGTAAACCCATATCCACTTCCCTATACCCAGCCCTCCCTTCCCCCTTTTGGAGATGTAGAAGCTCTCTCTCATTATACCACTTGGGAAAGAGCCCTCGGTGGTATAATTACTTAAACCCTTGGGAAGAATATATAAAAGTACTAGGACAAGTTATGATGTTTTAAAAATGCTAGTTGACATTTTATATATAGCATACCTAGCCATAAAACATGAATACACACAATCACCATCAATATGCAAGAAATAACAAAAACAAATGCAAGTTGTTTCGGGTTGTTGGGGAACTCCTTCAGCCACCTGTGGTGGAGGAGACTTTTGATGACCCAGCAACTCGGTGTCGCGATTTCGCACACCATTTTGCAGACAAAGTCGCTCAGATACGCCTTGAGCTCGACTCCAATTCCACCACAGTGCCAGGGGAGGTGATTGAGGCATCTGCTTGTCCAATTTTGTGGGATTCTTTTAGGCTTGTTCTTCCTGAGACCGTGGTGGAGGTCCTTGGGGCTGTGAGGGCAACCACATCGGTTCTGGACCCTTGCCCGTCTTGGCTAATTAAATCGGCCAGGGAGGGGCTGGTTGATTGGTTTGTGTTGATCATTAATGCATCATTGGAGCAGGGGGTTTTTCCATCTTACCTGAAACAAGCTGTGGTTCGTCCACTCCTTAAAAAGGTTTCCCTTGACTCCACGGTGCTGAACAATTTCAGACCAATCTCCAACCTCCCTTTCTTGGGTAAGGTGCTGGAGTGGGTGGTTGCCTCCCAGCTCCAGGGCTTTCTAGATGACATCAACTACCTAGATCAGTCACAGTCTGGTTTCAGGCCTGGTCACGGCACCGAGACAGCCTTGGTCGCCTTGGTGGATGACCTCCGTAGAGAGCTGGACAGGGGGAGTGTGACCCTGTTGGTTCTCTTGGACATCTCAGCGGCTTTCGATACCATCGATCATGGTATCCTTCTGGGACGACTCTCTGGGATGGGTCTTGGGGGCACGGTTTTGTCGTGGCTCCGATCCTTCCTGGAGGGTCGATCCCAGATGGTGAAGCTGGGAGACGCCTGCTCGGACCCCTGGCCTTTGAGCTGTGGGGTCCCGCAAGGCTCTATTCTGTCTCCCATGCTTTTTAACATCTACATGAAACCGCTGGGAGAGGTCATCCGGAGTTGGGTGTCACCTCTATGCAGATGACGCACAACTCTACTACTCCTTTCCACCTAATTCCAAGGAGGCCTCTCGGGTGCTGGACGAGTGCCTGGCCGCTGTGTCCATCTGGATGAGGAGGAACAAGCTGAAGATCAATCCCGACAAGACAGAGGTCCTCCTGGTCGATCGTAATCCTGACCGGGGTATAGGGTGGCAACCTGTGCTGGACGGGGTTACACTCCCCCTGAAGCCACAGGTCCGCAGTCTGGGAGTCCTCTTGGATTCATCGCTTACGCTTGAGGCTCAGGCATTGGCGGTGTCTGGCCGGGGTGGTCCATGCCTTGGTCACCTCCAGACTGGACTACTGTAATGCGCTCTACGTGGGGCTGCCCTTGAAAATGGCTCGGAAGTTCCAACTGGTCCAACGAGCGGCAGCCAGGATGTTAACTGGGGCTCCTTACAGAGAGAGGTCAACCCTCCTGTTCAAGGAGCTCCACTGGCTGCCATTTATTTTCCGAGCCCAATTTAAGGTGCAGGTGCTTACCTACAAAGCCCTGAACGGTTTGGGACCATCCTACCTCCATGACCGCATCTCCATCTACGAACCCACGCGTTCACTTCGGTCATCTGGAGAGGCCCTGCTTGTGATCCCGTCTGCGTCGCAAGCGCGGTTGGTGGGGACACGAGACAGGGCCTTCTCCGTGGTGGCCCCCCAACTCTGGAACACCCTCCCCAAGGATCTCAGACAGGCCCCTACACTGGCAGTCTTCAGAAAGAACTTGAAGACCTGGCTGTTCCAATGTGCCTTCCCAGATTAATAGGAAATCTCCAACACCAAGTCCCATAAGCACTTTATTAGAACTAAGATTGTATATCGCACTCTGCACTTGCCCTAGAAGCCTTATATATCACCTGTCACATCAGCACTTTTAATCTTGTACCCATTACTCTGGCCCGGCCCAGTTTTATTGTGTTTTAGCATATTGTTTATTGCTTGTTGTTTATACTGTTTTAATTGTTTTTAATTTGCCTTTTGTTTTGTATTGTTATATTGTGTGTTGAGGCCTTGGCCTTTGTAAGCCGCATCGAGTCCTTCGGGAGATGCTAGCGGGGTACAAATAAAGTTTAACAATAATAATAATAATAATAATAATAATAATTAAAGCAATGTAGCCTGATGTCCTTCACAATTCTGCACTTTCCCAGATCTGCATCAAATGAACCTGGGAGAACAGCAGCTGTGTGGCAAATGCAACAACTTGCCCTCCTCTCCCATTCAAGTACTTGCAAAACTCCCAACCTTAAAGAGGTAGTTGACACAGCTGGGGAAACCAGATGCTTTTCCATCTTTATTTGCACAGCTGGGCAAAAGGATAACTGGGATGTAAACAAGAAGAGTCTAGGCTGTTATTAAGTTCTATTATGCCTTCCTTTAGAAAGAGCTTTACCATTCTTACTAATATAAAGTTCACGTCTGTTTCTTTTTTTTCTCCCAGAGTTAATTTCATTTTATTCTACAAGTAAGTCCCTTTTGTTAAAATAATAAGTAACCCCAAAAGCTGACTCAGTGAAGGTAGTTCAAAATATATGAAAAAGATTCTGTCTCTCTCCAATTTGCAATAAATATATAAAATGAGGCAAGGCGTGATGTGCCAAGACCAGAAGATACCAAACTATTACATTAAATGTCATTCCAGGACCATCAGATTACGTATGCAGCGGATTTCTACGGTACTCTGCAGAGCTGAATGTGCCATAGTAGTGAGATTGAATTACAACAACTGGCAGCAGCTAAATCACCAAATCCAATAGCCACGCTGCACTTACTGGCACACATCGTAATTAGGTTTTAATATAAGTAATCTGATAACTACTCCTGGCTGGCCGGAGCTGAACTGTCAGGACGGAGCGCTTTGTTGTTTAGCCGGTCTTCCCATAGACGATCGCAGCCTCCCTCCTGACCCTTGTCAAAGAACCCCATCTGCTGGTTACCAGGGTAACTGAAGGAGACCAATTGAGCCGAACAGAAATGCTGCACTCAGAATAAAGTATGCGGCCAAAGGAATGCTGCAAAAAGGCAAGATCAACAGAGAAAAAGAGAGACAACACTTTTGATAGTATTTGAAAAACTATTATGTTTGAAAAATATGACTTTCCCCTTCTTATTTTTTCAGGCTCATTGCTAAGGGCAGCTGGTAATCCCTTCCTAAAGGGGTCTCTCATGGGCCCTGCATACCCTCCAACATTCAACAGATAAAAGGATGTGTGGCCAAACAGTATCAGAATGTGGTTCAAGATGTCAGAAGTTATTAATGCGGAAAAACACACAAAGCTTGGAAGTGCTTTAGCTCTACTACTGGGTTAACTCAATCCCCATCTACACATACTATATAATGCAGTTTGCAATTACATTCTGTGGTCAATGGAGTCATATAATGCAGTTTAATGCACTTAAACTGCACTATACGAGTCTACAATGACCATATAATGTAATTTCAGACTGTATTATATGGCAGTGTAGATGCGATCACAGTGCAAACTACTTTTGCACTTTGAATTCAGTTCTGCACTTCAACTTCAGTTTTCACCAACCAAAGTTTTCACCACATGAAACAATGGCTTCAAACTACAGGAAAGGAGATTCCACCTGCACATTAGGAAGAACTTCCTCACAGTGAGAGCTGTTCAGCAGTGGAACTCCCTGCCTGGGAGTGTGGTGGAGGCTCCTTCTTTGAAGGCTTTTAAGCAGAGGCTAAATGACCATATGTTAGGGGTGCTTTGAATGCGATTTCCTGCTTCTTGGCAGGGGGTTGGACTGGATGGCCCATGAGATCTCTTCCAACTCTATGATTCTATGATTCTAAGTAAGCTAAGGTTGTAAGTGGAAAGTGGGAAAGGTAAGAATGGTAATTATGATGTGCTTTTCTTTACTTCAGAACACTATGATCTGAATAAATGTATTTTACTACTGACTGAATCTGGTGAATAAAGTAATACCCTCTACTGAATGTTTAAAATATTAGGATATAGTTTGGTTGAGAAAACCTATCTATATATTTACAGAGGTACAAAGAATGTCCAGCATTACTAGATTACATTTCAGTAAATAGTTTTTCAACATGAAATTGTAGACCTGAATCTATTTTTTATCTCCATCTCTCCTCTCATCCCCTAAATATATTAGGATTCTTATTTAATTTTATATAGTCTATTTAATAAGCAGGGGAGGCAGGGAGAGTGCATTTTTTTAATTTCCTGCATGGACAGGTGAAAATTGAAGCATGGCACACACAAGAAGAGCCCTGTTACTGCAAACAAAGTATCCCACCTATTTTAGCAGTCTGTTTCCAGACAGATGCTTCCAAAAAAACTCACAAGCACAGCTCAAAATCAGCAGGCGTCCGTTAATTGCTAATATTCAGAAACTACCTCTGAAAACAGAGAAACTATTGGCTAATTGGCAGTTATAAACAGACCGGTCCTCTATGGATTGGTTCCAAGGTTCCCTTCCTCTGAATGAGAGACTCTTTATGGAAAAAAGGAAACTTTGGATACAGCCACAATTTCTTCATGAAATGTCCTTTTAAGGGTCTTTATAATATGTACTGTGTTCTGCTGAATATAATACAGTTTCCTGACCACAAAAGGAACATCCTCAATTATTAAGTTTTATTTAGGTGCATTTGTTTAAATACAGGTAAATGCGACTTAAATTTTGTTCTTGTTAACTGCTGTCTTGTTTACGTTATAGTAAAACCAACTTTGCCCCAACTTTGCCTTCCCACTCACCAACAGCCCTGCTCTGAATTTGAAGACTCAGGGCTCTGGCTTTCTTGATTTAGTCTATCCATCTGAAATGGGGTCTTCTTCTTTTCCTACTGCTCTCTACTTTACCAAGCATAGTTGTCTTTTTCAGTATGTCATGTCTTTAGTAAAAGTCTCAGTTTACTCATCATCTAGATTCAATCCATCATATGTATGTATGTATGTATGTAATTCATACATGCTCCTTCAAAAATGCAAAACAAACTTAATGATGTAAGCCCATGTATTCTTATATTCTTATAATGAATAAGTTCTTGGGCAAATACAAATACTCAAAAGCAGACAACCATGGTATCTTCCCTCATTGGTCACCATATGTTTGCATTACCCTGTGCTGGTTTATGAAGTATGGCAGGGTGGCTGTACGTCCAAAAAAAAACAAAAACCTCACAGTGATATTGTATAGTAATGTGGTTAGACAAAACCCAATTTCCCTCTTTCAAGGACCTTTTGTACTTATGAACTGGAAGCATGTTTTCTGTTACAGCAGTTTAAACTGTTTCATATTGCTTTTGTGAACTGTGATAGAATCAAGAGCCAGCATGGAAACGTACCTGAATTTAGCAACCCACAATATTCTGAAACAGTGGTGCCCAATGGAGTCGGTTTCTGCCAGCCTGTGTCCTTCCTGTCCTGTAGGGAAGGCCAGGGCCAACAACAGACTTTGGACACTACCTGGTGAACTTTGATTTCGAGGCCCATAGTATCTCTATTTATATACTTGTTTATCAAAGAAGAGAAAGGAGTATTCTTACTGCATATGTGAATGGAGGACAGAGAAAGTCTGAGCTCTGAAAACTGGAAGGAAATAATGTTCAACAAGAAGGGGAAAGGAGTGGAAGGTACAGTTACTATACATAATTGTGACAATTCTATTAACCTCCCCTTTATACCCATTACCTCACCTACACTGTTAGCTTTCATTTAAAAAGAGAGCAACTGTGTGAGTCAAAACATAAAATTGCTATTTTGCCCAAATGCTTTGCAAGAAACAAACCTGTTATTTCATTTCAGTGATTAGGATCCTGTTTGTGTTCTATACATTACTCTGCATTTTCTCCTCAGTGGTGGGGAGGAAAGCAGACAAAAATTGTTGGCTTTGCCACCACCAATACTTTATTTCCTTCATGACCACAATGTTTGCAGGTTTTTTGGCTCCTGCAGCCTAGCCTATTGCCACTGAACAAAATGTATGGCTCACTAACACAGTGATCAGTTGGTCATTATACAATTAAAAATCTAAAAAGGCCGCTAACAATTAGCATTTTAAAACTATTTTAGAATTCAACGAATATCAGGTCAGATCAGCACTTTGTGTGTGTGTGTGTGCTGTATTAATGACTGAATCTGCTGTTTCACACAAAAACAGCTCATATTTTAGTTTTGAAAAATCTTATACACCTGATCTGTGAACTGATCATCATTTTTTATTCAGAAGTATAATAACTGCTTAAATAATGTCAACTACATACAGATTACTGTATGACCTTTAAAAATCTTTACAATTATTTTTGTTTTACAAATGGAGAACTGACCTTGAGATAATCATTACATTAAAGGGTTCCAAGACAATTTGTACTACTACTACTACTACTACTACTACTAATAATAATAATAATAATAATAATAATAACTTTATTTATATTCCACCCTATCTCCACAATACCATAGTTGTATGACCTTTAAAAGTCTTTACAATTATTCTTGTTTTACAAATGGAGACGTGACTTTGAGATAATCATTACATTAAAGGGTTCCAAGACAATTTGAACTACCAATAATAATAATAATAATAATAATAAAACTTTATTTATATTTCACCCTGTTTCCCCAATAGCATAGTTGGTATTTTATAGATAGTTAAGTGTCTAATATATATAGAGTCACAAATACTTTTACCTAACAAATAAAGGAGGAAAAGCCTCTCATAAAATATGTACTTATTTTATTTCATTTGCATAATTCCTTTCTCCTGGAGTGAAACCGAAGTGACTAACATAAAGAATCAATTAAAAACATAACAATGTTATTTGTTTTAAAATACCACTCAAAATTATTACATTAACAGTATAAAATAATTTAAAGGGATTATAAATAAATAAATAAAGCACATACCACAATAAAAAACCTCTCTGCTTATAAATTAAAAGTCTTGTTAATTGTAGTGAATGGAAGCAGGAATATTAAACCTTTACAAGCTTTACTTTACTTGATATAGACAATATACATGTATCAGTGTCCTGTGCTTACAATTCTCTCACTTCTGGGTAATGCCTAAGTTTATGTTTCTCACCATGAAGAATATGCATGATATGCTTATTACACCTACCTCCTAGAATATACAATCCGAGACAGAGACATACAAAGCACTCTATCATGCAAGTTTATATCTGCTTTTCATTACAATAGAATCATCTTTTTTTTGCCATTGAACGTATTTTCCTCCTGCATTAATTTTCCCCTTCTGCTCTTTTTAAAAACTGAATAACTCCCAAAATTATTATGAAGTGTCTGCATTAGAGGGCAGATTGCGCAAATCATAAATGAACAGGATGCTTTCAAGTCTTCTTCAAGAACAGACATCTTAAAGCTACAGGATGGATTCTAAGTAATTCTCCTGATTTAACAAGTGAAAAACATTCAAAATGAAAAATAATTGATTTCTCTTCTTTTTTAATATAGTTAGTGAGCAACAAACGGTGTTACAGAAACTGATAAACACTTCCTAAATTTCTTAAAATGCCTGATGACTTTTAGGACCTATCTGACACTTTGCACATGCCAGCAAAAGCCAAGCAGGGAATTCTTTTCATTCCGTGCAGCACACTCAAACACCACATGCGCTGTCTGCTGTGTGTCACTTCTTATGAAGCTCATGCTGAGAGTCTCTTTTTAAAGGCAAAATGCTTGTGAAGAAAAGAGTTCAGACTGGGAAGCTTGCACCGGACAATTTGAATAATTTGGGCTGATGTACAATATAGTGTTTATTTAGTAGTTTCACATTAAACATCATTAAGAATTCAAGTACATCAGAGCTGCAGAGGAAAACAAGGAGCTTGCTGTAGATAGTAAAGGTATCTTTACTTACACATATCTTACTTTACTTACTTATGACAGAAGCACCCAGAGAAAAGCCTGTTGTACATTAAAACTACAATGAGACCAATGACCATTCACATTTCACCTCTTTGCCGTTGTTGCATTTTGAACAAATTTTATTTCTGGACAGTCTTTAAACAGCCAGCTATGTAGAGGAGCGCTCTAAAAATCCAACTTAGAAATTACTCAAGAATGGCTGACTGAGATGACTTAGTACAAATGGGCTGTTGTTGCCATATTGTCCTTGTTTAAACAAGTATGGTATGCCACTCAGGATCCTCAAACTTTTAGTGGAAACAAAGAAGTTATAAATGCTTTCTAACAGGGAGTCAGAGTTGTGGAGTTGGCAGAAATGTATTAACTCCAACCCCAAAACATAGATTATAACTATATATGGTAAACATATCAATTTCAAAAGGTATTAAACACTTAATTTGCTAAATATTTACTTTTACAGGAAGTTAGAAAAGGGTTCTTATTATGAAATTAAAAGCAAGTAATATATTTTATAGTCCATCCATGTAAATAGCATGATGATTTATGTAGTGATTATAAAATGACTTGGACGGCAGTTTTACAACTGTAGATTCATTGTAACAAATTAATATTAATTAATTAAGAGTTAACATAGTGGTTTAGTATTGGACTAGAATATGAGTTTGATTTCCCACTTAAGGCCCTTCCACATAGCCATCTAACCCAGAATATCAAGGCAGAAAATCCCACAATATCCGCTTTGAACTGGGTTATCTGAGTCCACACTGTTATATATTCCAGTTCAAAGTGGATAATATGGGATTTTATTTAGCTGTGTGGAAGGGGCCTTAGACATGGAAACTTCCTGGGTGTCTTAGGGCTAGTCACACTCTCTCAGCCTTGGAGGAAGGCAACAGTAAATCCGCTTTGAACAAATTCTACCAAGACAGGGTCACCACAAGTCAGAAACAATTAATATACATTTCCATTTATGAAGGACTCAAGGTGGACTCAAGGTAGAAAAATAGAGGGGTCAAAGATCTGGCATATTAACTCTATAGTCCTGCTTCCTATCTATATACTGAATGTTTCTGAAAGGTGATTCAAAGCTGGCTGAAAAAAACTTCCTGGAAAACTCACTCAGTGGGTTTTGGTGATTTTGAATTATGAGGGGAGGAATGAAGCATTTGATAGCTTAAGTTCTATAGGGCTGATCTAAAGACTGCCAAAACAACTTCTGCAATAGCCCACAAAACAGGAGCAGGACCATCGAAATATCAGTCCTCTAACTACCAACCCCTGCCTTCCAATACTTTTACTGAAGAAAATAGTATGGATAAAAGAAAATCAATTGTGTTGCATTCCTCCATCTTCTTTTTCCTCTAGGCTATCTAGAACATCATCAAAGATAATCTCAGTATTGAATTCAAGCCTGAAATTGGAATCAATTGGTTGTAAATAATCCTGATGCATGAGTATCAGAAGCTGACAAAGTACTATGAAATCACACACATTGCTAAGGAAAAGGGCTTTTGTAACTTGCTAAAAGTTATTCCAGGGTTGTTGTTGTTGTTTTTTTTTGGGGGGGGGGGTCAGGAGCAGTTTGTTCAGGTCTCTTTCAGTGTAATGGGGACATATTTATCAAGCTCTGTCTACAGTTTAACGTTCCCTATCCTGCAGCCTTGTAGAAGCAGTAAGCTGAGAAGGTCCAGGATGAACCAGACATGTTGTTGGTAATCATCTACAAGTATCTTGCCCCTATCAATGGTTTTCAAAAATCATTCTACAAAACAGTGTTTCAAACAGGTCACCAGATTGTTCTGCCAGAGTTGTAGCAACTTAGTCATAGCAAATGGAATAACTATATCCTTAAACAGCTTTATAAGCAAGTCACAGTTGAAGCTGGACTTGAACCACCAAAGGATAAATGTGTGGAAAGGATGCAATAGGGGTTGATAGATATTATCTCATCATTGTCCTGACTTTCAAAAGGTTGGCTCCATAGAAATGAACAAGTGCTAAGCTTATCAAAGTCTCAGCTCAACTGTATCTCTGACACAAAAGCAGTTGTTTAACCATGTACATGGTTGTACAGCATTCAGAAGTAATATTATGTGAACATAGTAGCTATATGATAAAAATCTCATGAACTACTGACCTTATTTTTTAAAAATAAGGTATCCAAATTCTGTCAAGAATTTTCAATCAACAATAAGCAATTCTCAACCAATATTTGTGTTGTAATAATCCTTAAATGTAGCTAATAAAACCACTTTATAAGTTTATATATTAAATGCCTGAACAATCTTCATCCAAAGTCCAGCAACTGCCCTTGTAAAAAAAGCAAACCACTTTTTTTTTCTTATAAGGCATCATTTATCCAGCCTATGCTGTCCTGATCCAGTACCAGTAGAGACGATTACATCAAATTTACAAATTTAGTTGGTAAATTTGGAATATTGTGGCATAAAAAGTAAAACTGATCTACTTAAATGCAATTCTCACCTGCAATGCCATCAGAGCATTTTCAACTACAGCTTCCAGAATCCTGTAGCCAGCAATGCAACTGGCCTGGTTGGCTGGAGAATTCTTGAAGCTGTAATCCTAAAACTAATTTATATGCGGTGAATAGGACATTGATTGTGTAACCCTTGTCCAAGTAACTTGATACCTCCAGTGCCATGCAAAGCATACAGTGGGTTCACTCTGTGGGTGAGAATAAAGAGTGAGGAGGATAAGCAAGGGGAAATGTTCAACAGCTTCCTGCGTATTTAAAAACAGTTTAGAGCCAAGTCGTGGAGTTCCCAATACATTAGAAAGAAGAATACATAAATGGGAAGGGGGGGAGGAAAGGGAGGGGGAGAAAGAAAGAATGAAGCAGTAGGCGCCTGGGGGCCAATTGCCTCTCCAGCAGCGGTAAGGCTGTTACTAGGCTTGCAGTACCATTTGTTCCATTACACAATCTCCTGAAGCCTTTTACAGAGAGCTAAAACAACTGCCTGTACCAACACGACACATGGCTTTCCATCCCAACTCTTTGCTAATCCAGACGCTCCAACCATCTTTCTTTAAGATGCCATATGGTTGGCAGAAGCCTGTAGATCTAGCAGCACATCTGCTTGTACGTTACTTCTTCCCTCCAAGGCTCCCCCTTCTCAAAAAAAAAGGAAAAGAAAAGATAGGAAAGGAAAGGAAAGGAAAGGGAGAGGAGAGGAGTGAAAAGCAAAGCAAAGCAAATGAAAAGAAAGCGGGAAAAGAAAAGAAAAAGGAGCAAGCAATTTAAAAACTGTTAGGTGCTTAAGGAGAATAATGATTTGATCTTGCACACATATATGTTTATAAACTGCATTGTTAGAATAGCTTGATTTTTCAAGCAATAATTAGAAACAGAGGAGTAAAATGAAAGGAACGAAAATCTGCTAAGTGCTTTTTCATTATCCTAATGCTTCCCACTCCAGACACGGAAGTGTCAGAAATTTTATTCACAAGCAGTTAATTCACTGAAGAGGGGCAAAGAGTTTCATTTGTCTGGGGTAAATCAAACAAAGTAAGAAACCAGAACAAATGACTCCTTGCTTTGTTAGCCAAAAGACTGATAGTCTATATGCAGCAAATCTGCATGAATACATTAACACAGATTTTTTTTATTGGGGGTGGGGGGGGGGTAGGAGTGGGTGAGAGATGTAAGATAAGCAAAACTTATTGACATTATTAAAATCTTGCTTGCATTGCCATGCATGTATCCAGGCTCCTTTTCCCCCCTCCCCTCTGAAATCCAGACATGTTGCAAATTTATTTATTACATCACTTTGACCCCGCCCTTCTCACCCATCAGGGGAATCAGGCTATAAGAATAAAAAGTTAAAAATAAACTCTGTCTAAAGAACTTAAAATGTTTACTATCTGTCAATGCTAGACAGTTAAGATCTAACACAAAAGAAAACAGATATAGCTGGAATAACAGAGAAATAACCGTAGAAACAAACTGTCCCTGTGTGAAAAGGCAGTACATTCAGGTACTTAGATTCTAAGTAATGCAGAACAGTGCAAATATTGTTAGGTCAGGTAAGATTTATAATAATTCATGGGAATTCATACATCAGAACAGTGTACAATAAGTGCCCATTACTGAAGTTGAATTTGTTCACTTAATGTTTTGCTGAACAACATGCAGCAAGAGTCCCATCCAACACTAATTCTGTACGATGCTCAGATGTTCTATGTTTTCAGCTATTCATGCAAACATTACTTGTTACATTATCAGACAGCAAAGAGAGGATACTGCCTTACTACAGAGTATTATTCTTAACTATTTCCCCCTCCTCCTCCTCCTCCTCCTCCTCCTCACACAATTCTAACAAAGAGCATTAACAATGAAAACAGACAAAACAATCTGGTTCTGAGCCAGCTTCCACTTGGGTTCTGATTTCAAGTTCTTTGCCTCTTCCTTTACTTCCTAGTCACATCAATACATGTGAAGTGTGATATGAAGGGATGGGAGATGAGGAAAAAGAGAAGTCTATGTGATGGTGTTTGTGTAATATGGATGGGAAGGTTCCAGGAATTACATTGGTTCTCCTAGATACATTGATACCACACACAAACAAGAACATAAATGTGACAATACCCAACACACAAAAGAATTGGGGCTCAGGTCTGAATAGGAAAAAGATAACAATAAAAGCCAAGCAGTCATGCATATCACTTAATGAATTTTCATGCTCAACCTATCTGCTATTTGGTAGGTACAGAACCGTTGTACTAAAAATTCACTTGAACGCACAGCAAAATAATTATGGACATGTATCATACAAAGAAGCCATTCTCTCTTCAAAGTCAGGAAGGAAGCTCCCCCTCTCCTGTCTGACAGGATGGCATTTACTCCCTTAGATCAACAACTAACTGTTCAAATGGATATTGATTGATAGAGAATAGTGCCAGCTGTAATTTTCAGTATAACACTTCCTTTTCCAGCACTCAGAACTTTCTGAAATGTTCGTCGTTAAGTGTGAAATTGTCCATGCTTGCTCTCTGCCTGGAAATGAATATTTCTGGCAACTGGTAGAGAGAGAAAATTAGCTGCTTTTTGAGGGGAGGGAGAAGAGGGTGGGAAATGATATTTCCATTTTTTAAAACATTGAAGTTCATGTGCTAAGAGTACAATAAATATAGAATATTTAAACATGTCTCAAACTATGTCTTACTTGGCTTTCTAAATTAAAGAGCTTTAGGAAACCAGTGCTATGACTTGTGATACAAATAGTGGGCCACTAAATTACTTGAGATGTGCTAAAGATGACACCATTAAGGCTTTCGCTGGCAGCTGACCCCAAGAGATCAGCATACATTGGCTAGAATCCTGTTGGTGACTTACGCTGGCGAAGTCTCACTTACATTGACCTAAGTTCTTCTTGGATTGAGGCTTAGTGGCATGTGTGGCAGTAGCAACACTCTCTCTGTCAGGTGAACAGCTTGGCAGCCAGCAGGGCAGCTTTATTTCCTGACAAGGATAGCTGTGGCTGCCAATCCCCCTGTCACTTCAGTGCTGCAAGATCCTACTCCTCTGCTGTTACCTAGCCTCTGCTACTGGCGCACCAGCAAACAGGATCATGGCCACTGTTACTCTTAAACAAGTATCCATGCAAAACAAAGTGGTGATGATAATGGAAAGAGGTAGGTAAACAATGATCTGAGAAAACAGCCATGTTCCTCTAGAAATTTTGTGCTAATCATTTAGCATAGTATACTGGGCACACAAATGAATTAAAGAGCTGTGGATACTCAGGGAATGCAGAGTATTGTAAGTACTATTGTGAAAACATTTCCATCCCTCTCATGCAGCAGCTGGTGCACCACTTGTATTTTTGGTGAGGTTAGCTAGGCTGTTTTAATATGGTTATACTTGACTAAGAGTTTCCAGGGTTTGACTGAAATCCCAAGGAAGTGTTAGCATATACCGTATAATTAAGAAAACCCAATGAATAACAGCATTGTTTGTATGGTCTCTGGGTTCCAGTTAGCAGTCATCCTCTGATTGTTAAATGGTGTCACCCATTTACCCCAACCCATTCTTCAGCATCAATTAAGAACTTTCCAAATGTTATTTAAGTACCGCATTAACGAAGGAATTGTAAGTTTTATTTTTGATCACTAAAGCAAGGAATGAGAGAAGGAAGATGTTAATCTAACAATGGATAACTGAACATTAGGCTGTGATGCAGAAAATAATCTGAAATTGTAATATTTCATAGAGCTGACACTGGAAGCTAAGCTGCTCTTAACATGAGGTGCAGTGGCTTTATATGAAGAGATTGCTCTTCCCAAACACATATGTGAACCAGAAATTTAGACTGCTGCTGCATCCAATCATATATTGTAACATCTTCATCTAACCAGAAATCTCCAAATGTTCAAACATTGCTTTCAAATAAGAACTTATTTTGCAAGCACAATTTGATCAATTACTTCTGACTGGAAGCTTTAAGACTTGTCTGTAAACAACGTGGAGCTGAATTTGCAGATAAGTTGCTTTTTTTTTTTTTTTAGAAAAAGAACATCCAAATGCAGGTTGATTTAAGAATTTTTAAAACATTTAAAAAACATTTATATAGACAAAAAAGAAAAAAAACATCATTTGTCAGTTTGCATTACAGACATGATAAAATGGCTTCATACTTTGTACAGATAAAGTAGTACTTTGTTTCAAGTGAAGTTAAAATCAAATATATTGTTCAAATCTTTTTCAGGAGTTTCTGATCAAGCACTAAGGAAATAGAAAGTAGAGAGATATAGTCAAATTCTTACTAATCACCTGTAGACAGATTAAATCATAGTCAATCTGTATCTTGATAATGAGCAGGGGGAAAAACCTTCAACATAGTTCTGTAGTAATGGAAAAATATTTGTACAATCATCTTATCCACCTGGTTGATTTTCTCTCTGTCTTCTTTTGCTAGATTATTGATTTTATGAGTGGATTTATATCTGCTCTTCCCAACACCAACAAATTAGATATGGAGGAAGATAAACATGTTTTCTGTCACTATTGGCTTTTGAATTCTTTAAGCACAATCCTATACTGCCTACTCAGATGTAAACTGAGTTCAATGGTGCATATACTTTATGTACATTTTCAAACTTTAATGTTCTGCTTAGTTTATCTTTCTGGTAAATAAAATTCTTCGTGATCTATGTGCCTCACACAAATTGATATTTGCATTTGTACAGAAACCCCATCAAAATATTCTAGAGTTTGGAAGAATCCTGATTTTCTCCCACGTGGGCCATGAATAACCAACCGAAAAACCAGTTACAGGTAAGGAACCTGTTCATATCCTGGATTTTAAGCCTTTGTGCAGTTTTTCAAAAAACAACTCATATTCAGGCAAATAGGAATTTTCCACCTGTAGTGGTTTAATTACTAGCAGATAGACTTCAGTAGAAAGGCTAGCAATTAGCAGACAGGGAGGGCATGAAAGGTAACTCATTATGGCTGAAGTAGGGTTACTGCTTAAAATGGATTCCCAAGTTCCCTTGACAAGTTCCTCTTAAAGGCTATGAGAATTAGGCTTGTGCATTTGTATGGAAAGACTTACTGTTTGTTTGTTCCATTTGTATGGCCCTGTTTCTGTCTGCTGCTTATGAAAACGGGTGCCTATACAAATGGGCTTTTCTGTCCAAGGTCCGAAAAAAACAATTTTTTTCCAGGCTTTAGGTGGCAAAGCGCCGGGCCCTGCGAGCCGGGCCCTGCGAGCCGGGCCCTGCGAGACATCGAGCATTTGGCACTCAACTGTAGGCCCTGCAAGCCAGGCTTACGAGACATTGAGTGCTTGATGCTCGTAGGCCCGGCAGGCAGGGACTACAACAGGGGTCCCCAAACTAAGGCCCGGGGGCCGGATGCGGCCCTCCAAGGTCATTCACCTGGCCCCCACCCTCAGTTTTATAATATAATATTTTATATCATTTTAAATAATATAATATATTGTATATACATATGATATTGATAATAATATTATAATGTTATACAATATAATACTTTTTTTCGTGTCAGGAGCAACCGGAGTTGCTTCTGGAGTGAGAGAATTGGCCGTCTGCAAGGACGTTGCCCAGGGGATGCCCGGATGTTTTTGATGTTTTACCATCCTTCTGGGAGGCTTCTCTCATGTCCCCGCATGGAGCTGGAGCTGACAGAGGGAGCTCATCCACGCTCTCCCTGGGTGGGATTAGAAACCTGGCAGCCTTCAGGTCAGCAACCCAACCTTCAAGTCACGAGGCTTTTATTCCCTACACCACCGGAGGCTCCTACAAATATAATACTAATAATACCATATAATAATATTAATTATATGATATATATTACATACCCTGTTTCCCCTAAAATAAGACATCCCCAGAAAATAAGACCTAGTAGAGGTTTTGCTGAATTGCTAAATATAAGGCCTCCCCCGAAAATAAGACCTAGCAAAGTTTTTGTTTGGAAGCATGCCTGCCAAACAGAACACCAGAGCATGCAGGATCGGTAAATGTACATACTATAAAGTGTTGTACATGGAAATATTAGTAACAAGAAATTCTTGATAGGATTCACAGTTTGTCTGGTTATGCTGGTTTGTGATGACAACTACTGTACAGTATATAATAAATGTTCATTTTTTGTTCAATAATAAATGTGAATTCTTCTTCATGGAAAAATAAGACATCCCCTGAAAATAAGACCTAGTGCATCTTTGGGAGCAAAAATTAATATAAGACACTGTCTTATTTTCGGGGAAACACGGTATAATATTACAGTAAAGTGGTTCAATATAGTAATATATAATGCTAATATTGTGCTATGCTTATAATATAATATATTGTATGTGCATACAGCTGCTCTGAGTCCCCTTTGGGGTGAGAAGGGTGGGATATAAATGTAATAAATAAATGTAGTAAATGAATAAATAAATAATTTTAGACTTAGGCTTGCCCAAAGTCTGAAATGACTTGAAGGCACACAACAACAATCCTAATTAACTTGACTATCTCATTGGCCAGAAGCAGGCCCACACTTCTCATTGAAATCCTGATAGGTTTATGTTGGTTACAATTGTTTTCATTTTTAAATATTGTATTGTTATTACTGTATAGTAATTACTGCTATATATTTCTT
Source organism: Anolis carolinensis (assembly GCF_035594765.1). Classification (NCBI taxonomy): domain Eukaryota; kingdom Metazoa; phylum Chordata; class Lepidosauria; order Squamata; family Anolidae; genus Anolis; species Anolis carolinensis. The sequence continues at coordinate 56,819,836 of NC_085841.1, forward strand.
TGTTACTCCCTTCCAACATCTATCCCCTAGACTGCTCCACCTTCATATGTCCCTGTCCCCTGTGGTGTACTCCTTTGTCTCTCTCACTCAGAGTTTTTATCTCTGTGTTCATGCGGCCCGCCGTTGTTTTTATTGGTTCTTTGATTTCTTGATGTAATGTATATTATTATTTATTGTATTGTTTTAATTGTGTTATGATATGTTGTTTTTATATTTTATTATATTGTACTGCTCTGGGCATGGCCCCATGTTAGCCGCCCCGAGTCCCCGTTGGGGAGATGGTGGCGGGGTATAAATAAAGTTTTTTTTTATTATTATTATTATTATTATTATTATTATTATTATTATTATTATTATTGTTGTTGTTGTTGTTCTTTCATTGCTGTTGTTGCTTTGCACTACAAATAAGACATGTGCAGTGTGCATAGGAATTTGTTGGGTTCCCCCCCCCCCAAATGATAATTCGGCCCCTCCACAATCTGAAGGATTTTGGACTGGCCCTCTGCTTTAAAAGTTTGAGGACCCCTGGACTACAAGCATCAATTACCCAGTGCTTGGCTGAAGACCCTGTGAGCCAGGACCTACAGCCAAGTGCCAGAAATCAGCCAACCAAACGGCTACCGTTCCCCTCTGCCTTTAGTTTTACTGTTTCTTTTGTTCCCATGGGGTTGTAATATTCCGTGCAATCCGAATGGACAAACCAGTACAAAATCATGAAATAAACAGATGAAACAGGATTCAAGCCTTACTCTAATGAGAATCACAATACAATGCAAGATTATCACATCCTGAGCTTCTTTTTGGCTGCTTTATGCTCCTGGTTACCACATTTATGCTGATGTTAAGATATCACCTGCCATTTCATATGAAACAGACTCACCTTTGCTCACTTTGGTGGACACTTTACTTTGGGAACTAGTTATGTGACATGTGGCTGTTTTGATTATACTGAATTCTTTTGGCTACTGAAAATCTACTGAAAATGTCTACTCAATATGTTATGGTTGAAAAACAACAATTACAGCAACCAAATATCATTGTCAGCATGGGTAGAAAGGGAACAAAAAGTAACATTGCCAATATGGTATGACCCGTGGATAAATCAAGGGTTAAAGTATGAAACTCAGATTTATTCCATGGAGGGGCGAAAGAGCTAATGCCACTCCAGGGAGCCCAGATGTCCCTGACTACTGTTTTTCTATCTAGGCATTCAAAAAGGCCTTTCACCGCTCTATCTACATAAGGCAATTATTTTTTTAAAAAAAAGAAAATTAAGGCACATCATCAATACAGTAGAGTCTCACTTATCCAAGCCTCGCTTATCCAAGTTTCTGGATTATCCAAGCCATTTTTGTAGTCAATGTTTTCAATATATCATGATATTTTGGTGCTAAATTTGTAAATACAGTAATTACAACATAACATTACTGTGTATTGAACTGCTTTTTCTGTCAAATTTGTTGTAAAGCATGATGCTTTGGTGCTTAATTTGTAAAATCATAACCTAATTTGATGTTTAATAGGCTTCTCCTTAATCCTCCTTCTTATCCAAGATATTCGCTTATCCAAGCTTCTGCCGGCCCGTTTAGCTTGGATAAGTGAGACTCTACTGTATTTATCAAAAAAGATTTTAATCCTTCTCTGGGTAGAGTGGCAGTTTAGTTTATATTGGGAGAATATTCTCTCTCTGCCGTGGATGTACTTCTGGGTTTTTAAAATACCCGAGCAGGAAAATAGTGGTTGTGCTGGTGGCTCTTTAGTGCTACCCTTCCTTGATGGGGAAAACAGAGGTAGTCTTTTAAGGTATGCCTTCACGGAACCGACTCTTTGTCTGCTATGGTTACATTCTGAATATTGTGCAGTCATAGCCACTGTAACGAATATCAAAATCTCTGCTATCCTCCCAGCATCCCTCTAATAGGCAATGAGAAAGATGGAGGGGGAGAGAGAATGATGTCACAGAGACAAAGAGAGGAAGTGTTAGCAGAAAGAGTGAGAAAACAGGTAACTCTTCCTACCTGGCCTGCCACTTGAATTTAATGTACCAAGAGCAAAAGGAAGTTTGTTCATTATTGGCTAAGGCAAATTCATAAATCATATTTCTGACAGTAGCTATGCTATCCAATTTGACCTTTAATGTTCAGAAAAACATTTTCACAACACAGACTTACAGCACTGTGTCAGCTCACCACAGCCGCTCCTGAATGAACACACAAGACTCTCTGTGATATCACCAGAAACTTTTACTGTAGGAAACATGAACATCAAAAAAGCCAAGAATGGGATACTACGGCCAACCCTCCTTTATATACCCTCCCCCTCATTTGAACAGTCTCTTCCCGCTCAGTAAAACCCCGCGCAAATTCCCCGCCAAGTCCAGCAGCCGTTTCTTCTCCAAGTCCTGAGCCGCAGGTGTCTTATCAATGTCAGTGACCCTGAAACTCAGAGCCACATCCAGGCTCTAGTAGCAGGGTTCTGACATGGCGTCCTCCTCCCCTTCATCCTGGAAGGAAAAGATTAAACACAACTATTGTTCTCCGCCGTCCAGAGTTCCTTTATACTTTTTTAACAGGCTGCAATGGAATACCGGGTGTACCTTTCCTAGGTCCTTGGGTAGCCTCAGCTCATAGGTCACTTCGTTTATTCTTTTTGCTACCCTGAATGGTCCTATATAGCGTGGAGCCAATTTCTTGGATGGGAATCCCAATTTTAGGTTTTTTGTGCTCAGCCAAACCAGATCTCCTTCGCCCAATTTGTCCCCCTCTCGGCGCCTACGATCCGCAAAGAGCTTGTACTTCTTTTGTGTTTCCCGCAATGCCTCTACCACGGTTTGCCACCCTTGCTTGATTTTGGCCGGCCATTCCTCGTCGGTCTGGCCCTCCCCTTCCTTCCACTCGGGTAGCCTGGGGAAAGGTGCCACCTCCTGTCCGTATACTATTTCGAATGGGGCACGACCTGTGGCCGAATGTACGGCCCCGTTAAAAGCCATCTCAGCAAACGGTAGAAGGTCCGCCCAATCATCCTGTCTATAATTGGTGTACATCCTTAAGAATTGGCACAGTGTCTGTTGGGTACGTTCGACCCCCCCGTTGGTCGCGGGATGAAAGGCCGAGCTCAGGTTCCTTTCTGCTCCTAACAGCTGTAAGAATTTTCCCCAAAATTTTGCAGTAAATTGGACCCCCCGGTCGCTAATTATTTTGTCGGGACACCCATGTAGGCGATATACATGCTTCACATACAAATCAGCAAGTTTTTCAGCTGAAGGGAGTTTTGGCAGGGCCACAAAGTGTGCCTGTTTTGAGAATAGGTCCAATATTGTCCAAATGTATCTGTGGCCTCTGCTGGGGGGTAGTTCGCCTACAAAATCCATGGCTACGCATTCCCATGGCCTCATGGGCTCCACCACCTTCTGCAATAGCCCCTGGGGCTTCCCAGGTGGTGTTTTTCCCTCTGCACATAATTCACACTGCGTGACGTACCCCCTGGCGTCTTTCCTCATTCCGGGCCACCAGCATTGTTTGGCCAACAGTTTAATAGTCCTGGTGGGGCCTAGATGACCCGCACCTTTGTTATCATGGTACTTCCTTAACATTTCTCGTCTTAAACATTCAGGGATATACAATTTCTTATTTACAAACACCAAATCCCCACACAATTCTCCCTTTTCTTTGTTAGTTTGTAACCATTTGTCCATTCCATACGCTCGCTTCAACTCTTCCTCCCATATTTCTCCTCCCCCCGTGGAAATGGCAGTACGTTTGTTTTCTTTGGCCGCTTGTGCTCGAGTTAGTACTGCCAGGCCCCATTGCTTATCTAGGAATAGGCTCCCTTCAGATTCCTGAATTCCTCCCCCGTGCTGAGGCATCCGAGAGAGAGCGTCCGCGAGTATGTTATGTTTCCCCTGGAAGAATCTGAGTCTGAAATCAAAACGGCTGAAATATTGGGCCCATCTAATTTGCTTCGCCGATAGTTTACGAGGGGATCTTAGATACTGTAAATTTCTATGATCAGTCCACACCTCAAACGGTGTTCCACTTCCTTCCAGAAAGTGTCTCCAGCACTCTAGTGCTTTTAGAATAGCTAAGGCTTCTCTCTCCCAAATTGGCCAGTTTTTTTCTGTATCGCTAAACTTTTTTGACAGATAGCCACATGGCTTCAGGTTCCCCCCCTCGTCTTTCTGTAGCAGAACTGCCCCATATGCCCGGTCTGACGCATCGCAATGTAATACAAAGGCTTTAGACATATCAGGGTGCTGTAGGACAGGCTCCTCAGTAAAACGCTTTTTAAGGGCTTCGAAAGCTTCCTGGCATTCTATTGTCCAGGTCAGTTTGGTCCCTGGGGCCTTCACTTTGGCTGTTTCTCCCCTGCCTTTAGTCTTTAACAAATCCGTTAATGGCAAAGTGAGGCGCGCAAAGTCCTTGATAAATGTTCTATAGAAGTTTGCGAACCCTAGGAAGGATTGCAGCTGCTTCCGTGTTTTGGGGGCTTCCCACCCCCTCACGTCTTCTACCTTCGCAGGGTCCATCGCCACTCCCTGGGAGGAAATCCTATACCCCAGAAAGTCTATCTGGTCTTTATTGAACTCGCACTTGGCAAGCTTCGCATACAGTTTTGCTTCTCTCAACTTTTGCAGGACTTCCCTGACTAGTTCTATGTGTTGCTCCTTAGTCCGAGATATTATCAATATGTCATCTAAAAAAACAAAGACTCCCTTGTACAACAATGGATGCAACACTTCGTTGATTAATTGCATGAACGCGGCACCTCCGCCGCACAAACCGAAGGGGAGCACACGATAATTGAATAATCCGAATGCACAGGAGAAGGCCGTCTTCCACCTGTCCTCTGGTTTGATCTGCAATTTATGGTACGCTTCAATTAAGTCCAATTTAGTGAATATCTGTCCCTCCGATAACTGGGCGATCAAGTCCTTCACTAAGGGTAGGGGGTATTTATTTACAGAACTGATTGCATTCAGGCCCCTGTAGTCAATGCAGAGCCTCAGCGTTTGGTCCTTTTTCCGCCTGAACAACACAGGCGCCCCTAAAGGGGAATTTGAAGGCTCTATGAAACCCCTCGCTAGGTTTTTATCAATGTATTTTCTCAGTTCCTCCTTTTCCCTAGCCGACATTGGGTATATTTTTGCCTTGGGAAGCTCTGCTCCTGGGACTAGCTCTATCTTCACTTCAACTCTCCGCTTCGGTGGGAAACTGTCTGCTTCCTTCTCATCAAATACGTCCACAAAATCCCGATACTCTGGGGGTAATTTATCTGCCAGTTCTGCTATCCTGATAGAGTCTTCCTCCCCCCTTTTCCCCGGCTCCCTCTCCACTTCCTGGCTCCCTTCTTCCAACTTCATCCTGAAGATCATGCTCTTATCCTCCCAGTTGATTTGCGGGTTGGCCTGCCCCAGCCATGGCATGCCTAGTATAACATTATAGCTGGCTATTTGTGATATCACAAATGATACCTTTCCTTCCCAACTCCCTATCTTACACTTTACATCTTCGGCACTGTACTTAGCTAATGATCCCGATGCTGTGGATCCGTCCAACTGCGAAAAAGCTATTGGGGATTCTAGGTTCGTTCTTTCGCATCCCAATCCCTCGGCTAATTCAGGGGAGATGATGTTCCTGGAACATCCACAATCCACAAATGCTTTGCAGGTTGCTTGTTTGCTGCCACTTTCAAGCTGAATGGGGACCACTATCATGGCTTTGTCCTGACTTACCAACCCCCCCGAGTGGTGCCTCATCGGTGGTTCTTCCTCGGCGCGTTTCCCTGCCACGGCTCTTGGTTTGGGCGGGCCTCCGCCTTCCCCTTTTCTCTGCCAGCACTCGGCAGCCCTGTGGCCCAAACGGCCGCACACGAAGCAGCCCCTCCTGCTGGTGCTCACGTTCCCTGTCGGCTCCGTTCTCCTCCCGGCTGGGGTTGATCCCTCCTTCCGGCTCCCCTCTTTCATCTGCGGCCGCTGCTGTAGCCCTCCTCGGTGCCTCCTCGCCTGGGCCAGCGATGTCTCGATGCGCCCCGCCAGCTGAATCCATCCGCGCAGTGTGTCAGGCTCATCACGATGCACCGCCCAGGAGAGGATCTCCCGCCTGAGCCCCTCTTTGAAGAGTTCTATCTTTGTCACTGCAGACCATTCCGGCACCTTTTCAGCGAGGCATTGGAACTCCTCCGCATACTCAGATACCGATCTCTGCCCCTGGGAGACGGTCTTCAACTTCTCCCTCGCCCGGATCTGTTCCAGTGGATCTCGGAAACGGGTCTCCAGGGCCCCCATAAAGCGTCGGAGTGACCCCAGACATGGGTCGCGCCGCGCGTGCAGTTGAACGTACCAGCTGGCCGCTCCCCTCTTCAACACTGCACCAATGGCCCGTACCCGGCTGGATTCCGTTCTAAAAGTGTGAGCATTGTCCTCCATATAGCCCCTCACCGTGGTCAGGAAAAAATCCAGTTCAGAGGACTCTCCCCCAAACTCGATCCTTAGTTCCTCTCGTCTCGGTAGGGGTCCCTGTGGTGGCAATCCCCAATTCTCCGCCCGTCGCAAGCCCCCTTGCGGACCAGTGGGCCCCGCTGCTGCTTCTCTTGGCCCTGTGCCACGCCCGGCATTCGCCAGGGGCACCAGGGTCTCAGTAGGGAGCGTAGCCGGGATTCTCGGAGGCTTTTCCCCTTCGTCGTCACTCTCCTCCACCCGCGTCAGGCTTGTTTGGGTCTTGGGCCGGGCACCGGGCTCCTTTCGCATTTCCCTTCCCTTCGGTGCTGGGAGGTCTGCAAAGCCCTGGCTGCTTCCCATGCTCACGTCCCACATTGAGCCAGCCCGAAGTTCCCTTCCTCTCTCCGGCTCCGCCAAAACTGCCAGGCGCTCCATCGCCCTCGACATCACTGCCAGGGTGGTCTCCATCGCCGACATCCTCTCCTCCAGAAACACCATCCTTTGCGGGCCTGGGGAAGGTGAACCTTCCTCTCCTCCGGTGCTATCTCCCCGCACCACTCCGCGCCTCTGGGTTACCCCATTTGGCTGGGCATAAGCGGTGGATGACGCCAGGGCCGCCAGCTGGTGGAACTCAGCGTCCGGCTCGGGAGTGGCCCTTTCCGACCTTCCTCCTCCTGCGCCCAAGAGCTCTTCATCCTCCACTTGCATGTTACACCTCACCGCTACAGCGGGATGGTGTCCGTTTCTTGGCTTAGTGTCAGCTCACCACAGCCGCTCCTGAATGAACACACAAGACTCTCTGTGATATCACCAGAAACTTTTACTGTAGGAAACATGAACATCAAAAAAGCCAAGAATGGGATACTACGGCCAACCCTCCTTTATATACCCTCCCCCTCATTTGAACAGTCTCTTCCCGCTCAGTAAAACCCCGCGCAAATTCCCCGCCAAGTCCAGCAGCCGTTTCTTCTCCAAGTCCTGAGCCGCAGGTGTCTTATCAATGTCAGTGACCCTGAAACTCAGAGCCACATCCAGGCTCTAGTAGCAGGGTTCTGACAGCACTGTATTCCACAATATCTCATGGAGTCCCAGGGTTTTATAGTTTGGTGAGGGGCTAAGTCTGTCTTGATTAAGAAATCTGTATTTGGTATTCTAAACTGCCATTATGTTGATTTCAAATTATGACTAATCTATGAATAAGAGATCTCCAAGACACCTTATTATCAACAGTCCTGCTGCTCAGGACTTGCAGACTTAAGGCCAAAGCTTTTTGACTGAATATATCCACTTACACACACATAAAAAGGCAAAACATTCAATGCCCAATTCCATTTGCATTCCTCTTTTCCTACTGTCTTCTAACTTGCCAAACATTATTTTCTTTTCTAGTGAGTGATATATTCTCATGATATGTTCAAAGTAGAACAGTCTTATTTTAAAGGAGAATTTAGGCTTGAATTGTCTTTTTAGCAGCTCACAGGATTCTTCAGCACTGCATTTCAAGTGAGTTGATTTTCTTTCGTTAGCTTTCCTCACTGTCCAGTTTTCACAATTACATATAAAAATGGGAAACACAATGATATGGACAATCCTAGCCTGTATATTCAATGAGAAATCTTTACACCTCAGGACTTTCTCTAGTTCAGTGGTTGTCAACCTGGAGTCCCCAGATGTTTTTGGCCTACAACTCCCATAAATCCCAACCAGTTTGACAGCTGTTTACCATTTTACTAGGAGTTGAAGGCCAAAAACATCTGGGGACCCCACGATGAGAACCATTGTTCTAGTTCCTTCATAGCTGTTCTTCTGATCTATTGAATGCAGTCCCCATTCTGATTGATGAGCTTAGATATGAAAAATCTTTAAACATTTCAATGCCTTTACAGTTTATTTTACATTTTTGTTAATTATCTGTGGTAATTATTTTTGTTTTCTTAATATTCAGTTGTGAACCCACTTTTATACTTTCTTCCCTGACTTTCTTCAGTGATTATTCCAAGTTTTGCTATTTTTTCCTAGCAGGATGGTGTTATCTGCATCTATCAAATTCTTAGTGTTTCTTTCTCCAATTTTAATGCCTCTTCCCTCCAAATCTAGTCCTGCTTTACATATGGTATGTTCAGCAAAGAAGTTAAACACATACACACAATACATTACTGCAGTTCGTTGAACCCTGGGGAATACGGCATCTCCTATATTGGTCACAAGACTGGAGAGCTTTTTGAATAGAACAACATATGTTTAAAATATATTGCTATTACAATGTCAGCAATTGTAAAAATTGTATATATCAAAACTGACCTTAAGTATGTATTTTTCCTTTTTACTCTTCCTTACATTTGACTTCATTTCAGTGAATTATCCATGTAGTTTTATTTTGACAGCTCTCTTTGCAGCAGTAAAACAAAATGTGTGCATTGCAAATGGCAAGAATTCAAATTTCAGCTATGTTTATCCAAAATAGCACTGAACCGCTTCTGTACTTATGCTATACTGCCTACAGCCTTACGGAAGGGGAGACAGATGGGATGAATTTAGCAGGGAAACAGCTGGGGCTTGAAGAAGAGACAAGCAAAAGTTTTGCTATCAGGCTTCATTATATATCAAGGTACCAGTAAAATGTGTATCCGTAAGGCAGCCAAAAAAGTGTGTGTCATTTGACTAGTGATAATTACCTTTTCTCAACAGCTGACAATGTTCTAAGTAGCATTAAATAGGTATAATAATTAAGCAATAAGAAGACAGGCAGTGTTTTGCTAGGGATTATTGCTTGCCTCAGGTGTGCTGCAAGGCACAAGGCTAAAGGGCAAATGATTTCAGCCATCCAAGAAACAGTGAAATCCCCCAGAAATGTATTTCTTGGAATATCCCGATGTTATTAACAACGTAATTCCAAAGGTTTTAGATATTGCAGTATCATGTTGATTTTGCTGACATGCGGCTGGCATTTTGACAGTCAACGACATTGTTCTCCACTCATTTAAAGGACATTTCTCATATCCCTCATTTCACCATCAGTGGTAGAATTAAAAAAAACATAGCCCAATTAGTTTGGATCAGTATTTGTGATAAATAATTTGTAATGCTGACGTAAAATATATGTTGAAAATGTATATAGTATATTGCATTATTTTAGCACATATCAGTCCACATGATACAGATTAAATAGTTTCTAATTTACTGATGTAATAGTTTATGTTCAAAGAGAAAAAGTGAGATATACATATAATAAATAAAAATGCTCTGAGATACCAAAAAACTTTATATTCCCTGATATGTAGGTCTCTGTACTTTTCGTTTGAGGCTGCTCATGTTTAATTTTTTTTCCCAGAAATATTTTAACCTTCGGTTTTCATGAAGGGATGTAAACACTTGCGTATTTTGTGAAAATGAGTAATTTCTGCAGTTTCTTTCTTGTTATGGAGAAAATAAGTATGTCTGAACAGTTCTCATCCAGTATTCTTACATCTTTAAGTACTTTTGTATAGACATACATGTGGGCTTTTTGCATGACAAGCATTGCTTCCAGCTCCTGCAGGTCAAATCACTGCTTCCAGATAACCATATGTGTTTTTTTGTTTGAGATTACTGTTTCTTGTGGAAAAAAGCAATCTTGCACAAAAATTCACAGGGCTACGTGAAAATAGATTTCCATACAACCCCTCCCCTCAAATAAATAATATAGTTATTAATTACAAGTTAAGAATTTTGAATCTAGTTTGGCAACTCATCTGCAACAACTATTCATGCCATATTAATCTTCACTACTTTTAAATTTTCTATGTGTAAAATATTTCCAAGTATCTGGAGTCAACAGATAGCATAATAATTGTAGCAAGACCTGAACCAACACAGCTATTTGAGGTGTTTTACCTAGTGGGTAAAAAATTAGATTTTACTGCATTATGGATTTCATGTAAAGTCAAAGGAAGATCCTGATCATTGTTAAACACACAAACTGGATATTTGCTATCAAATCGCTGTATTCAATATGTTATTGGCTTGCAATAAACACACTAAAACATCATCGGTGTGTCATACAAAAAATAACCTCAAATAACCTAACCCTATATGAAATTAAAAAAACAAGATAAATGTAAATAGCTAGGTTTAAATTATAACAAATCAAAACAGATTATTAGAAATGTAGTATTAGAAGCAGCAAACACACTGTCATTTAGAACTACTGCATTACAGAACATGTACCTAAAAGATAAAACGAAGTCTTTTGTTTCACAACATTTCTGCTCATGGGAAATTACTTGAGTAACTTGTGAATAGATGCATATTATGGGCTATATCATGCTTAATAATAATAACAATAACAATAATAATAATAATAATAATTATTATTATTATTATTATTATTTACCCGTCTCTCCTTGCAGCTCAAGGCGGGGTACAACGGTAAAACAGCAAAGCAGAACAAAGCACTATTGAAATACATGTAACAAATGCACACAGGTAAAATGTAACCTCAAATCTACCTATAAAAAGCAGGTTAAAATATCTAAAATATCTATTTAGATTATCAGCTTCACAAAACTGCTAAGATTGTTTTACATTGGCTCAATATTTTTATCCTAGATTAGCATTTAGAAGTTTAATATAAAGCATAATGAGGAAATCCAAATAAATGTGGACACCAATGTCTCCATCCAGCCAGACACAGTTCAAAAATACTGTATTAAAAGTGTCACACTGACACAATTTAAGTTGCTTATTTTAATTAGATGGACAGCAAGTCCTGATACTTATTTCTTCTGTCCATAATTGGATCCAAAGATTGACAAAAGCAATTCAGCAAGAAAAAAATGGTGCTACATTAAAAGAGATGTTTGTCAAGCAAATTGTTAATGTGGCAGAAATAGTCCTACATCCTAAATGAATGCAATGGAATATGACGACAATAACCAATAATTCCTCACTATTATAAACATTCAGATACTATTTACAGTGCTTAAAGCTTTACAATTTATTTGGACCATAAAATTGTCTGCAAGGCAAGTGAGGAATTTGTTGGACTTTGTGCTCTTGGCCGAGTTTCCAACAAATTCCTCACTTGCCTCACAGACAATTTTATGGTCCAGAAGGTAGAGGAGGCAACAAGGGGATCAGCAACTCTTGATCTAATCTTAACAAATGTGGAAGACCTGATCAATACAGTAGAAGTCGTCGGATCCTTAGGGGCAAACTGACCATGTGCTCCTGCAGTTTGTGATACAATGGAAGGCTGAAACTAAGACAAGTCAAACATGCATTCTGGACTTTAAGAGAGCCGACTTCCAAAAAATGAAGGAAATACTGAGCAGCATTCCATGGACGCCAATATTAAAAGACAAGGGAGTTAACGATGGATGGGAGTTTTTTAAAAGTGAAATACTCAAGGTGCAAATGCAAACAGTGCCAACAAAGAAAAAAAATGCATCTGAGAATATAGCTTATAACTGCAAGAAGAACATTTCAACACTAAAAGGCTAGAAGTAAAATTAACCACACCTCTGACTCAATATGATGTTGTCTCATTTAATGTATCTAGGCATATTTGCGTACAGTAGCATTTTTACAGCAGTATTCAGTCTAGGTAATACAGATGATGATGATAATGAACTGATATTTTCTCTTATGAGAGGACACAGGTCAATACACACATTAGATCTCCCCTAACCCTACAGTGGACACTCCTGCACATGATCTAAAAATGTCATTTATTTTTCTAACATTATACCCTTTGACTTCATCATACATGCCATCAGAAACGCCACCTATTGTGGCAAATCCAGCGGTGCCTGGCGTGGGGAACCTGTCACCCCATGCCCTGCATCCCCCCTACCTCATCCCATGGGGAAATGTGTCCGCTACCTAACTTTCCCCCGTTGATCTCAATGCAACACAAAAAGCCAAAATGGAAGAATGAATAGTTTAAGTAGCTGAAATGTCAAAACTGACATTTTGACCAGCTATCTTCAAATAAAAGACACTTCAATATTCAAGAAAGACTGGGAACCCTTCAAACATTTCTTGGAAGAAAAAAAAATCCAATTTGGGGATTTCCTATTAAAAATGTTAATCTATTACAATTTACAATCCAATTTACAATCCAATCAGCCTTTATTGGCATATATATCAAGACAGTGTAAAATACAGAATATATTATACAATAGAAAAACTTCACGTTTGTCATACATTCAATTATCAGACGAAATAATCATGCATTTAAATTCCCAAGATGTTAACTGTTGCCTCACTGTGGCAAGGTTTCTGAATGAAGTCTGCAAATTGAGTTAATCTGTTACATTATATTTACACAATAAACTAGATAATATGGAAAAACCCAAAATTCTTATGTATAAGAAAGAAGGATATGTAAAAATTTGACGCTATATTTCAGTGGTTCTCAAACCGTGGATCCCCAGGTATTTTGGCCTATAACTCCTAGAAATCTCAGCCAGTTTACCAGCTGTTAGAATTTCTGGGAGTTGAAGGCCAAAACATCTGGGGACCCACAGGTTGAGAACCACTGCTATATTTCAATTTAAAAAAAAACCAAAGCCCCACAGAGAGGTATAATACCAGTTTCTGTAGCTAATGTAATCTTGCACCTGGCCTCAAATCAGTTCCAGACCTGTCAATCTAATTACACACAGCAAAATTGGTTCCTCCAAAATTGGTTCCAAGCTGCATTGTAGTGTAGATGGGGCCTAAGTTTCAAAAGCTGTTGGATAGTACTTGGGATAAACCCATTTCAAAGAACTTTATACGGCTCTTAAGAATCTTTAACTATGTAGCCTCTGCTTTCCTTATTTATTATGTTGTGGCTGCACACTATCAGAATGTTTTTTGATTTTACATAAGATAGACAACTAATGCATTTTCTTCCTCTGCTCTTAAGTTCTTGGATCTAAGCCACAAATTTTAAAAGAGAAAATATTAATCATTTTGGGGAAATGGGAAGAAAAATACAGAAGTGGTAAACTAATTTTGTTAACATAATCAGTCTTAGTGACCATTATATAGAACAAGAGGCCTGAGAAAGTGGTGGCGCAGAAGAAAGGGCCTCTCCAGATGATCTTAGAGCTTTAATGGTAAACATGGTTCTTCAAATAACCTGGACCCAAGTTGCACAGACCCAAGCAGTTAAATAGACAAGGTTTGTTTCTTCCTCATGGTGTCTGTGAAATGAGCACATGTGGCAGTAATTGCGCCTGAGCATTACTCTCGGAATCTTTAACAGCTGTTAGAGGTACTTTGGCTGCAGCCCCGCCTTCCTCCCAGGAAGCATATATTGCAGAGGTGGGGCTGTGGCTCTAGTTCCTTTTTTTTCCGCCGCCTCACAGCAGCTCTCTAGGAACCTCTCGGTTAGATTATTGATTCTTGACATTGGACTGTTTATTTGACTATTCTACTAATTCTATAACGTACTTTGGCTTGAGTTGGACTTCTCTACACTACTCTACCTTCTAGCTCCCTGACTTCGGAATTGGTATGGCTACTTCTATTTCAAAGAACTGTGTGGCCTGTGGCCGTAAGCTGCCTGAGGCAGACAGCCATGACAAATGTCTTGTATGTTTGGGGGAGGCTCATGGAGCAAAGAATTGTTTGGTTTGTGCGGCCCTTACACCGCAAGCCCGTAAAGGCAGGGAGAAAACGCTAAAAGCCCTTCTCTTGGAGAGAGCTCTCTTCCTGGCCCCATCTACAAGAGGCTCCCGAACGCCGCGGCAGGGCAAGCCAGCTGAACGGCAGCAACTTACTTCCTCGCCGGCAGCCTCGCCAGCTGCAAAGAGGGCACATTCCACTCCTCCTGCTCTCCCTACTCCCCAGAAGAGCTCCGGTGCTGCAGCTGAGAGCCACAAGGGGAGGAAGAAGTGTGCACCATCTGAGGCACGCAGCACGGCCACGGTGCTGACATTGCCAGAAGGGATACAGCCGCTGGCTCCGCCCACGATGTCGGGGCAAGAGCATGGAGGCAAGGCGCGCATTATGCCGCCAGCTCCGGTCATGGGCCCTGATCCCCGAGGTGGAGACAGCCCACCCGCCCGGAGAAGAGCTACTGCCGCCCACTCTCCCTGCAGAGGTGGGGCAATCCCCAATAGATCTATTTGCAACAGCAGAGAACGCAAAATGCAAATTTTTCTGTACGAGACAGGAACCCAAACAGCAGATGGGGGGGGGGCTCGGGGATGCATTCCTTTTCAGATGGACAGGCCCCCTGCTATATGCATTCCCACCAATTCCTCTCATAGCCAAGGTAGTGGCAAAGCTCTACCGCGACCAGGCAGATTGCATAATTTTGACTCCATGGTGGCCAAGGCAGCCTTGGTTCTCACTCCTTCACACAATGGCACAGGGTCAACACTATCCCCTCCCGCACTGCCCGGACCTTCTTACTGCTCACCAAGGCTGCCTGCGCCATCCGGACATCAAGCAGCTCAATCTCACAGCTTGGCGGATCCGACCCAACCACTTTCACAAGCAGTGAAAGACATACTGTGTGCAGCACGCAGGCCATCAACGAAATGGAACAAGTTTGCCAAATTTTCATGGCAGCAGAATGTGGATCCAGTCACTGCTCCCACATCAGTCATTTTGGAATATCTTGTTTCCTTGATGGACTTCAGTTATCCTCCATCAAGTGTTATCTTGCAGTGATATCTGCTTGTCGTAAAGATGAGGGATAGTCCTCCTGTTTCCAAGATCCCCTAATCCAATGCTTTCTGCGAGGATGCAGGAATACTCGACCTCCTGTTACTCCACCCATCCCAGCATGGGACCTCCGGTTGGAGTTATCAGCCCTTCAGAAGCCACCTTTTGAGCCTATGGCAGAGGTGGATATTTCACATGTGTCTTGCAAAACAGCATTTTTGTTGGCCATCACAACGGCCAGAAGGGCAAGTGAGCTCTGTGCACTACGGGCAGATGCTCCTTATATACGCTTCCACTCTGACAAGGTGGTAATGCGTACAGATATCGCCTTTCTCCCGAAAGTAGCCTCAAATTTCCATTTGGTTGAAGATATTGTTGTACCTTCTTTTTTTCAAGATCCATCTACTCCAGTGGAACGGGCTCTACATCTTCTGGATGCTAGAAGAACATTAGCATTTTATGTTAAAAGAACAAAAGATTTTAGAGCTTCGCCTAAACTTTTTGTCAAGTATAGGACAGACACTAAAGGTCTCCCAGTATCTTCACAAAGATTGTCAGGATGGATCACAGCAACTATAAAACTGGCATATCAACTGGCACATCAGCAGCCTCCATTCGGCCTAAAGGGCCATTCCACCAGGGCAGTAGCCACTTCCACGGCATACAGCCAAGGAATACCGCTATATGAAGTTTGTAGAGCAGCCACATGGGCCACCCCTCTGACATTTGTGACCCATTATAAGGTGGATCTGCTCTCAAAGAAGCAAGCAGCGTTTGGCAGAGCAGTTTTGGGATCAGCACTGTTATGACACCCACCAACCACGATGAGTAGCTTGCTAGTCTACCACATGTGCTCATTTCACAGACACCATGAGGAAGAAAGATTGATTGCTTACCTGTAACCGTGTTTCTTCGAATGGTGATCTGCGAAATCAGCACATCCCCGCCCCTCCTCCCCTCTAATTGCCATGCCTTCTTTCTCAAGCCGCTGTCGGCGGCGGGGAACTAAAGCCACAGCCCCACCTCTGCAATATATGCTTCCTGGGAGGAAGGCGGGGCTTCAGCCATAGTACCTCTAACAGCTGTTAAAGGTTCCAAGAGTAATACTCAGGGGCAATTACTACCACATGTGCTAATTTCACAAATCACCATTTGAAGAAACACGGTTACAGGTAAGCAACCAATCTTACAGGTATCACATCCTCATGTTCCCATAAATTTAAAAAGAGTGTTGATTTCCTTGGCCTCCTCTTACATATTGTGCAGCTTACTGCTTTACCTGTTTATGTGCTAATGTATTTATTTATTTTGCCAGCATACTATATATGTCTTAAGAATTGTATAATATGTCTGTGTTGAATAGATGCAGAACACATAATTCAGCAGTATAACCAAGAGAGTCAGCCATATGATTAGTATAATATTTATGCAAAAAGCAATAGTTTATTGCAGTCATTCTCCCATAATTTAATTCAACTTGATTAAATAGATCTCTTGAAAAAAATAAGGCATTATGTAGTTATACAAACTACCTATGAGGGAAAGAAGGAATCAGTCCATTTCCTTGCAGCATGCAGTGTTTTTTAAAAAATGCTTTACAGCTAACATGAGTGACTGAAAGACAGCTTTGCAGTAATGCTATGCTTTCCTAAAATGTCTGAAGGGAAGACCACTCCAGGTACTTGGCTACCAATGAATCCCAACAGCATGGCACACAGTTCAGATTTGACACACTGAATCTTTGTAAATCTAACATCGATGAAGTCAGACAAGATTATCTCTTATTCATTGTAAAAAGGAAATGCAGATATCTGCTGTCTTGTTACACAGATGGCTGTAACTTTTTTATTGTTAACTTACAGCCACTGATGCCTGAGGAATAGATACACATCTGCTTCAAATTGCCAGTCCTCCAGGCTTTTCCTTTGAACTGTAGTACTAGAAAGAGATCAAGTAGGTGTTAG
The DNA here is from genome assembly GCF_035594765.1 of Anolis carolinensis. NCBI lineage: Eukaryota > Metazoa > Chordata > Lepidosauria > Squamata > Anolidae > Anolis > Anolis carolinensis. Next base: position 56,836,879 of record NC_085841.1, read on the forward strand.
AAGCCAATTTAAAAAACAAAATATTAATGATTCCTGTAGATGTACAGCAACTGAAGTAAACTAAACAGACTAAAACTCTGTTTTGGAGTTGTATATGTCAGGAAAATTAGCCATCGTCATTGAAAAAGAACTAGCTGTTTAGTGTTACTAGAAGGAATGAATTTTAACCAATATTGTATTATTTATTTATTTATTTACAGTATTTATATTATGTATGTATTATGGCATAATGTCTTTCTAAAGTATAAATACGTGGGGATATATATATATATATATATATATATATATATATATATATAGATATAGATATAGAAAAAATAGTAAATTTGTTGAATACTATCTCTTACATTGCCTATCAACTGTCTCAGTCTCACGTCACAGCTAGGCTAATGCTGCTTTATATATGTTGAGCAAGTGTTTAAGAAATATTTAACACAATTCCTCATATAGCATGGTTTCTAAACCTTTTATCATTTTGATCTCCCTGCTCTAGAAACATTTCAGTTTTCCAATACACTTTTTGAATGGTGGTACCCAGGACTGGACACAGTATTCCAGGGGAAGTCTACCCAGAGTAGAATAGAGTGGGACTATGATTTCCCATGATTTAGGCACTATTCTCCTATTGGTGCAGCCTAGAACTTCAATTTTAGCTGCCACATCACACTGTTGATACAAGTTCATATTAGGGTTTACTAAGATGTCTAAACCCTTTTCATATATATTCTTGTCAAGTGAGGTATCACACATTATCTATGCATTTCATTTTGTCCTGCTTAAGTAAAGTAGCTTACGTTTCTCATTGGTGAAATTCATTTTGTTAGTTTGGGCCCAGCTTTCAACTCTGTCAATGTCATTTTAAATTTTGATCTTGTTCTTTGGGTTATTAACTAGTCCTTCTTATTTGGTTTCATCTGCAAACGGGATAAGCATGCTCTCTGTTGTATTACCCAAGTAATTTAAAGATGTTGAATAGCAGTGGAGCCAAGACAGACCCTGATGCACCCTATTAGTCACTTTTCTTCAGGATGAAGAACAGCATTCTTTGAGCTGAACAGCATTCATTGAGTTCAGCCAGTCAACCAATTAACAAACCCATCTAACAGTTGCATTGATGGAAATATTTGACGATATATATCAATACATCAATAGCATTTGATGGCAGAAGAAATCTGAGAGGAAAGGGATTCAAACATATGGCAAATTAATGATTGAGTCAGGGAGATCCTTTCAAGTGACAGAATGGAATGGAATTTCTTCCATTTATACACATAGGGATACTGAGTGGAAGGGCCTGTACATTGCTATAATGATCTGTTGACATCAGGGAAAGAAGCTAGAGAAATATACCCCAGGAAGTTAGCCTGACATTGTCCAAGACTGGATGTCTCACCTGGCAATCATGGATTAGAAGAAGGCCTGGATAGCAAAGAAGTTTGATATGACTGCCTCAAGTTAGATATGAAAGGAAGGGAAACCACAAATGTCTAGGCCACTATGGGATGATCAGAAAGCAACCCACTTTATCTTCTCAAATCGTTGATATTATTTTGGTGATAAGATGAAACAGAGGAAATCTGTAGATGGCGGAATCTCCAAAATGAAAAAGGAAGACATGGTAATTCAAGCTCTTCCACTTCTGAAACAAAATCAGAGCCCTGTTGAGAACATCAGCCAGCACATTCTCCTCTGGAAGATGGGCCGCTGTATAATAATACTAACTTTATTTTTATATCCCGCCTCCATCTTCCTAAAGGGACTCAAGGTTGCCTTCCGTGAGGACAAGCCCAACATCAACATAGGTTAAAACATAGTCCATGAATTAAAACAATATGACAAAATAAATATAAAACAACATAAAACACATCAAATGCTTTAAAAACCTAAACATAAAATACATGTGCGGAGAAACTTGTGCAGAACTCTGGATAGGGCTCATAAATAGTTTAAAGGCAATCAGGAAAGGGCGAAGGGATACCTCTTCCTTTTGATGCATCTCTTCTCAGGGATCTTTGCCGCATACATAGTCCACTTTTTTAAACTCCAGAAGAAACCATAATTGGCTACCAAAGACAGACCAAAGATAAGTTGAACAACTCCAAGGCAAACAATTATTCAAATCAGAGTCAGAGAGAAAGTAATGATCCTAAAACTAAAGAAAGGTTGAAAGGAAGAAACAAAATTATCAAAGCAAATCACAATCCAAAATCCAAAAAAAGAAAAATAGACCTAACATAAAAACTAGTGTAAATTGTGAAATTAATTCACATGAAGCTCAGAATATGGTAAAATATATAGATACTATCAAAGTCGTGAGTGGGAAATATATATATATATAAAGTCAATTCATATTTAATTTCGGAAGAGGAAATACCTGATAGAAGCATTTCCAGTTGAAGAGGATTTTATTAATGGTAACACATAGAAACACATAGGGACCAAGCAAAACATGGTTTTGCAACTCGAGTACAAAAAATGTTTGTTTTCCCACATGCTAGAATTAACCTGAGCTGCAGTTGGCGCAAATTAATAGGAAGAGATCATTGGTAACTGAGAAGATACATGTCAAATGAAAGCTCTGCCCTGATTCCTACAGGAATCCAGTCTGAGCTTTGGATTTTTGTAGCGAACAACCCTAGAACAAAAATTAAATGTGTTGCATCAGAAGATTAACAACTCACTACTATTGTCCAATCAACTGTAGGGATGTACTTAGTAGAAGAATGGTCCATTCCGGGCCTGCACAATTTGTCAAGTAGTAAGGGTAGTATTAAAATAGGTTAAGCTTCTTGGAGCGGCAAATAGGTCTTAGCACCCCACTTTCCAAGTAAGGTATAATTAATGATTAATTAGGAATGTTGTTGTTGTTGTGTAGCTTTAAGTAATTTCAGACTGAGGCAACTCTATCACAGATTTTTCTGGTCAAGATTTCTTCAAAGGGGACTTGACTGTTATCATCCTCTGAGGCTGAGACAGTGTGAGTTGCCTAAAGCCGCCCAGCAGATCCAGAGCAACAGTCAAGGTTCAAACCATTACGCCATGATTTCTGAATTCTAAACTCCTTCCCTCTTTCCCTCCCTTCCTTTCTCTTTCCCTCCTTCCTACCTTCCCTCTTTTTCCTCTCTCCCTCCCTTCTTCCCTTTCCTATTTTGCACCTTGACCCAGATCATTGGGATTTTAAGATTTTATTTTTGTATGTGACTTCTATGACTGTTTTTATCGTCGTTTGATGTTTTATTGCTGATTGATCTGTTTTTATTGTTTGCTTTTGCTTTTATATTGTTGTTCCGGGCTTGGCCCCATGTAAGCTGCCCCGAGTCCCTTCGGGGAGATGGGGCGGGGTATAAGAATAAAATTATTATTATTATTATTATTATTATTATTATTATTATTATTATTATTATTCCTTTCCCCCTCTTCTTTTCGTCTTCCCTCTTTTTCCTAGCCTCTCTAACTCCCTTTCTTTCCTTCTTCTGTCATCCTCCCTTTCTTCCTTCCTCCCTTTCTTTTTCTTTATTCTTTCTTTTCCCGCCTCTCTCCTCCTTTTCCCTTCCCCCCTCCCTCCATCTCTTTTTTCCCTTCTTTACACAAACTATAGTGGACAAAGGCAGGAGAGTCCCAGCTAGCGGTGCGGGCAGTGCTGTATGAGTTGTACCAATGGCTTGTGCAGGCCGCATCTGACCCCCGGGCCATATGTTGTGCAGGCCTGGTCTATTCTTTCTCTTCAACAATCCTTGGCAGGGGAATCTAAAATCTGGTTTAGCGGGGTAGAAGGCTATCTCACTTACACATCCACAAATAGAGCTTGTTCACTCGGATATGTGCAACATTGGAAGTCAGTCACAATTTAGAAATATCGACTAGCAAAGCAGCAAAAGGTCACTTACATATCAGGCATCAAATTATACCTCTCTGCATTGAGTAGCACTTAAGATATATCTAATCACAAGGACAAGTGTCTGCAGTGCAGTGTTAATAGAAAATAAATGTATAGGGAAACAATCTATACCATAGGATAAATCACCAAATTAGGAAACACAAACATGTTGCTGTTTATAAAGCAATTGACTGCTAAAACACAATTTAATGGATTCTGATATGAATATTACCAAGGGGTTTGGAAATTGGGCCAAGGGATTATAAATGACAAGACTCATAAACAGCAAGTAAGACATTTAGAAATTCAGTGAGAGGAAAAAACTAGAGAAGTGGCATTTCTTAAGCAGATGTAGGGGTGATTGCAGATGGCATGTTAGAGAAGGTCAGCTGCCTCTGAGGCAGTAAGCAAGAAATTTGATTTGTAACTAAATACAAAGAGGAATCACATGAGATGGGAGAGAATAGTACCCACAATGAAAATAAAATCTAGTTGCAGCACAAGTTTCCAGCAACAACTACTCTATTTCACTATTCTGGGCCAAAAGTAAACACAGAGTTAGTACATTACTATTTAATAACCAACCAAAGCACGAGAAACAAAGATCCCACAAACCCAACTGATTTTCCACATTTCTGATTAGGAAGAACTCTGCATGTCCTAAACAGCCAACCATAGAATTGGTACTGGCTTTAACTGGGAGATGGAATATTTTTAAAGTTTGGCCTTTCTGAAATATACAAATTAAACAGTTTCAAGTTTTTCAGATATCTAACTTGCAACAATACTGTTTATAAAGAAATAAAAGTATTTTTTAAAAAAAACTATTGAAAAATATGGCTAATGACATAGACAAGTGAACAGCTGCTCAAACAAGGATACAAGAAAAGCTGAATATAATATAATCAGTCAATCCATCTGGTCAACAGTGCAGATAACAGAAACAGCCTAAAATCATGTGTGAAACTGAATATTAATTCTTTTAAAACTGCAAACATTTAATATACATTTTAATATCCAATGAATTATTTTGGTCACGTTCCTGACAATACAGAATAAGTATTGAAGGATCCATCAGGTTTGTTATAGGAGACCACAAAAGGATAATTTCATAGAGCTTCCTACCTTAGCTTCATTTTCTCATGCATTTTTCCATGTTGGATACACTGGATCTCCAATTCATCATTCCTTTTCTGCATCTTTTCAAGTCTGCCATGAACATACTCATTTTCCTGACTAAGCTGGCCAACTTCAGATCTAGAGAATTAAGAATACACATGATGGATGTTGCTAGATTTCATCCTGCAATGTGAAATCACTTTTAATAAAATTCTAATGTACATCTGCATGAGAAGCATTTTATTTCTACAAGGAGTACATTGTTGAAAATTAAAATAAGTACTATTGTAGTAGGAGAAGGCATAAATCTGTGGACTAATTTTTGATATAATAATTAAAAGAGACATTGCTTATGCTTGAAACTTGCTTAATTAATTTCACACATTCATTTATCCATTTAAATGTTTTATATTGAAAAGGTATATGTTAAACTGCAGCAGAGTCCTCTTGACTATTAGCTTAGGAATTTGCTATTACGTACCAATCAAGCTTGTTTGCATTTTAGGCACAGAAATGCAAGTAGCATTACTGGTGTAGTACTGCTTGAAAAAAATAGCATCAGGAAGTCTCTATAAGCCTTGATTTGTTTCTCCTGTAAACAAATTCAACATTTTGGATATGTACAAAAGTGGATTTTGGCCAGCTTTGTTCTTCCAACTTTTGGTAGGCAATGTACACATTTTGCAAATGCTTTGTTCAGTAGAACTGTTTCACACTTGGAAGAAAATTGGCCATTTTAGGATATGTAATTAAATATAGTCAATTCTATTAATTTAGATAAGGACAATTTAGTAATGGGGCTAAACCTCATAGTAACAATTTGGTTTTTCAGACAAGTTCTTTTTGTATTTTGATTTTGTTGCTTGGACAAATATTTTATTTCCAGCGTTTGAGTGTAATGACTGCAGCCGTCCAATACAGCATCAATTGAACATGCAGAAAAAAAGCAGTTCAACCGGGTGCATGCTCTTTACTTCAATTAAACTCTCACAGTTGGATACCTACTGTTGCCAAAATGGTAATATAATTTATCCATTCTAGTGAAACAGTAAAACTACAATAAAAGTCATTTAACAATATTTATAACATCATAAAAAACAGTGTTAAAATATATGGACTGCAATATGCACCAAAATTATAAAATTTGTTTCTCATCATCAGTGATTAAAAACGGGATCATTTCTCTAGCTTCAATACACTCAACCCTGGTGACAGATTAGAATTCAAATCTTAATGATCAATTTACAATTAACAAGATAGAAGTGAAACAAATTAAACCAACCATTATATATAATGAGACCCAATGGACTCCCATTGTTGCCCTTAATTACAAAACGCAAATCACAAATACACAATGGACAGTATCAAGCATCAATCCACAAGCTTCAAACTCTAAGACAATTCAAAAAAGAGCAAGCAAAATTATACAGAGAATACTAAAGAACAATGTTTTACATTTCCATGTGTATACCCTGTCAACTGTACAGCTTGAGGGGAGTAAGTTCAGCACTTCCAAAATCCACCCATATATGTAGGAAATATATTATTATGGATTCTACACATCAATTATCACTGAATACTAACAATATCAATTCACAATTTAAAGTAGCATCCAATCACAGTAAAATAGGCTTGCAACTACTTGGATCATGTAGATCCCACTATTACTTATCCTGGTTATGATAAAAATGATAACGAGATCCAACAGTTAATTGATAAGAAAAGGAAAGTCTTCCAAATATGGCAGAGAGACACTAACTATGTCAGTGCAAAAGCTGAGGTCCAAAGGAGGACCAGAAAACTCAAGAACATCTGGTGGACAAAAAAGGCTCAAGAAATTCAATACTTTGCATATGTTCATGATGCACAGGGATTCTTTAATGCCACAAAGGTCATCTATGGATCAAAAAATCATGGCATACATCCTCTACGCTCATCAGATAGAACCAAACTTCTGAATGATAAAAAATCAATTGCACTACGTTGGAAAGAGCACTACCACAGCCTTGTTAACCACAGCATCAATGTGGCCGAAGAGGTTCTCTCGCAAATCCCCCAACAACAAACTAGGGATGAGCTTACAGCACTGCCCAATTTGGAGGAAGTCAACAAAGCCATTAGCCAACTAAAAAACAACAGCTCCACCAGCTCATTGAAAAAGTGTGGGTGACTAGAAAATCCCAGCAGACTTCAAAGATGCCACCATCATAATCCTTTTCAAAAAAGGGGAAAGAACAGACTGCAGAAACTATCCAAGTATCTCCCTTCTAATCTCAGATGGGAAAATCCTCACAAGAATCCTTGCAAACCGCCTTCTACCTATTTCAGAAGACATCCACCCAGAATCCCAGAATGCCTTCCGCCCCTCAAGAAACAGTGGATATAATCTTCACTGCACTACATCTCCAAGAAAAATGCAGGGAACAAAATCAACCTCTGTACATGGTATTCATTGACTTTGCAAAGGCATTCAATACAGTGAATCACAATGTTCTCTGGACCATCCTCCAAAAAATTGGATGCCCTGACAAATTCATGAACATCCTGCAGCTCCTCCATTATGGCAACAATCTTGGACAGCAGTGGCTCCCAACCCAAAGTGACCCATTTAAGGTGGAATCAGGTGTCAAACAGGGATGTGTTACTGCCCAAGCTTATTCTCCATCTTCATTGCTATGATACTGCACCTTGTTGATGGGAAGCTTCCTACCAGTGTGGAAATCACCTATCAGACAGATGACAAGGTCACAATAACATCTGTTATAGAACTCCAGTCTGCTGATGATAATGTAATCTGTGCTCATTAAGAAGAAGACCTACAAGCCACTCTAAACACCTTTGCAGAAGCATATGAAAAGCTTGGCCTCGCACTGAACATCAAGGAAACAACAACAACAAAACTTTAGTTATATACCGCTCTATCTCCGATAAGGACTCAGAGCAGTTTACACATCATAAAAACATTCAATACATATACATAATACAAAATACAAGAAACCAATATAATAGCAATTAACAAACAAGTTTTAAAATCCAACTTTTTAAAACCATATAATGCCTAGTAAGAGCAATTGCAGATCGCTCCATTGAGTGGTTCTACAACGAATGAGTGTAATATATAAAATATATAAAACAGGCAAGATGACAGTATGGCCAGAATAGGACTCATATGGTAAAAATGGCATAAAGCCAAGACAAAGTGTGACTAATAGCAAGGAAGCTAGGCCAAAATTCCACACTTCGGCCTGCTGTATAGCTATCAGGTAGGACTAATAGAATAAACACCATAACAAGATCAAAACAGGTAAAGTACAGGACAAGTGTCATGTAATAATCAAGTGTGGTGTCTAGAATTGCAGAGTAAGCACTTCCAAACCAAAGTGTTCTTTTAGCAGGGACCAGCCAATCCCTCTGCAATGCCAGAAATACAGCTTAATGGTAAAACGTTAGAAAATGCTGACAATTTTCACTACCTTGGCAGCCAACTTTCCACAAAAGTCAACATTGACACTGAAATACAACATCATTTGAGCTCCGCGAGTGCAGCATTTTTCTGAATGAAGCCGAGAGTATTTGAAGATTGAGACATTCGTAGGGAGTCTCAAAAGATGCTTGTTTATAAATCCACTGTCCTTCCAACCCTGTTATACGCCTGCGAAACGTGAACCATCTACAGACATCACACTCAACTTCTGGAACCATTCCATCAGTGCTGCCTTCAAAAAATCCAGCAAATGTCTTGGGAAGACAGGCAAACAAATGTAACTGTGCTGAAAGAAGCAAAGACCACTAGCACTGAAGCGATGATCCTCTGCTACCAATCTCGCTGGACTGGCCACGTGATGATTGATGATGTCCCGAATATATATAATTAATACTTTACACTTCTGGCAAACGTATCAAAATAATCTAAATTTTCAATTAAATGTACTGTGTAAAGCTCAAGTAGAAAGAAGTACTAAATGTTGGTCAAAAATAACATGAGGCAGCAGTGTGATGCTGCAACCAAAAAGGTAATGCTGTTTTAATCTGCATTAACAGTTTTCCAAACCAATTGAAGTAACTGTCCCACTGTAATCTGAACTGTTCAGAGCTGGAATAGCTTATTCATTACTGGGTGACTCATTTTAAGAAAAATACAGACAAATTGGGGCAGGTTCAGAGAAAGGCAACAAGAATGATAATAGATATATGGATAACAAAAGTTATGAGGAAGGGTTAAAGGAGCTGGGCATGTTCAATTTGATGAAGGGATGACAAAACAATTGCATTGTTTAAATACCTAAACGTCTGTCACAGAGAAAAGGGGATAGACCTGTTATCTTCTGCCCCAGGGAATCAAAACAGTTCTGATGGCTTTAAGCTCAAGGGAATAGATTTTGATTAAATTCTGGAAGGAACTTCTTGACAGTAAGAGTAACTCAGCAATAGACTCAATTGCCTAGAGAGGTGGTGGAGTTTCCCTCTCTGGTCATCTTCTGGATGACTCCCACCACCATTAAAAAAAAAAACCTTTGGGTAAAATCCAATTAAGTTCTTCTACTGAAGAAACTACAAAGAATTATCCAGAACAGAGTCTGGTATGTGCAATGTTGTTTTTTTTTTTGTCCTAAAAAAGGTGGATAACAACAGCAGCAGTAATGTCAAAGCAAAAATATTAAAGGCAATTTGATATACTCAGTGGAGTGGAAGTCTGGCTAGTTGTTCATGAGGGAAAGAAGAAGTGAATGGAAGACAAGATGTAAGTGTGGAAAAAAACCACACATTCATCTGTTCATCTCAAACAACACAAGAGGTACTAACTTCAGCAATAAGATGAAAGCACATTAAGTACAGAGAAGTTTACATCCTGTGTAACTAGTATTTTATTGGTTAAGCAGATACCTAAGTTGCCTGTAGATAGGTTATGTGGAAAATAAGGATCTCTCTTACATAAATATGTACTTATTCTTTAAACGTAACACTATTTAAGACCTATCCATTTGGCCACTATTGTGTTTAAATACAGTAACCACATGTAAAAAACAGCCTATACAGGTGCACCTATACTAGCAATTAAACACTGAATAAATGTGCCAGAGGTACATTAACACCAAGTATGTATAAGTCAAAACATATGATGTGTATACATAAGAGGGATTTCCCATCCCACAATAAACACAAAATCCTGTGTCCCTATATACAGGGATGGAAAATGTCAAGGTTTGAGTATGTCAACCTCATTTTGTTCAGATTTTAAATTCTCATGTTGAAGGACGAGAGAGGGAAGAAAGAGACCAGAAATGTAATATGGAATCTGAAAATACGTGCAAAAAATGGGAAGGTTCTACTCCTAAAAATAACTAAAAATGTAACATATAAATAAAAGGTAAAGGTAAAGGTTTCCCCTGATGTTAAGTCCAGTCATGTCTGATTCTGGGGGTTGGTGCTCATCTCCATTTCTAAGCCGAAGAGCTGGCATTGTCCATAGACACCTCCAAGGTCATGTGGCTGGCATGACTGCATGGAGCACCGTATACATATAAATAAAATACATATAAATAAAAGACATAATTTGTCAAATTACAGAGCCCCCATTAGTAAAGAAGCCTACATGTATTTCTGTGTATTTACATACCTGTTTTTTTCAGTGACATATTCAAGCTTCTTCGCCAAAGTACAACATTCATCTTTTAATTTTGATAGAAGTTCATTCTGGGACCTTAGCAACACATCTAGTTCATTTACTAGAAATCATACGTGCAAATATTTAGAATTTCTTCATATACAAATGTTTAGATAAAATACAGGGCATTTTAAAACCTATTTTTTTCTAAGAGGAGAGCACATTTTCTTTTGAAAAGAATACCTTAACCAATACTGTAGCAAAATGCAAAACTATCTAAAAGTATTATTTTAAATTTACAATACCATAGCTTCATATACCATATATATAGCAAATAAATATACATTACTTGTGAAAAAGTAATTGAGTCTCATATTGCAGCATTATATATATAGGACCCCTTTCTGACTTTTGGCCTACTCTGTACAAGCACATATTCCAGCCTCTTTCTATGCATTGTGTTCTTATCAGTAACTATATCTGCATAATGTAAGCTTACTGAACCAAACATGGAGCTCTTTGGCTCTCTCTAAGAATAGCAAGAATAATCAGACTCCTCTAGAGCAAACATACACTTGTGGGCTACAATTTTATGTCAAATATTCTATCATGAAATTTAATACCTATGTTTTGACTCCCCTTCTCCATTTTAAACGTGAAGTTTACATCACACCAAGATTCTAGCAAACTAACCAAAAAGTTTAGCTTGCCATTAATATATGTTGCTGAGATGTTGTGATTAAAATTGTTGTGGTTTTACAAGAAAGGTACAATAATAGTGGTAGCAGCTTTGGCCACTATCAATACAGCATTGTTTTTCATGAATTGTTTCTAGAGTGCATTTGAACTTGTGTTAGTAAGTACACCAGCATCATTCAAAGAGCATTGTGCAAAGTAAGCATGCTGAAGATGCATAAAATCCTAACACTCCAGCAGAGGCCATGAGCAGAGTAAGTGTACTTTAGATTATTCAAAAGGAAAAAATGTGTTGTAATGCAACCATTAGGCAAGATAATAAAACAAAGAAACATGACCAAAACAACACTAAACCGAAAACAAAAGCCCTTCTAAAAATCCTGGGGTTCTCCACATTATACAATTATAGCATTATAATTCCATTTGTAACTGTCATGGCTACCTCCTATGATATCCTGGGGTTTGTGGTTTGGCAAGACACCGGAGGAGCTCTTTGGTTGATAATTCAAACCGCATCTCCTTAACCTGCAAAGTCCAGAATTTCATAGGATGAAACCATGGTAGTAAAATTGAAATCAAAATACTGTCTATTATTAAGAAAATTAGACAATTGATGAAAGAATCATTTATCAGTAAGAAGACTTGACAGGAAGTAGTAAGTAAATATCTGTGACTTAGTGAGGGAGGGTGAAGAGGATAACACAGTATTTTAGATTGTGATTTATTACTATACTAGCTTGGGTACCTGGCGATGCCTGGGTTATTTGTAAAGGGCAGTTTGTTTTCGGATGTTAGGTGTTATCAGTTTGGTCTACGTTACGCTAGTTCTTAGAAAAAAATTCAGTCTTTGCTTTTGTTTTTTATGAATGCTCTCATTAGAAAATGCATAAGAATGTGGGTGAGCTACACTTCCCAAAAATCTTGGGTCAACCCTGCCAAGACCCCCACCTGTATGCACAGTTGGTCATGTTGGGTCTGTGTGCCAAGTTTGGTCCAGACCAGTCACCTGCTGGGTTCAGTGTCCTCTGGATATGGGTGAACCCCCAGATTCCCAGGGTAATCACCCCAAAACGCCAGTATTCACAGTTGGCCATGTTGGACCTGCGTACCAAGTTTGGTCCAGATCTGTCATCTACTGGATTCAGTATTGTCTGAATAACTCTGATATGCCAAGGCCAATCACCCTCAAAGCCTGCCAGTATTTACAGTTGTCCATGTTGGATCTCTGTTCCAAGTTTGGTCCAGATCCGTCAGTTGCTGGGTTCAGTGTTCTCTGAATACAGGTGAACTCTAGCTCCTGGATGTCAACGTCAATCACCCCCAAACCCCGCCTGTATTCAAAGTTGGCCGTGTTGGGTCTGTGTGCCAAATTAGTGCCAAGTTAGTTCGAGGTCTATCATTGGTGAGGTTCAGAGTGCTCTTAGATTGCAGGTGAACTATACATCCCAGGACCCACAACTCCTATAAATCATGATGAATTCTCCCCAAACCTCTCTAGTATGTTCAGATGCTGATCAATTCCTCTGTTTGCTGTGTGCCATAGGAAAGAATAGGAAAGGGTTAGGGGGGGAGGCAGTGGGCGAGGCCATGCAAATGGAGAGATGGGATTCTTGGTCGTGGCCTCCCAGCTCTGGAACACTCTTCCGAGAGAAAGACTAGCCCCCACACTGATGTCATTCCAAAAAGATTTGAAAACTTGGTTTTTCAAGCTACCTTTGATTAAGAAGAACAGTCGACTGAGTCCCTAATTTTACCTATGTCCTACTCTTCGCACTTTATCACTGGTCCATGTGATTAGTACTCCAAATATATTGAATAATTATAATCTTATCCCTCTTTGCCAAGTTTGAAGATTAAAATGTCATTATGTCATCCATGGCCACTGGCTACACTTTTATTTTCTAATGTTGTGTTTTTAACTCTGATGTATTTAATTTGCTGTGATTGGTATGTATTTTATATTGTTGTATTTTATTATTTATTTCTGATATTTCTACCCCGCTCTTCTCCCCGAGGGGACTCAGGGCGGCTGTATTTTGTTGGGCTTGGTCCCCATGTGAGCCGCCCCGAGTGCCCTCGGGAAGATGGGACGGAATACAGTTATAAAGTTATTATTATATTATTATATGGGATGTGCCCGCTGTAACCTGCAATGTCCTAAGAGGGAGTGACTTGGTGGCTCCTCAGCACTGGGAACTATAGCCTGTTTGTGGGGGGCCAGAGGCTGTCTGTGTGAGCGAACATATACACATACAGTCACAAAAACACATACAGATTTTCACTTTTATTTATGTGTATAGATTGTGATATCATATATAATGTGTAAATTCCATAAAAAATTAAAAAGTAGAATCAAAATGCTACTACAGTATACTGTGAAAGAGACCCAGGACTTACAGCCTGGGTCAGCCTTGTCATTACATAACAATAGAAATATACACTATTGTTAAACCAGAACTATATTTTATGGGCAGACATTTAATATGGAAAAGGTTGTTAGGAAGTGCCCCATAGATAATGATGTTTCCACCATCCATTTGATCTGTGACAGAGCAGATGCATCATTTATTTTCAGAGAGGTCTAGGGAGAATGGATGCTACCACTATCTTCGGTATGTGGTCAGCTAGAATGCTGCTGCCAATGGATGAGCAGAACAAAACAGAACAAAGCATTTTCTAAGTACTGTTATCCATGTTTTTTTTTTAACTTTATTTATACCCTGCCTTCTCCCCAAGGGGGACTTAAGGTGGCTAACAGTCACACACTTTGATCAATTTAAAACAAAGCAAATACAAAATTAAAAAAAGATTAAACAGTATTGTCTGTGTTTGGTTAAAAAATACCGTTAAAAGACAATAAATTAATTTAAATGCATTTTAAAACACCCAACCCGCCCCCCAAATCCCACCCACAACCGCCCTAGCCACATGCCCCTTATCCTTCTCCAAATGCCTGCCTGCAGAAAAAAAAGTTGTTTGAAGTTGTCAAAGTAGAGCCCACAGGCTGCATGTATCTGCCAGACTGTACTTTTGCAGCCCCTGAAGCCCACATTCCATCCCCAGATGCCCCCCATTAAAAATCAATGTGGTTTTCAGACAATTCAAAAAATCCCTCAAATGTATGAAAATCCATTAAAAGGTCCCTTATGCATAGCCACTCTAACATCTCCATAATCTACTGTAGTACCTTTCAAAATGACATAGGTATTTGACATCACCAGCCAAAGTTTCCAAACACTGTTCAAAGGCGGCCCCAAGTACAGCATGTTATTAGTAATCCAAATGAGATGTAATTAGGGCATGTAACACCACAGCCATAAGGAATTGGTGCAGCTAGTGCATCAGTTTTAATATGCACTGCTGGTCATCACAGAAACCTGGGCCTCCAAGTTCAACATAGAGTCCAAGAGTACACCCAAACCGAGAACATATGTTCTCAAGGGAAGTGTAATCCCATCTAGCACAGGCTAGACCCCTGTTCCTTGGGCTGCCTTCCAACTAACTAGGAGCACCTCTGTCTTGTCTGGATTAATTTCAATTTATTTGCCATCATCCAGACACTAGTTTAGGACCAAGACAGCTTCCTTGGCTTTGGATGGAAAGGAACTGGGTGTAGTAGAGCTGAATGTCTTTTTCATATAGATGGCACTGTACACCAATACTCCGGATGACCTCTCCAACCGGTTTCATGTAAATTAAACAACATGGGGGACAAAACTGAGGGAACCCACAGATCAAGAGTCAGGAGCTCAAAGAGGAATTCGCCCCTCTAGGAAGGAATAGAGTCACCATAACCAAGTTCCGACAAGGTGGCACAGAACGATACCATGGTCAATTATGAATTTTATATTATGAAATTCCCCCATACACCATCAAAAATATGGAACCATTTATATGCAGTGCAGTGGAAAAAACCTGTGCCATACCCCATAAAGCTATCACTTTTTAATGTGGACTATTCTGTTTTGAGTTCTTAGACATATGGTATAGAAGCATCTTAACAAATTAGTAAAAGTAAACACTTTTATGAATTAAATCAATTTTACAGGCTCTCTTGCAACCCTTTGACATTCATATGTGAAGACTAATTCACATTATATGCATGATGTGAGAAATGGATAGCTATATTCAGTATTTTACTGATGTGTAACCTACATTCACAAACTATGGATAGAGCTTGAAGGGCAATGTACATTTTGAAGGAACTAAAAAAAACTAAGGGAAAGTTTATTTATTTATTTATTTGCTATTGCTTTCTTTGCCCTTTAATAAACAGTAAATGTTTTGTCAAACCAGACATAACACACTAGCGAACTGACCAGCTTCATTTACACTCCACACACAAACTGAAGTGCCTTTATGGTGGCTCAATGAATTGCCAACTGCAAAACATCCACCAATTGCAGTTTGAGAGTTCAGGTTTTGAAAATGTTCAATTTATGCATATTTTCTGTGATAATGCCATTTATAGCTAAAATATGCAAATATGCTACAGTTCAAAAGCTCATGGTATGATTCTGATGTGGGCCTAAAAAGCAGTTAGTCCACTCCCAATATTAAAGGACTGCATACAATGCTCTGATTGCAATAATTCTGTAAATCCATTTTATTTCCACGCTATAAAGGTAAAGAATTATAGGACAGCTGTGCCAAAATATTGGAACACATCAGGTTCCAGTCATGCTGGCAGCTGTTGACAATGTCCCATATTTATCAATTTAAACTGCATACTTTGGGTTCTCATAGCTGCAAAAGATTAAAGATCTATCTAGATTTGAAGAGGACCGAGTATACAAACGCTAAAAATGTGTGAGGCTGCAAAGATTAAATAAAGGAACATATTAATTTGGAGCCAGTGAATTACATCCAGCTGCGACAGTGAATTAAGTACCGATTAATGGCTAAAGCTTTTCTCCAGTTTGGATTCTGAAGCAAACTCATTAAGCTTTTAGAGTAGCTATAATGTGTGTACTGTGGGAACTGTTCAATGCTATTCAGGAGACTTTAACTGTAAGCTCAGAGCATTTCCTGCAGAGCTTCTGATGCTATTTTCTTTATATAACATGTGTGCCTGAAAATGCAGCCAAAAACAAGTCCTTTGTTTTTCTACTTTGTTGTGGTCTCTCTCAGCTTTACGTTTCTTGAACACAGGTAAATAAACTCATAATCCAGATGGTGCAACAGATGTGAGAGCAGCACTCTGAAATCAACAGACAGTGGGCAATACTTTCCATTTTCTCTTTTAAACGCTAACTAATATGTAATTCGGAATCTCCGGTGTAGTTAGCATCTGCTCCCTTCGGCCAGCCAAAGGTTACAGGTGTTCCTGATGTCATTTCACAGTAAGGCGTGGGTCAGGCTTGTGAGTGAGTGCCCAAGCTCTAATCTTTCCCGACCACCTACCAGTTTTATCATGCTGTGCCTCCATTTGCTGCATCTTCTGTGTCAGCTCCTGCTCTCTCTGCTGGGCCTGAAGGGCTCGGGTCTTTGCTTCCTTGTTAAAGCTGTGCTGAATATTCTCTTTTTCTAACCTATGGAAGCATTAAAAAAGGTGGAAGCTTAGGAAAAAAATGTAAAATACCAACTTTGTTGAGGAAATGTTCCAATAAGGCAAATTTTGAAGTTCGTGATACTAAATAATTATTTTAATTTCCATCCAATCCTTAGCAGCAACACAATAAAAAAAATGAAAATAAATCAAAACAATCCTTGCAAGTTGAAACACAATAAAGGCAACTTTATATTATATTTTGAGAATACTAGTATATGAGCAAAGACACAACAAATGCATAATCAAATTTACAAAATCAAAATTCTCAGTCAGGCAGTGCTTTTAATTAGGGCCAAATGTACACAAAAGTGAATATAATTTCAAGTTTTCCAGAATTCATCAGGCTCAAGTGGTACCAAAAAAAGCTGTGTGGAGGGGGTCAGGAGGGCTCCCCAATCCACAGGCCCACCTTGAGGAAGGGAAATTAGTGTATTAGAGAAATCACTCAAAACTGGTTGCCTCAACTGGTACAACAAAAACACTTTACAAGTTATAAATATTTAGCAGACTACCCCCTCCAAGACTACATTAGCAAAAGGAAAAGTTACTACAGAATGGGCAAAATCAGAAAGTCATGGGAGGAAAAATTTATTTACATCATTTTTACCCCGCCTTTCTCCCCAGGGAGACTCAAGGTAGCTTGGAAAGAAATGGAAAGACTTAATTTACAGAATAAAAGGGAAAGATAAATATAAGGAATTAAACATGATTATCCTCATGATCGAGCAATCGTAATAAATACAGCTAATTTTGTAAACTGTTCCAGGGGAGGGGAGGGAGAAAGAGGAGGAACAATGTAAACATGTGTTACCAATGGAAAATGTTCTGAATGTTTGTATAATTTTATGTAGCACTACTTACAATAATTCTGAAAATAATAAAAAAAAACATTGAAAAAAACACTTTATAAGTTAAGTCTGTCACTGTCAGAAACAATTTTTATTATTTTATTCATTTATCACTTTTCTCCTGATAATGGGACTCAACACAGCAAAAAATCTCTTTAAAACAATCAAAATTAAAAACAGAATTAACAGGCATTACTAAAAGTATTAATATAATACGTTTAAAATAAGTAAACATTTTATGGAGTTAAAATATATTCACCTTTAAAATATTAAAATGCATTAAAAGATTACACATAAACCTTTAAAAGTACCACACAGCATTAAAAATCTAACCCTCATCAGTTTGTTAGTCTGGGAGCAGTCATCAAGAAGATTCTCATGGACCAAAAGAATTAGCAACTCTCATGCTTGCTACATAGGGAAGTGAGTTTTTCACTTTGTATAGGAAATATTCCTTCTAATGCTTCCTGATAAAACAAGTTGCACACAAATGAAGTAGACTACACCTTAAGAAAGTGTATGTCATTAAATTTCCTACTCTTGGGATGCCAGCAGATTTCGCTGGTTTTGTTGGAAAAGAATAACATGGCCTCCACTTGGATAGCTTCACAGGCAATTTTTCATTTGAGAAATCGACTTCAAGGGGATTGTGTGAGAAGATATAAAGACTTTTGAAGCCTTAAATTTAACACTAATGGGCAGAATAGCAACTATCAAAATGAATATACTCCCTAAAATGTTATTTCTTTTTCAAACAATCCCAATATTAAGAAGTACACAAATATTCAAGAATTGGAACAAAGACCTTGCCAAATTCATTTGGCAAGGCAAAAAGCCAAGAATAAAAATTTTGAATTTAACAGATGAAAAGAAAAGAGGTGGATTCGGCTTACCCAATTTAAAATTATATTACGAAGCCTCTACTATGTTATGGATTAAGGATTTTAAAGAAGACGAAGATTCTGACACTAGAGGGATTTGATCTTAGAGTGGGTTGGCATTCGTACCTATGGTACGACAGGAAAAGAATCGAAAAGAATTTTGGTAACCATTTTATAAGGTCAGCCCTCATCAAAACGTGGGAAAAGTATAAAAGTAGATTTTATCAGAAAACACCACTATGGTTATCACCCTTAGAACCAATACAAAGAAGAGTTAGCTTGGGAAAAATGGCCAACGTACAAAGATGTCTTACAAAAATCTAACGCCAATTATATATTAAAAAACCAAGAAGAAATAAACAAAATATTCAAGAACGTATCCTGGTTCCAATACAGACAACTCAAAGAACTTTTTAATAAAGATAAATTAACAGGCTTTATGGAGAAAGAATCTATTTGGGACAAGATAATTCACTTAGAAAAGAAACGGCAAGAATATATAAAGTATTATTGGAATGGTCAACGGAAACAGAAACGGTAAAAGACTGTATGATCAAATGGGCCTCTAACGTAGGCCATCCGATAAAAATGGAAGACTGGGAAAGAAATTGGAATAAAATATTAAAATATACATATGCATATGAACTAAAAGGGAACTGGTATAAAATGATGTACCGTTGGTACCTCACACCACAAAAATTGGCAAGATGTTATAAAAATGTACAAAATAACTGTTGGAAGTGCGAAACTCAGGAGGGATCCTTTTTCCATATGTGGTGGACTTGTAAAATTGCAAAAAAGTTTTGGACAAAAAATTATGGGAAAATTCAAGAAATATTAGGAATAAAATTCCAAATGAAACCAGAATATTTCCTTTTAGGAATGCCAGATTTTGAAATGGATCTAAGAAAAGATATACTATTTAACTATCTGGTGACAGCGGCTAGAATGATCTATGCTAAAAACTGGAAATTGAAAGAAGTACTCCAGATAGAGGATTGGTTTTTGAAAATATTAGACATCATGAATATGGACAATTTAACACAACACCTTAAAAGAAACCAAGGTATACCAAAAAAAAATCAGCTGATTGGACTTTCTTGAAAGAATACTTTAAATAAGATAAGAAGAAATCCAGATTCCCAACAATAAAGATAGCATGAGTATTTGGGCGGTGGTGTTTTGTTCTTAAGAAAATAAATGTATATTTCTATATAAATATATGGACACTCTTTTTTTCAAACCTCGATGTAAAAGATCGGAAGTTGACAATTCTTCCTCCCCTTTTTTTTCGCTCTTTGTATTATTTCCCTTGCTATTTTCCTACTTTTCTTTACCACTTATGTTCTCCCACTTTCAATGTAAAGAAAAATACGTGCAGACTTGTAACTATACATGTACAATTGTTCTGGGTTTTTTTCCTCCTTTTTTTATTGTATTCCACAAATTTTAATAAAAATGAATTTTTTTAAAAAAAGACTTTTGAAACCTGGCTTTAAAGTGCATCAACATAATGTAGCAATTTGAATGCTGAACCGTAACTCTGGAGAGCGGGTTCAAACTCCAATTTCACCATGGAAATGCACGTGGTGACCCTAGGCAAGTCACATTCTCTTTGGGATTCATCTACACTGCCATATAATGCAGTGTAGATGGCACAGTAGCCTGAAGTAATCTTTAATAAACCGACTCATCTGTTTAATTTTAAAATATCTGCAAAGATCCGGATCTTCGTTGCAGATATGGGATATATGAAGAAAGACATCTGTGTCATGGATAACATGGATGACGGTTTGCTGAGTGATGATGCGGTTACAGAACTAGAGCCTAGCTAGGAACAGCAACTCCATCAGCCACAGCCAGAAGGTATGACTACTCAGCCTGCTGGCCAAACACAAGACACTTTGGTTGAGCAGGTTGAGGCCCCTTCTACACTGCCATATAAAATACAGATTATCTCCTTTGAACTGGATTATATGGCAGTGAAGACTCATATAATCCAGTTCAAAGCAGATAATGTGGATTCTCTGCTTTGATAATCTGGATTATATGGCAGCATAGAAGGGACCTGAGGGAGAGTTAAATGCTCCTTCCTTTGTGGAACTCAGGGAAAAAGACCTCAGCAGGCTTGCTGAGAAAAGGCCAGCAACAGGGAAGTAGCATTTAAGGAACTGGAGTATGTTATCTGATTGGTGGCTGCAACTTCAGTATCCATGCGCTCTTGGAATCTTAGACTGCTCTTGGACATTGGCTCTGGACTTGCAGACTTGTTGCTAGGATTACTGGTAATTGGCTCTTGACCTTGGCCTAGTTCTGTGAACTATCTTGTTTGACTTGGGACTGCTGCACACTTTGACAATCTGGGATCACCATCTGTGATCCCAAGTGTTTGTCTCCACAGTCATCCAATGCTCCCTGGACTCAGGCAGCCTTGGAAGGTGGAATTGCAGTGCCACTCTCCCCTTTCTGCTTCTCACCCCCCCCCCAAAAAAAAACAACAACACACAGCCTCTTTGAGACTTCCTTATAGCTCCATCATCTGTGATAATGTGACAGAGGTTTGGGAAAAGAGGGGAGGGCATTTGCCATGCCAACACCACATCAGCACAATATGGATACCTGACCCCCACCCCTAGCGATAAGGTGGGGTTCCCTCCAACTGGTGTGGTACAAGTTGGCATTTTAAATTCTGGTTTGTGCCACATTTTGTCCTGTGTGGAGGCGGCCTTGGTCTCAGAAGGAAGCAAAGGCAAGACACTCTTTGAACAAACCATGATAGGTTTGCCTTAAGAGTCATCATAATTTGGAAATGACTTGAAGACACCGCAGCAGCAGCAATGACAATAATCCTGGCTAACTCAAAAATAAATTTGTTCTATGTAAGGATGGCTAAAACCTAGGTTAGAAACCAGCTGCCTGCTGGATTTTGAAACAATCCTGATAATCTCATGTTTTGCACTGGATACAAAAACAACTAAAAAGAAAATGAAATTTAGTGGTTGGTGCTCATACTGTCCACCTGTTTTTCTGAGACTTGTCAGATTATTCAGATCTAATAATCATTTCAGGAACAGAGTACTGAATAAAACATTCAACATATCACCATCTCCTCTGCACTATCTTCAAGTGTCAAAAGGGTTAACCTCTTATATGTCGCATCAAATCTACTGCAAATATACTGTATGCTGATAGAACACTAAGATGGCTTCTCCAGTTTAAAGAAGTGAAGCAATTGCAAGAATAGAAAAGATAACTTTTTAAAGTAGTTTAAAATACTTTTTAAAAGTTATATTTCCTATTCTTGCAATAGTTTTAAAATAGTTTGATTTTTTTAGAAAACATGTATTGAGCATATATATATATTCTTAAATATAAATATAGGGAATATTTGATATATAGGTTGTTTTAAAAACGAAATGAGTTTGTTAAATACCATCTATTACATTTTAGCTCTCTTAATAGAATTGATCAGCCCACATTTTACTAGCTTGTTTGGAAGAATATAATGGAAAACACTGTCAAAAGCAGGCATGGACAAACTTCAGCCCTACAGGTGTTTTGCACTTCAACTTCCACAATTCCTAACCGCCGGTATTCCTTTTTCTTCCTTTTGCTATGGACATAATAAAAAACATCAGAAAATGGTGGCAAATCGTGGCTATTATTTCCAAGAGTAAATCCAAATGGCCTAGGCCTTTTTCTTTTCTGAGGCTCAGAAAGAAAGAAAGAAGTGAGACATTGTACTGGTTGGTCATATTTGGAAACTGATAGAGAAAACAGCACTAGTTGTGTCGGAGGACAAATCAAAGAGAGGAGAGAGGTGTCTTTTGCAAAGTATGGAATTAATTTGCTATTATCATCGATTATCATGCGTGATAATGTTTCTTGATGTGAAGGAGTTGCAGATGGAGAGGACAGAGGATAAAATATGTATAGTGACAAAAATCTCTTACCTTTTAACTGCTGGTTTAATTATAATATAGAAGCTTATTATACCTGATTCCCAGACATTGGTAAGGAGTGCATTTGCACAATCTGTATCACAACCATATTCACTCCAGGCAGAGCAGATACATCTGATTACACTATAATGATGCACACCTAAGTGATATCCTAGGAATGTCTAGGTCCTCCAATTCAACTGTTTGGTATGCTAGGACCAGAAGTATAGGTTGCTTACCTGTAACCGTATTTCTTCGAGTGGAAGTCTGTGAAATTCGCACATATGGGTTTCGCCTGCGCAGACCTTCTGAACATTCATGGGCTTATATTGTGTATGGGGAGAATGGGCGGGGCTTCCGCCAAAATGTTGCATTTTAAGCTCTAGAATGTTCAGAAGGTCTGCGCAGGCATAAGAGAAACCCATATGTGCACATTTCAGACTCCACGTAGAAGAAGTGAGGTAATTTAATGAATTTTGGTCATATCTGCAGTTCCACATAATCATTCTGGTCAGGAATATATTCCCCATGGATATGGGGTCTTGCTGTACTACATAACATAATTTCTGAATCTAGATATACATTTCTGTTTCCTTAGATCGAATGCATAGTTAAATAACTCATTAAATCATAAGCTAGGTTTCCTGCAGACAGCCAAAGCAACTGCATTCAGGATTAGTGAAGTTCTTTTGTTTAACTTAAAACACATAGACTGTCTGATTGCTAGAGGCTGACAGGAATTTTGGGGGCTGTACTTGCCACATGATCAAGTTATTTTTTCTAATATTTAAAAACACACATTCTCCATCAGAGCAATGGGAACTCTGCTGATCCCATTCCCATTTCTCATCATTGTTCAACTGTCCTTATGTGTATATGACACATCACATCCATGTCCTCAATGGCTCCACTTCTCCCTATGGCTCTGTGCAAGGATGGCATATAAATAGTCAGTGGGAAACGTGAATGTTCCATCATGTAGCAGTCTGAGCACAGCAGAATGCATGCCTCTGGCAGAAAGATGAAAACAGAGGAAAAAAAGACTCAATGGGATTTCCCTCCAGCACACACAGAAGTGCATGCAGGAGAACAAATCGCCTTTCTACTTGATTTATAAACATACTTGTTACCAGTATGTTCAAATCAGATTACTCTATATTATACAATAGTTACATTACTTAGCTAAAGGCATGCGTCTATAAATCAGAAATCCCTTATTGCTAAAATAATTTCAAAAAGATACACACTTATTTTAAAAAGGCATGTGATTTATCCATTATTTAGTTTTGTAGGTGTACTTCAGGGATACATCAACAAAAGGAAAGTAGAGGTGAGAGCATAGCTATTTACACTAGTTTTTATTATTCATATTTAATATATCTTTCAAAAATGAAACGTTCTTATGTTTTTGACAGAGGTTTTTATTTATAATAATAAATAGCATATTTTTACAGATTGAACATCCCTTATCTGGAATTCCAAGATGCAAAATACTCCAAAATCAAAAATTATCCATATAGATGGGTGAGTGGTTCAATGTACACAAACTTTGTTTCATGGACAAAATTATTAAAATACTGTGTCTAAAATTACCGTCAGACCATTATTAATTAATTTTATGGTGAGACTTGGGACCCATCTGCAAGATACCTCCTTATTCAAGTATTCCAAAATCCAAAAGACAGATCCCTCCTTGTCTCAAGCATTTTGATTAAGGGATGCTCAACCTGATTTGGAGATGAAAACACAATGTTTGTTTCAAATTCCTCTACTGATTTATAATGGAGATAGGGAGCAGAAGAAATAAAAATCAGTGCATATTTGGTCTTGAAAACACTGGCATGAATCAACTAAATTTGAATAAATGTCTCTGACAGTTTGGTGAACACACAATAAAATTATACCTGGTTTTCAGTCATCAATATCATAAAGTGTTATTAATATCCTACTGACATAGTCTCAATTCAAAATCTAAGACGTTAGCTGTACTCCTGCATTCATTTAGCTGGAAATAAGTAGCACTTGGGGTTTACTTTTATGTATCACAGGAGAGCACTGCACAATTATGTTTTTAAATGTTTATCTTCATCAACATTTAGGATTTAAGGTTTGATGGAAGATTATAAACTTAAAGTATAGCAGTACCTTAAAATGCAGTTCCAGGGTTTGAACACCCTGACAAAGATTTTTGTGTTTCAGCTGGCATTTCTTTTACAACTCTTTGAATTTTGAGAACATTGTACGTTGTGCAACACAAGAAAAAACTCTCAGGCAGAATGAAAATGCCATCAAGTTAAATGGATTGTGGTCTTAATACTCAGACAACAACTGCCCACATTTGTACCCTTACAGGAAAGTACCTGATTTGTCTACAAAAGTCATAAAACCAACGTATCTTGCAAAATCATACTCCATTTTGTTGCCCAAGAAGTAATTAAAAGCTACAAAATATTATTATCTCCCAGAACTGATTTCTCTTAAATGTTGTCAGAATCTGACATTTCCTCATAAAAATTAACACCCCCCAACAACTAGAGATTACCCTGAAGCTAATATTAAAGTCTTATCTTGCTATTATCTTGATTTGGCTTGCCTGAACGACAACATTTTCCTAATCATAACTTTTGAGTGTTAACGTTACAAAAAATTGACAGACAAAGCAATATCCTTGTCAATTTAAAAAGTGTTTTAAACACTTTATGTTATTTAGAGCAATGGATGAATGGATTTTAATAGCAACTTTCCAACTAAACTCACAATTACTGTCATTACACTAAGTGCTTGATATCCCACTGTGCAGTTTTGCTTTCTGGTTTTTTACCTTCTTCTATGTACACTTTTAGCCACTGATTGTACAGTCTTTCAGTGTTTTCTGCCTTTTCCTTTAAATAAACTGGCTCTGGCTCCTTCCATCTGGTTCCCCTTCCGTCAGCAACCCTGCACCTGTTCACACCTCCTCTCCTGTTGGATTCCACTGAACATTTCCTCCTCTGCCAGGGCTATTCTGGCACTCACAACCTTTCTGTCATTCAATCCATCTGTCAGAAGTGAACTTTGTTTACCGCAAGCTTCTGCTTTCTTCTTCAAGATGCAAAGCCCCTCAAGGTCACTGTCAAAAAGAACTGTCGGCACAGATTTAATCCCTAACAAAAAGACAAAGCTGGACAGTTATCCATTAGTATAAATTACTTTTTGGAATGGAACAGACAATAGGGAAAAGTAAAATTTTATGTTTAATGATCATTTTAAAATCCTGCAAAATTTTCATTTGTGCTTATACTACTTTATGTGGAAACCTTGTAGAATACAGTTTACCACTTGACAAATATGCAATACACAAAAGGGAAGACAATGACAAAAATGATGTAAGGAGGGAGAAGGTACAATCCATTTTCAAGTTAAGAAAAATGAGCCATAAATTAAAAACTAAATCATATAGAGAAGAAAAAAGTTGAGCAAAGCGGTGATATTCTGATTTCCTGTTACAATGCTGCCTTTAAATTACACCATATTTATATTAAAGTCCAAATTAATTAATGTTAAACGTTTCTCATTAAAAATAAAAACCTACAGTTTTTCTTGTAAAGAAAGATATTCTGTATGTGATTATTCATACTGCTATTCAAGTCAACAGAAATAGCTGTACAGCTACTCTGAGTCTTTTCATGCTGTCAACAGGATCTATTATGTAGAGCTGTTCAGGCATGCATCTGCTTTTCAAAAATTTGTTCCGATAGCAACATATACAATTGAATTATTAACTAACCTCTTAAATGGTTTCACATAGCCACAACAAGGTTCTTCTTACAAAAAGCTTCCTTGAGGGATATCCAAATGATAGGATCATTTTCTTCACCAATTAAAAACGTGTCAGAATGTTAGCAGAAACTTAATTATAATTTGTTACTATTTCATAATTATTATTCAGCATAAAGTGCCAACTTTCAAATGCTTCTTAGCAATGTATCATTTCTTTTATATATCTTAATTAGTTTAAAAATGCAAAGATCTCTAAACTAACAAATAATAAATATCTGCTCAGTTCAGAATGTGGTTTTTTATGTGTTCACAAACAGAAACTAGATCTTGGCATAATAATTATTGCCCTGTAAGATCAGGAGAATAAAATGTTTAAAGTCCTTTAGAAAGATCTATTATATAGTGACCTACTATTTTACCTATCCCATGTAATTGATTATACCTGTTTTCACAAGTTATGCTCCGCTGATAACATGGAATAGCTATAGTCAGGACAAAAATGCATGCACCAGCTGAAAAAATGCTCACACACTACATGAATAAGACACGCAATAGTGGGACAGTTGATGTGGCAATCATGCTGCCATGGAAAAATGCATCAACTGAGCCGGGAAGAAGTCTGCTCCCTGTCATAATTGAACAGACCAGAGACAGAAGAGAGCTACCAGATGGGGAAGAAATAAGTAATCATTGATTTGTAATTTTTCACTGCTTATCTTTATTTCTATGCTATGATAGGCCTTGATAGTAAAAGATCAATAGTAAAACAATAATTGTTTTAATCATAGTATTTTATTATTTTAGTATATAAAATATAAAAGGGTTGATAGTTTTCGGGTGTAATAATCACAATATCCATTATTTAAATAAATCTTTTTTGGTCTATAATTTTATTCTATGCAAGGAAAGAACTTCATGGAAAAAATTTCACACAGAGGAAAACAATGCACTTATTTCCCCAATAAATGCTCAACATAATAAATTTGCATTACGAGACTCAATTTATGTTTTCAATCTGTCTTCAAAATGCAAACATGTTTGCAACAGAAGTATACATATGTGAACTAACTCTCCAAACACAAAACGTATTATTTTTATAATATCAGAACCTTAAGATGTACATCAAGACCTATTAATTTCCCTTTAATGAGACAGTATAAGTAAAACTGTATAAATGAAATGTTTTATAGATTGTCAGGCATATTTATCAATCCTCCCAGCTTCAAATAAGGAACTGAAGCACTACAAAGAAATTATCAGACTAGAAAATCTTTTATCCCCTTCTAAAAACCAAGACAACTAAAGATACAGTAATAAGTTAACTGTCTGTTTAGTTGTTAAGATGTTTGAGAATATTTCCTTCCCACAGTAGCTCATTAATGGCTTTGGAAATACGATGATCTGAAGGTATTTTTTAAAAAGAACAACTATTTAAAGTATTAAACAAGAAAGGTTGAGTCAATTGTCAGTTTATAACGTATGCTGCAATAATGATTTTTAAAGGCACTGCCAGAGAATCAGAAAGTTGATTTACTCCAAATCATACTATATGTGTCATCATAAAACAGCGAATATGCTAGATGATGAAAAGTAAATTATTTCACCTTCCATAAAAATACAGAACTTATTTTTATTTAACTGAAGTCTACTCTAGCTATAACAGGAAGATCCTACAGCACTGGAATAGGTCACTCCCTGCCCCCAGTCACCAATTTTGAACATTTTGGAAAAAAAGAGAGGATTATTAATTGTTCTCGTGCCTTTTTATAAAATTACCTTGTACAATACCTTCATTTCAGCTGAAGAAATATTTGTGGTTTGCGCAGCTGCAGGACAAAGAGCCAAGACATTTTCACAGAATTTTTCAGGGAAAGGAACAACAAAATGCTTGCAAGATTTGGTTACAAATCAGTAGAACAAATGGCAACTTTCAAATCTATTGTAGTCATTCACTAATATGCTGCTATATCAAATAAGTCTAATTTTTTCTGACAGCCCTAAATTAGATATATTGCAGAAACTGATGCATAAATAGCATATGGCTGTGTTATACCACCTATTTCAAATCCCCACAATGTTTCTTCCCCTCCCCACTGAAAATGAATAATTGAGCCAAGCCATAAACCTTCTGCAAAGGGAAAAATATACAAGTTGAAACACAGAAGCAGAGGCTGCAATTTTCTTTGTTGAACAAAGAGACGCATCATTCACATCTACTTATTTCTTTTCAAAGTATTTTATCATTCATCCCAGTCATTCAACAAAGGTAATCAACTGAGGAAATAGATCTACTATTTCAGAGTCATTTTAATTAATATCTTTCCAACATTTTCAATACTCTTTTCAGTTTCAGTTTTTCACTTTTGACATTTTATCTTTTTTTAGGGTGATATCCATAGACTACATACAATCCTATACTCAAGTTATACTTTAGAGCAAACCCCTTTGGACTCTTTAGGAATTATCTCTTAGCAAATGTATAGGTTTGCATTAGAAATCGTAAGTTTACTGCGAATGCTTTGGCAAACCTGGGAGTTAAGCAACTTAAAAATATAGAACATGTTACAAGTTACAGAACTGGGATACAGTGATTAGGATGCTTGCTTGCTTGCTTTTGAAAAACCACAAAGAAAAACATTGCTAACTTAGTATAGTATAGTAACTTCATACAGGTCCTAGTCCCAATACATGATGAATGGCCAAGTGATAACACTTCTCTATGGACGAACAGCTTGCTCAAGTTGTTCCAAGATTAATGCATTTTAAGTAACAAAAGCAAACATACTAAGCACATTTCCATTATATAGTGAAATATAGATTTTCCCTGGAAGCAAATAAATCAGAGTCTGTTCATCAGAGGAATTAAACATTCCTTGTGTTGCAATTTTTGTAAGGAAACTGCTCAGTTAACAAAAGTTTGTGTGCATGGGAGTGTGTGTGTTATGAGTTTTGGAGTAAAAAGGCATGGCAAGGTCTTCTATCAGACCAATGGGCATACCACTGCAAACATCATGGAGCTCTGCAGCTATCCTGCCGTTTGCCTCTCTGTGGTCAGTCTTCCCAGCTGCCCTATCTGTTACTGTCTGATTAGTTCTGCTAAGGAGCCCCTCCCCTGCCAGCTTTCGGTGCCATCTGTTCTACACAAGATGGCTGCTGCCCAGCAACCTAACACTGCCCTCCTACCTGGCACCCAGCTACCGTCCTTACCCCAAAGTGCTAACACAGGTTCTCACTGCTGGCAGAGTCAGGATTTCATTACTACTACTTTGACAAGTGCAGGGTTGTTTGTAATTTCTCTTTTATCCTGATTTTGATTGTACAACCACCTCCCACTGATTCAGTTTGCTTCAGTTTTGTTGCTCACAGATTTTACTCTCCACATTAATCTCCCTCTGGCATGTTACTGCATCTGTTCCCTTTTTTATTATTAATTTTCAAATTCCCACCATTTTTGACAAAAAAGGAGGTAATCTACACTCTGCTTCTGCCCATTTCATTTTCTTTAATTTGGAAGATAAGTATGAAAGCATGCCAAAGAAGTTAATTCTCCGTTAACAGTTTATTTTCTGGCATCCTAATGCCTTTGTATATGAAAAACAGATAGGAATAAATGTTGACTAAACCACAAGCAATCCTAAATTTAATGAAAAATAAACATATAAAACAGAAGCTAAGGAGTTTAGCATTCAAACTAACTTAATTCAGGTTTTATATTTCTCTTTAATTATAAGTTTCTACTTAATATTTTTTGAAACAAGATATAAAAATACTTTAAAGATATTTTCCAATATATTTTCTCCTGATATTACCAATTATATTTTCAATTAAAATCAGGTCCATCTTTTTGAAATATTCTTTATTTAGGGTATTGTGTCAACCATGCTATCTAGATTGTTAGAATTTTACACACCACTTATATAAATAAGTAAAGTTGGGCTATTATTTTTAAAAACATATCCTTTAATGTGCAATTTTTAAATTAAAAACAAAAATCTATTTCTATACAACTTGGTTATACTGCAAGAACCTGGGCAGTAGAATGATAGCTTTAATTTGTGTGTCTTACACGTTAGCTTTAACAGATCCCAATGAAGCTGTTGAAATGTGTTACAGAGTACTAGAAGCACCATTAAGCAGTAGTTTTTGTTCAAAGTTCAAGGAAATGCAGTGTTCCTGATCATCAGTGTGTGTCCTTCAAAATCAGTGCCTCCAAATACTTGATTTTTAAAGGATTTTTCTTCTTATCAATCATCAGATGTCATTAATTTTTTAAATTATAAAATGTAATGTGGCCAACAATTGCTTGTATAATAATATGGCTTGATTTGAGACGAGTACAGTGTCTGCTCTGGAGTTCAGAAATAAGCTTTGTATTCTTGTGAGCATGGATCCTGTTTAGAATTTTCAAATTAAGACACACAATGCAGTTTGTCGTAACCATTTGATATAAAGTTGCGCGTATGCTTTTAAAAATAAATCATTACAACACATTTCTTAATGGATTGTATCCATTATTTCATAAGTTGTCAAAACTGTTAAGCAGTATTATGATACGAAACATTGTTGAATTGTCATAGTTTTTTATAAAATATGCTTTTGAATTTCTGAGATAAATGGGGAAGCACTGCTGCTCTCGTCACTTCAAGATTGTGGGGCAAGTTTGCCATCTTAATTATATAGCAGCACAGATCTTACAAGGCAGCTAATGCGCATTCCCACAGAGCTGATTACTAGGCCCTAAATGTATCTGAGACATAGTTAGCTCTTTGTAAAACCATGTCAGCTGCTCAGTGCAACCAGTGCTGCTTCTTCAACATAAGGTACAGGGGGCAGAAAGCAGGAAGGCAAGACAAGAAGTGAGAAAACAAGGACATTTACTATTTCTGCTCGAGGTGGTCATACCATTCTGCTTAGTGGTTAAGACAACTGAGTGTGGCATTCAACATGTTACACGGCATTTTTAATTTGACCAAACACGGAATAGAGTAGAACTGTTATTCCATTGCCTGGACCCTATGCTTCTGTTAAGGCTTCACTGGATTTTTTCAGCAGTCATACTGCCATATTAATCCATATTTAGCTTACAAAGAAACCTAGATCTATTCCACATGTATTACTTGTATGTATGTTCAATGTTTTGTTTGCTTGGAATAGGTTTGATTACTGCGTGTGATTTTACTCTGTTTGTTCTGTTAATTACAGTGATTTCTTAGCATTTAATAAAGTTAATTATTTCTCATATACTACTGCCAAACCAAATCTCTGTCACAAGCCTTTGACTGTTGACTCCACACGTACCTATACTATTTATCTAAGAATTTATTGGCTACATAATTTTTTTTAGTTTGTGCCCAATTTTACAGCCTGTCAAGATCCCATTGAAGATGGATGCTGTTTTTTTCTGCTTATGACCATTCTTCCTATAACTTCTCTCTATACCTTATCCAGGCTAATTATAAAAATGTACAAAACAACAGGGTTTAGGAGAAAGCCCTATAGCTCCCAATCAAAACCTATCGCAAAGCCATTAATGAACACTCACTAAATTCAGTTACACACCGACTGTTGATCTACCCAACCATCTTGTCAACAAGGATACAGAGGAAACCTTATCAAATATTTTACTGAAACCAAGCTATACTATATCTGTTGGTTTGCCTAATCCAAACTATCCAAACTAACAAAAACAGAAGTTCTAGAAATACCCAACCAAGATGCTCACAGACCAGCAGCTACTTAACGTTTTGTTTCAGAATTTTGCCTAGTAGGCTAACAAGTATGCAGTTTCTTGGATCTGCCTTTTTATCTTTTTTGAAGAAGGGAACAAATCTTCAGAATCTCATGTATATTCTAGATTTATCTATAGCAGAAACATGTCTATAAACACTTTCAGAATGACAGCTGGAGCATGTATAATTCATACAACCCTACATATAACTCATTTACAATGTTCGGTGTTATCAAATCAACTCCTTAACTACCCGGGGCTTCACCTTCTTCCTTACATTGTATGTTCTGATTATTCCAGGATGTACACACGTCATCTTGCAGAAAGGCCAACAGAGTTGAGTTGACTCACAGAGTTAGAAGACACCCCAAGAGTCATCAACTCTCTGCCTATGCAAGAATTGACAGCTAAACCATTCCAGAGATGTTCCCATACAACCTCAAACAAAAGTCCACCATCTTCTATGATAGTCTGTTACAGTATCAAGCAACTTTTATTGTCACGATTAACCGAAATCTCTGTTCCTATAGTTTTAATATACTGCTTTGGCTCATTGCATCTTCAATCTGATAGATCTTCAGGAATAATTGAGTATGGTATCTGGTGCAGATTGCTCCTCTTCCCCTGGAAGAGCAACAGGAAAAGTTTTGGTTTTCATGGTGAAAGCAGCACCACTGCCATTTAGGTTAATAAAACTGTCTGAAAGTCCATCACCAAAAGCAGAGAGGCTTGCCAAGATACTCACAACAGCTCTTTTATTTCGTCTTCATCACAGACAGATTGAAAGGCAACTTTTTCAGTCTTTTCTCACCCTCCCCACTTCCCTTCTCTGCATCTCCTTTTTCAATTGCTCCCCAGCCCCACCCTACACACACACCTCCCTTATTCAGCTGATTGTGATCACTGTCTCGTGAGCCTTGGTTCATATATATCTGTTGAAATAAGGGAGTATGTTTTCTTTCCCCTAAGGGTAGTTCCCTCCTCACTTTTGATACTCTTACAGTAACACAGTAATAATGTCATGTGAATTTTCCTCTTCGCAAATAATTCTAGGAATTTTAGTAAAATCAATCCAAAAATCCTGGGTTGACCTAATTACAGGTCAATTTGAGTATTGTAGTTTCATTCTATTTTTGAAGGAGCTAACCCCTTCTCTGTGTACAGTGGTGAAAGGCAAGAGGTTAGACTCTCCTGGGAGAACCTAAAAGAAACATCAACCCCATCTATGTTCTCTGATGTGGCACCACTTTTTGGCTTTTTTGAACATCAGACCCCCTGGGCAGATATTACTGCTTTTCCATATCTATGGAATGAACTTATTTACGGGTCATATCATAATCCATAAAATTGACTTTTAATCCTGCCCAAGACTTTTGCATAAGGTCAACATATACATGAATATATATGGGATATTGCTAACTTTTTCTGTTCTGCTCCTTATATTCTCGATCTAACCCAAATGGTTGAAGTTGAAATACAATTTTATTTCTTGGTCTCAGAAAGTTGTCAGCTGTACCACTGTTAGACGAATGGTACACATACCTTTCTTCCGCAACACTGTTGGGCCTTAGACGCTCCTGATATGCAACCTGAATAGTTAGGCTGACAATAAAAGCTCATCAGTCTGATTTTGGAAGAAAGCAACATGAGGCAACTTTGCTTTGGGAAGTTAACAAGCAAGGAGAAGAAGCAAAAGTAATAACAATGAATGTGGAAATAATGACAGCAGAACAGTAAGTATGAAAATTGTCTAATAAATATGAAGGTGTGAGACTACTTTCTTCTTTGTCAGGACTTTAGGCTACCTTCTCCTTACAATGAGAGCCAATACAGACTAGTAATTTGAGTGTTGAACTAGAATTCTGGGAAACCAAGTTTTGAACCCTTTTGCAGCCATGGAAACTCCATGAGTGAGAATAGGCAAGTCACAGCCTCCCAGTCTCAGAGAAGGGCAATAGGAAGCCTCCTGTGAATGAATCTAGCAAAAAAAGCATCCTTAGGATCACCATAAACTGTAAATTATTTAAAGGTGCATACCACCATTATAGTCACAAGACAGCAACCACTTGTACATTTCCACAACAAGATGAAGTAACACATCTAGTTGTTAGAGTACTATTTCAGAAAATAAGGCAACAGTTACATAACAGTTTTAAGGAAATGTGGTATGCAGCCTCGGACCACAATTTTGTAATATCTATACTCCCACTACTCAACAAAACCTCTAAAATGCCCAATTAAAAAAATGACTTTTGAGTGAAATTTGCACCCAAAGCTTGAAAGAAAGAGAGAAGAGAAGAGAAGAGAAGAGAAGAGAAGAGAAGGGAAGGGAAGGGAAGGGAAGGGAAGGGAAGGGAAGGGAAGGGAAGGGAAGGGAAGGGAAGGGAAGGGAAGGGAAGGGAAGGGAAGGGAAGGGAAGGGAAGGGAAGGGAAGGAAGGGAAGGGAAGGGAAGGGAAGGGAAGGGAAGGGAAGGGAAGGGAAGGGAAGGGAAGGGAAGGGAAGGGAAGGGAAGGAAGGGAAGGGAAGGGAAGGGAAGGGAAGGGAAGGGAAGGGAAGGGAAGGGAAGGGAAGGGAAGGGAAGGGAAGGGAAGGGAAGGGAAGGGAAGGGAAGGGAAGGGAAGGAAGGGAAGGGAAGGGAAGGGAAGGGAAGGGAAGGGAAGGGAAGGGAAGGGAAGGGAAGGGAAGGGAAGGGAAGGGAAGGGAAGGGAAGGGAAGGGAAGGGAAGGGAAGGGAAGGAAGGGAAGGGAAGGAAGGGAAGGGAAGGGAAGGGAAGGGAAGGGAAGGGAAGGGAAGGGAAGGGAAGGGAAGGGAAGGGAAGGAAGGGAAGGGAAGGGAAGGGAAGGGAAGGAAGGGAAGGAAGGGAAGGGAAGGGAAGGGAAGGGAAGGGAAGGGAAGGGAAGGGAAGGGAAGGGAAGGGAAGGGAAGGGAAGGGAAGGGAAGGGAAGGGAAGGGAAGGGAAGGGAAGGGAAGGGAAGGGAAGGGAAGGGAAGGGAAGGGAAGGGAAGGGAAGGGAAGGGAAGGGAAGGGAAGGGAAGGGAAGGGAAGGGAAGGGAAGGGAAGGAAAGGAAAGGAAAGGAAAGGAAAGGAAAGGAAAGGAAAGGAAAGGGCAGGCAGGCAGGCAGGCAGGCAGGCAGGCAGGCAGGCAGGCAGGCAGGCAGGCAGGCAGGCAGGCAGGCTTCTTACTGCCCAGGGAATAATTCTATGTCACTTTTACCTGCCATTTTGAAAACGAAATATGGAAAAAGTAAGGTATTTTGGTGGACATATTTGGGTTTCCTGCCATGTAGAGGTTGGAAGAGGAAAACTGGCCCTCTGGGCCATCACATTTGACCACCCCAACTTACAGGTATATAGTCATTAGAAGTAGGACAACCATTAAAAGTAAGATTGTATAAATTAATCCATAAGAAAGGAAAACTAATAAATGATAATGGAGAGTTATCTAAAACTGTGGTGTGGGACTCATTTAAAAGTGTATTAAGAGGTCAATGTTTTAGTATTGAGTCCTACATAAGGAAAAGTTGGAGAGAGAAAAGAGAAAAATGTATAAAAGAAATTGAATCAATACAAGAACAATTGAGATTAACGAGGAGAAGAAATATAAATAGTATATTAAGGCAGAAAAAGAAAGAATTGGAATTAATGGATGAGGTGCAATGGAACAAAATGAGACAGAGTGTGAGGCAACGAATTAATGGATGGGGTACAAAATCAATGAAACAAATAGTGAGATATTTAAAGAGGAGAAAGGAAAAGTCATGTATAACAAAACTTAAAGATAAAAATGGATTGGTGAAAGATGGAAGAAAGGAACTCGAAGAAATAATGAGAGATTTTTACAGGGAGTTGCACCAAAAAGAACAGGTGAATAATGAAGAAATAAAAATTGGGAATAAAGTAAATGAGGAGGATAAAATTATGCTAAATGATGAAATAACACAGGAAGAAGTAATTCAGGTAATTAAAGGACTGAAACAATATAAGGCACCTGGTATAGATGGATATACAGCAGAATTTTATAAGACCTTTATGCATGAGTTGGTACCATATATGGCTGAAATGTTTAATGAGGTATATATGAGAGGTATTGTCCCGGAAACATGGAAACTTTCTGAAATTATTCCAGTTCTGAAGCCAGATAGACAACCGGAGCTCCCAGAATCATATCGTCCGATCAGTTTAGTAAACCAAGATTATAAGATATTCATGAAAATCATAGCAAATAGATTGGAAATTATTCTACCAAAGATTATAGGAGAAGACCAATATGGATTTGTTAAAGGGCGGAGTATCAGTGAACCAATAAGAAATGTTGTTAATGCGATTTGTCATGCGACAAAAACAAAAAGAAAATTGTCAATTCTAAAGTTAGATGTGTATAAAGCTTTCGACAAAGTAAACCATGAATATCTGTATAGATTATGTAAAGAACTGAATTTGGGGAATAATTTCTGTGAAATGATTAAAAATGTATATAGGGAGAATACGGCTTGTATTAGAGTGAATGGACAAAGAACGGAAAACATTCAAATTGAGAATGGGACCAAACAAGGTTGTCCATTATTCCCCATGTTATTTCCTCTTGTAATAGAACCCCTAGCATATAAAATAAGGATGGATGAAACATGGGAAGGGTATAAGATTGGGAGGAAGGAGGAGTTGAGATTGAACCTGTATGCGGACGATGCAATAATTTTAACACAGAGACCAAGGGAAATGATTAAATCAATGAAAATAATATTGAGGGAGTTTAAAAAAGTATCAGGGCTATCAGTAAATATGGAGAAATCAGAGATATTATTTATTAATACGCCACCAAAAGAACAATTAGAGATAAGGAAGGAATCAGGATTAAAATTGGGCATTAAAAAGATGAAGTATTTGGGAATTTGGATATTTAAGACACTTGATAAAATCATAGATGGAAATTATAGAATGGCATGGAAGAGAATGTTTAAACAAATGAGTAGATGGAAGAATAAAAATTTGAGACAGATGTCTAGGATAAGGGCATTGAAAATATTGATAATTCCAAAAATGATGTATTTATTTCAGGCTCTCCCAGGAATTCCTCCCATGGCAAAATTAAAGGAATGGGATAGGAAACTAAATTAATGGGTTGAAGGAGGGAAAAGACCAAGAGTAAGGAAAAAAATGATAATTGCAAAAGAAATGAAAGGGGGGATGGGGCTGTCCATGCCTAGAGCTATATAGTGATGCCTTCCAAATTGAAAGAGCGATAGAATTACAAGTGACAAATAAAAAATGGGTGAGATTTGAAAAGGAAATTAATGAAGAAATAATCTTTAGAAAATGGGATAAGAGAAATATAGATAAATTAATAGGACCAATGAAAGGAACAATGCAAGTGTGGAAGAAATGGCAAGGGAGAATAAGTAGCTTAAAATCTAAAATGTCAACAGTATGGATAATCAATAAGGATAAGGAATCAAATATGAATAGAAATATTCAAACATTGAAGGAAAAAGGAATAGAGAGACTAGAACAACTATATGACAGAGAGGGAACAGTAAGAGAAAATAAAATTAAACAATGGCTTGGAGAAGAAAATTGGTTACAGATAAGAGCAATCTGTGCATATTGCAAAATAAAAGAAAATATTAATATGGTTAAGAGAGAAGATAACGCCTTTGAAAAGATAATAAGAGAAAAGGGGGAAGGAAAGAAGGCACAGGCCAGCAAAATATATACAATGCTCATAGAGGCTGATGGATGTATAATACGGGATCTGAAAAGTATGTGGGAAACGGAGCTGCAAATCACAGAACAAGAGATGAGAAATGTGGTAGAGACAATAGGGATGAAAAGGAATACCAGAGTACGAGAAATGAGGAGGAAAATATTGCACAAATGGTATCGTACACCCTGCCAATTAGCATACTACTATAAAAAGGGGAGTAGTCAGTGCTGGCATGGATGTCATCAGAAAGGGCAGTTTATGCACATGATGTGGGAATGTGAACATGTACAATATTTTTGGCAGACTATACAAAATGAGTCAAATCAAATACTAGGAAATGAGTGGGTCATAACAAAGGAAATAGCGGTATTAGGGAAAAGAGAGGAAATGGGAAATAAAAGGGAAATAAAAGAAGCAATAATTGAATGTGCACAAGCAGTAATAGTATTAGGGTGGAAAGATAAATCAAAATGGACAGTAAATAAATGGTACCAATATATGGTGGAGCAAATGGAATTTGAAATTATGAATGTGAAACTAAATGTTGTAAAAACTAATGAAAATAGAACAAGAGAAATGGAAGAAAGATGGACAATGGTAAAGAACTATATCATGAATCAATCTGGAGATCAAGCCATAAGAAATAAGATACAAATGTTATATAGTATATAGGTTGGAAATGGATAAAGATAAAGATATAAAAATTGTCTCATAAAGAAATGAATATGTAAAAAGAAAACAATCCTCGTGTTGGTGGTGGGAATTGTAAATGTTTTGTATGTCTATGGTATGTATTGTTTGTGTTTAAAAAAATAAAAATTTATTAAAAAAAAAAGGTAAAGGTAAAGGTTTCCCCTCAAAAAAAAAGAAAGAAAGAAAGGAAAACTAAAAATGTGTTAAATGCACTCCATTATCTGCAAGAACTCCATTATATGCAAAACACAATTCTGCACAATGAAAAGTATCATGCTTATGAAATACTGAGGTAATACTATTTAATGATTAATGTTGACAAATCTGAATTACATATCATTTGGATGCACAACTTTATTAGAATCTTAGTATACCTTATGAAGAGTGCGGAAGTTTTTCAGAAAATCTATCTAAATTTTGGATTTTCTCCAAGACACCACAGCGCTTCATAACTTGTATGAAAAGCTTTAGGAAGGAAATTGGTAAACCATTTGGTTAACTATCACAACAAATCATTATAAAAGAAGTCCTGCAAAATCCAAACTTTTGCTGTCTTAACAACTTACCCCAAACTTTTTTCAAGTTCATTAACCTCTAGCATATTTGTTCTCTAAATGCAGACTGTGAGAAGGGTGTTTTATTCCCCATCTGCTACTATCCCATGATCTATATTTACACTATATTTTTTTAAGTAGATGGTGTGATCACTTAAGAAACATACTATATCATCCCAAATTAACCATGTATATTAATTTAAGTGTATGTATATGTATGTGTGTGTGCATGTGTAATGTACACACCCACCCAATACTTATATTCCCTCCTCCCTGGAACTACAACCCTAAATGCTTTGTGGCATACTTTTAAATACAAAATTTATCCTATTATAGATAGGCTTTATGTCTCTGAAGATGTCCAAGTAAAAACTCTTTTATGTTACAGGTTAAACACTTATTTTTACATATTAGAAATAATTGTATTCTACACATTTGAACATGTATAACATAGCAATAATGGGGTTGCAGTTAAAAGAGAAAAAAATCCACTTTAGTAGATTTTGAGTAACTGCCAATCTATCATGCAAACTTTTTTTAAATAGAGAAACAATGGTTTTATACATCATCATTTCTCTCTGCAAAGTATGAATGTATCCAGCTGTAATTGCTATCTAGGAAAACAATGGCTATTTCCCTCTTAATCTATTAAAATGAATAGATAGATCCATATATTAAAGTAGTCTACACACTATTTCAAGCAATTACAAATGATAAAAACCATACAATTCTAAATGCTACAATATAGTTACAATAAAAACAAAAGCATTAATACAGAATTAGATAAAACATGCTACATAATCTCAAACCTCCCCACAGAAAATTATGGCAGAACAAGTTTGTGCATATAACTTTTAAATGACTACAATTGCACTAAGATCATCATCATCATCACCATCATCATTTAATTACTTATTAATCACCCTCCATCCAAGATGCTCTAGGCGATTTACAAGCTAACTTGTAAAGGATAAAAATACATACATACAAATATTGATAAAATTAACATAGATGACTTTCAGCATTTTGTTTGAAAGATTAGTTGTTTTGCTAGCACATTTTATTTTATCTAGTTATTTTGCTCATTATACAACCTACCTGAAAACCGAGCACCCATGTCAATTTATAATGACTCTGGGATAAACTGCAGTGACAAATCA
This sequence comes from Anolis carolinensis, assembly GCF_035594765.1. Taxonomy (NCBI): domain Eukaryota; kingdom Metazoa; phylum Chordata; class Lepidosauria; order Squamata; family Anolidae; genus Anolis; species Anolis carolinensis. The sequence continues at coordinate 56,876,993 of NC_085841.1, forward strand.
GAGTATTATCATGTAAGCAAGAGTGAGATGAAAAAGAAAAATGGTTACCTGGTAAGGTGCAGTTGGTGCTCAGTTTTTCCTAGCAATTCTGTTAATTTCAGACATTCATCCTTTGCCCCTGTAATATCCTGCTGTGTTTGTTCCAGGCGTTGTTTATTTTGATTCAGCTCTGCTTTTAATTTCACTATTTCCTTAAAAATACATAAAGGAAAACAGCAAAATCAATTAATATAATAAAGCAATTTACATTAATCACACACACCATTAGTATATTTTAACATGAATTAAAAGGAACCATTTATAATCTGTCTGGAACAACAAAAACATACTTTAGAAAGAATTTCGAGGGACAAAGCCAAAAGGTTCATTGTTATTATTAATTTAATTCAATTTTTGAAAAATATATCCAAACAGACACTAAAAATCCACTTTATTCAGGGCACTATAAATTCTCCAGTGTTAAACAAAAACATACAAATAAATGCACCAGTCATGGCACTCATGAACAGAAAATATATGTATAGTATTGTATATGTTAACTTGTAACATTTTTATTAGACCTCCCCTCCTTTTTTAAAAAAAGAAGAAGTCAAGAGTGCATTAAAGACTCTCTTCTCTTTCTATGGTTTGTGGGCAAAGCACATGAAGATATTGCTTGCTCTCTTTCCCCTTACCCAGTTCTCCCTTGACACTCTTGACTCTGAAACATGCGCACGCACACATATATGGTATTTGTTTAAAATAAAAAACAAACATAGTTTGACAACTGTCAAGTAATGCCAAGATATCTTCATAGTTCCACACTATAGGCAAACATATAAGCTCCCATCATTTTCTCAAGGGAAATATATCAAGTGAACAGATGGGCTTTATTCCATCCCCTGAAGATAAATCAGCTCAGGTTCTGTCGGACCAACAAAAAAGCAAATTCTGTCATGAAGGGACTTTTGCTGAAAATGGCCTCCTTCTACCTGTCAGATGTTTAAGCGCAAGGACTTCAGGCAGTATTGTAGCTGTTAATCTTGGTAGTGTTCAGAGGGCAAAAAGCTTCTCAGTCATTTGGAAGCCAAGTAATTCAAGGTAAATGTTTTAACATTTTAAAAAACCTCATTACTTTTACCCAGAAATAACCGTGTTTATTACAAGTCAAACCTTAGCTTTTAACATTTCTTCCCAGCATAAATAATGTTTCCATCTTGCTATTCTTACAAGTAGCTCACAGAAAGAGGAGTAACAGTGATGAAGTTGGTGAGAAAACAGATGTTAGTAAATAATCTCATGTTGAACAACAAGGGGACAAGAAAGTTACACAGGCAATTCCATAGTTGGCAATTCATATTTATAAAAGGATTTCACGTGTACCAACTAACTGTCACTCAATAAAAACAGAAGAAAAGGCAAGTCCAATTAAGAATTTATTTCAAGCAAGGAGAAAATGGATGCACAAATAGCTAATATTTGTATTATGGGCTGTTACATCAAATAGATTGTGCACAACTGTTAATTACCTAATTACCTCTTATCCAACACAAAGCACCGGCAGTTCAAAGAATACTGTAATCTCAACACACATAGAAAGAGTGGGAACTGCCATTTAAAACAAAGTGGGGACCTTTTAGACATGCAGGAGTGGCTAATAATCCATCAATCATTAATTCCTAGAAGGAAAGTTCCCAACTATAGGCCATGGGCACAAATATGTTATTGGACATAGGATCACTGAACAAATACTGATTCCTGACATTAAATACTTTGAAATGGATCCCAATACATTTCAAGAAAAATGATTTGCTATAGCCACCCCATAAGGTTAATCTAGGAATATTTATGCACCTAATTCAAATGCATAGGATGAAACCAAGAGTTGAGGGAAGACAAAAATATCTGAAATAACAATCACAAATGAAAGGTTTTTTGTTGTCATTCATCCAGTGACTACCACAAAGAACAAGACCCATAAAAAAGTATGTCTAGCCTCACAGATTTTAATACGAAAGAATCGAATATGTATTTCATATAACATGATACTTGCAGAAGAATTTCAGTAGGGAATGGCAATTTTTAATTTTAGATATCTCCCAATCAAAATACACTATTTTGGGAAATTAAATATTAAACATTGCAAGTTACAGCAATAGTTAGGAATAACAAGTTAGTTTTGAACATTACCTAATTGATTATGAGGCAAGTTAGGGTGTGTGGGGAGGAGGTTGGGATAGAATTTGTTTCCTTTTTAACCCACCATAAAACTGAATGTGACCTTAATGACTTGAACACAGGCACAATGCCTTAAAGATGAATTTATGATTTTCCCTAAGCAAAGTTAGTTTTTGTGCTCACTTCTTTCAGTGTCTTGCTACATTCCTAAACAGGGATACCAAATTATTTCAAATCAGCAGGCATCCTAGGAATAATTACTTCCATGTGAACATTTACAATACTAGATTACAGTCGGCCCTCCACAATGCTTTTATTACTTGAGAGAACATCTGTCTAGGAATGTTAAGGTCTTCCATTATGACTCTATTGTCCACAGATAGAATTGTTAGTACATTAAGCTGTCTAGTCAAATTGGATTCATTTCAGCCAATGATGCTTAAAGACATGGATGAGTTTCTTGGACAGGTGTTGCTTACTACTGGTAGTTTCCATTCTGTCTAAAAAGATCAAGCAGGAAATTTGAACAATTGGATCTTGAAATTTTGAAAGAGGCAGCTACATGACTGTTTATGAATATGATCTTTCTAAATCCAGAAGACCAAGAAAACCTACATCCAGTTGTCAATATTTCTTTTCTATAAAAGGTGTTTGAGCAAGTAAGTACAATGCCATTCTTAGCACTATACCTTTACTACTTTATTGGATGATTGTGCTAACCTAATCTCTTATCCATCCACTGAATCGTTTTGGACAGATTGCCATACTGAGAACTGGGAACATCATATGTTGTAGTTATTCCATTCTTGCTTGTTCCATTCTTTTAATACTCATTTAAATGTCTTTCATCTAGAGATGCAGACTTATGCCTAGAACACATAATTCTACCTGACTTCAATTCAGGAAGAGGAAGTGCCAAATTACCAGGACTGACTAATGGAACAGGTGAAGACCAATAAATTTAAAATGTAACTAGGAGGATGAGTGTGCTCTTGATAGGCCTTTCATCTGCTCAAGTTTGTAATAAATAACATGCTCTGGTTGTGATTACCCCACCATCATGGCTGTACAATTTTGCTATTTATGAGGCTTTTAAATACAGCTCTGCTGCTGAAAGCACAAGAATGATCTGGTATCGCTCTGTATCCATTTCAAAGCTCACTTCAAAGTGCTAAGCTTTACTTTTAAAGTCTTCCGAAGCTTGAGGTCAAGACATATGATGAAATGCCTATATTTCTATTATCTAACCGCATTCTGAAGTCATGACACAGTAGGGAACAACTAAGTGTTGCCACGTGGCTGTAGCTAGTCTTTAGAAAATGTGTTGTAATAACTTGATTCATTGTCAGGAATGAGGAGGGAATAACAAAACAAATTAGGTTTGAGAAGTACCAAAGCTACCTATAACATCAATTTTTGAGGGGGTGTAACAATATTGCTTTGTGGGATATTTAGAGAAATTTTAAACGTTTTCTACTTTTTTGTAAAATAACAATGGACTTAAAAAGGGTAGTTAATTATCTTAGTAAAAGCTAATACTGAGAATTTTTTTAAAAAAATGTTCTAAGCTCTGGTCTTCATAGTTTAGGAGGCTTGCCTATGCCATTAGTGACATTAAGTTTATAACTCTCTTGTGTAATTTATTTATGAATACCTCTAATGACAGGTTTTATGCATCTCTTACTTTAAGTGTTACTGTTGTTGATTTTATATATACATGTTTATTACTTTTATTGCATCATTAATGCTTTTTTTAAAACATCCTTATTGGAAAATTGCACTGGAAAATTTATCTAATAGGTGGCCATAGAGAAAAGGGAGGCAAAATTTAAATTCATAGTAGTTGTGAAAGTGGAAGCACACCCCATAATCTGATTCTGCAAGAAGGATGTAAACATACTAGAAAATGAAGGAAAGAATGATTGAACTACACAAGACAGTGTGTCTTATACATTCCAACTCCCCAAAAGTATAATTAATCTTACTCCTCCCATTCCCAAAAATCAAATTTGAGAAACTACATGATAGTTTAAATAGATAAATGATACCTTACGGCAGGGGTCCTCAAACTTTTAAAGCAGAGGGCCGGTCCACAATCCTTCAGACTGTGGAGGGGCCGAATTATCATTTGGAGAAAAAAAAAACAAATTCCTATGCACACTGCACATGTCTTATTTGTAGTGCAAAACAACAACAACAATGAAAGAACAATACAATATTTAAAAATGAAAACAATTGTAACCAGCATAAACCTATCAGGATTTCAATGGGAAGTGTGCGCCTGCTTCTGGCCAATGAGATAGTCAAGTGAATTAGGATTGTTGTTGTTGTGTGCCTTCAAGTCATTTCAGACTTTGGACGAGCCTAAGTCTAAAATTATTTATTTATTCATTTACTACATTTATTTATTACATTTATATCCTGCTCTTCTCACCCTGAAGGGGACTCAGAGCAGCTGTATGTACATACAATATATTATATTATTAGCATAGCACAATATTAGCATTATATATTACTATATTAAACTATACTACTATACTGTAATATTATATGTAATATATAACATATACTTAATATTATATGGTATTATTATTAATAATATATTGTATAACATTATAATATTATTATCAATATTATATGTATATACAATATATTATTAAAAATGATATAAAATATTATATTATAAAACTGAGGGAGTGGCCAGGTAAATGACCTTGAAGGGCTGCATCTGGCCCCCAAGCCTTAGTTTGGGGACCCCTGCACTATACTGTAATATTATATGTAATATATAACATATAATTAATATTATTATCTGGTTTTGTTTTGTTTTTTTTCATGTCAGGAGCAACTTGAGAAACTGCAAGTAGCTTCTGGAGTGAGAGAATTGACTGTCTGCAAGGACGTTGCCCCGGGTCACCCAGATGTTTTGATGTTTTTACCATCCTTGTGGGAGGCTTCTCTCATGTCCCGGCATGGAGCTGGAGCTTATAGACGGAGCTCATCCGCGCTCTCCCCGGGTGGGATTTGAACCTGGCAGCTTGCAGATCAGCAGCCCAACCTTCAAGTCACAAGGCTTTAACCCACTACTCCACCGGGGGCTCTGGTGATATTATCTGGTATGAGTATTATATTGTATAATATTATAATATTATTATCAATATTATATGTAAATACAATATATTATTAAAATGATATAAAAATATATTATAAAACTGAGGGCAGGGGCCAGGTAAATGACCTTGGAGGGCCGCATCCGGCCCCCGGGCCTTAGTTTGGGGACCCCTGCCTTACAGGCTCCAGATTCTATTTGACATTGGATATTAAGCGAGGTAAGCTTTGGTTAGCACAGTGGTTCTCAACCTGTGAGTCCCCAGGTGTTTTGGCCTACAATTCCCAGAAATCCCAGCTAGTTTCCAGCTGTTAGGATTTCTGGGAGTTGAAGGCCAAAACTTTTGGGGACCCACAGGTTGAGAACCACTGGATTAGCACATGGATGGGAGACTGCCAATGAATACCAGGTGCTCAGAGTTGTAGCCGGGGTGTGTGTGTTAAGGGTTTACTCATGAATTTTAACTGGTTAACCAAATCCCCATGAGTGTCCACTGAATTTTATCGATGGAGCCTGATTTCTAAATTATTTTGCATTATGTAACTAGTCTTCATGATTCGCTAAAAATAGTTTCAACACCCCCCCCCCCCATTTTTTTCTGTCTATGGCCCTGCAGGTGTTGTAGACTATATTTCAGAAGAAGGAACTAGCAAACCCACATCTGTGTAATCCTTGCATACGAAAACCCTATGAAAATCATGGGGCTGCCATTAAGCCAATAAGATATTTGAAAGCATATACACATGAACTCAAAAAGAACAGATAGGTACATATATCAGAACGGAAAAGATCAAGGTCAAACCTGAAAGTGCAGAAAAAGTTACATAGAACTTTCAGAAATACCGTGTTTCCCCGAAAATAAGACCTCCCCAAAGAATAAGACCTAGCAGGGGTTTGGGGGGATTGCCAAATATAAGGCCTCCCCTGAAAGTAAGACCTAGCAACTAAGGCTGCAGCAGAGTTCCATTGGGAAGCATGGCTGCAGGGCTAAAGCAGCACTCATACACACACCGGAGGGAGGGAGGGAGGGAAAGTGCTTGCTTTCTGTGCCTCCCTCCCTCCCTGCCTTGCCTTGCCTTGCCTTGCCTGTCCCCCAGCCGCGGTTTGAAAAACCTTCCGTGGCTGCTGCTGCACTGCCGTTTCTTCCTTCCTTCGGTCTCCCTCCTGGCCATGCTGCCTTCTTCCCAGAGGCTTCTGATTGGCTCCTGGAGCCCGGGCAAGGGAGGGTGGGAGGGAAGGAAAGAAGAGGGCTTTCTACTCCTCCCCAAGGCTCCTTAAAGGTACAGGACGCATTAGGATTCTCCTCTCATCCTTATTCCCATCCTATGCCCTGAAACATTATTTTATACTATTATTCTATTGCCATATTATTATCATCATATTCTGTTACTATATTATATCCCATTATTTTATTATCCTATTAATATATTTTATATCATTATATTATATTTTTCTATTATTATTATTATTATTATTATATCATTATATTATTTTTCTATTATTATTCTATTATATTTTCATATTATTATATTATTATTCTGTTATTATTATATTCCATTTTATATTATCCTATTAATATATTTTATATCATTATATTCCATTCTATTATTCTATTATATTATCCTATTATTATTATATTATTATGCTATTTTGTTATTATATCCCATTATTATATTATCCTATTAATACCATATTATTATCATATTATGTTATTATTATATCCTATTATTATATTATCTAATTAATATATTGTATATCATTATATTATTATTATATTATCATATTATTATTATAGTATATTATATTATTCATCATTCATGACTACATTGAAACTAAAATAGAGAGAAATCAGTGTGGAAACCTTGTGAAACCTAAACTGCAAGAGGTACCATAGATTGTTGCACATGTAAATAATGGTAGTAACAAGAAATTCTTGATAGGATTCACAGTTTGTCTGGTTATACTGGTTTGTGATGACAACTACTTTACAGTATATAATAAATGTTCATTTTGTTGTTCAACAATAAATGTGAGCTCTTCTTCATGGAAAAATAAGACATCCCCTGAAAATAAGACCTAGTGCATCTTTGGGAGCAAAAATTAATATAAGACCCTGTCTTATTTTCGGGGAAACAGGGTAGTATTCTGGTTTGCCAACAAGTTGAAGAAAGTGAAACAAAGACTACAACACGTCAACAACTACATTTAGACAAAGTAAGGAGGTATATTTATGCCTACTTTGTGGTGAAGATATAAAATCTATTTAATTTGATACTACCATCACATCTACATGATAGCTTTTGGTGGAAGAGAATTGCTGAAGCAACCATTATATATACACCAGAGGCAAGAACTGTGTGGCCTTGCAGCCAAACCATCTCTAGTGCAACCCCAAGAGCTCCCAACTACCAAGAAAAAAAATCAATTTAAAATGGACATCCAGAAGACAGAAGTTTATACTGGGTGTTTCAAAACTATGGACCAAAACAATATATTTCATAATGGCAACATGTTACAAGTACACACGGTGTAATGAACTATCAAACTATTACGTTTTACTGTTTTGAGCCAGAAACAAATCTAAAAAATAACCTTGCAAGTAGAGAATATCTCATTAGGCCTTAAGTAGAGAATACCTCATTAGGCCCCCATTTTGAAAATGGCTGAGGCACTAGAAGAGGTCTCTAGCAGTAATCATTTTAAACTCTGTGGCCCATTCTTTCAATTGGTAAGAGTTTGATTCATGAGTGATTTGTGGTTGCAGAGATATAGTGATTTCAAATCAGGTCCATCTTTTTGAAACATTCTGTATTTTAACAGTACAGTAAAACCCCGCTTGTCCGAGCCTCCGTGCAATCTGAGCGGGTGAATGGGGAGGGCCGCAAAGGCCCTCCCCGTTAACCCGATTGCTGGCTGGCTAGGTGTGCGTGTTGCTAGGTAGATAGCAAGCTACCTAGCAACACACACGGGGCACTCGCTCCTTGGGAGGTGCCCCCTGCGTGTTGCTAGGTAGATAGCAAGTCGCCAGGGTGTTGCTTCCCTGGCTCCAAGCGGCCGCCAAAGGGAGAACAAGCCTCTTCATTCAGCGGGAGCTTCGTATGGGCTTCATATGTAGAACTTTTTGAGCCTTTTTGCACAGAAAATATTAGCTTTACAATTAATTATGGACCACTTCTGTAACCATTACCCCCAGACAGGCCTGTAGCCGGGAAGGGGGAGGGGGTAGGGGTTCAAATTCCCCCCCCCCCAAAATTTCAGGTTAAAAAAAAACCTGGTTTACTCATGAATTTTAACTGGTTAACCAAATCCCCACGCAAAAAATTAAGAGTTCCTCCAGGCACTATCTCAAGCAGATATTGATAGGCCTGTAGCGGGAGGGGGTTAGGGGTTCCACCCCTCCCCCCCCCGAAATTTTCAAAACTCCCCCCGAAATTTTTTTCTGGCTATGTCCCTGCCCCCAGACTCAATTTTCAGCAATGTTTCTGCACAGCAAATTCATTTCTAGCACACAGATAAAGTTGCTCTCCAAGTAAAAGGTAAACTCCACATGCTTTACCATAGCTCTAAATAAAAAGAGAGCATTCTCACTCTACTGTGCACTGCTTTCAGCACACAATACAGAGAGGTGTCTGAAGACATGGACTAGCAATTATCTTCGAGAGTTCTTGGGAGAACGGGAGAAGTCCCAGCAGATTGGAGGAGGGCGAATGTGGTCCCTATCTTCAAGAAGGGAAAAAAGAACGACCCAAACAATTACTGTCCGGTCAGCCTCACATCGATACCAGGCAAGATTCTGGAAAAGATCATCAAGGAAGTGGTCTGCGAACACTTAGAAACAAATGCGGTCATTGCTAATAGTCAACACGGATTTACCAAAAACAAGTCATGCCAGACTAATCTGATCTCTTTTTTCGATAGAGTTACGAGTTGGGTCGATACAGGGAATGCTGTGGATGTAGCCTACCTGGATTTCAGTAAGGCCTTCGACAAAGTCCCCCACGACCTTCTGGCAAATAAACTAGTAAAATGTGGGCTAGACAAAACTACGGTTAGGTGGATCTGCAATTGGCTAAGCGAACGAACCCAAAGGGTGCTCACCAATGCGTCATCTTCATCATGGAAAGAAGTGACAAGTGGAGTGCCGCAGGGCTCCGTCCTGGGCCCGGTTCTGTTCAACATCTTTATTAACGACTTAGACGAAGGGTTAGAAAGCACGATCATCAAGTTTGCAGACGACACAAAACTGGGAGGGATAGCTAACACTCCAGAAGACAGGAGCAGAATTCAAAATGATCTTGACAGACTAGAGAGATGGGCCGAAACTAACAAAATGAAGTTCAACAGGGACAAATGCAAGATACTTCATTTCGGCAGAAAAAATGGAAATCAAAGATACAGAATGGGGGACGCCTGGCTTGACAGCAGTGTGTGCGAAAAAGACCTTGGAGTCCTCGTGGACAACAAGTTAAACATGAGCCAACAATGTGATGCAGCAGCTAAAAAAGCCAACGGGATTCTGGCCTGCATCAATAGGGGTATAGCGTCTAAATCCAGGGAAGTCATGCTCCCCCTCTATTCTGCCTTGGTCAGACCACACCTGGAATACTGTGTCCAATTTTGGGCACCACAGTTGAAGGGAGATGTTGACAAGCTGGAAAGCGTCCAGAGGAGGGCGACTAAAATGATTAAGGGTCTGGAGAACAAACCCTATGAGGAGCGGCTTAAAGAGCTTGGCATGTTTAGCCTGCAGAAGAGAAGGCTGAGAGGAGACATGATAGCCATGTACAAATACGTGAAGGGAAGTCATAGGGAGGAGGGAGCAAGCTTGTTTTCTGCTGCCCTGCAGACTAGGACACGGAACAATGGCTTCAAACTACAGGAAAGGAGATTCCACCTGAACATCAGGAAGAACTTCCTCACTGTGAGGGCTGTTCGACAGTGGAACTCTCTCCCCCGGGCTGTGGCGGAGGCTCCTTCCTTGGAGGCTTTTAAGCAGAGGCTGGATGGCCATCTGTCGGGGGTGCTTTGAATGCGATTTCCTGCTTCTTGGCAGGGGGTTGGACTGGATGGCCCATGAGGTCTCTTCCAACTCTACTATTCTATGATTCTATGATTCTATGATTCTATGCTTTGAACAAAACATCCTGGCAATTTTCAAAGCTAGCCAAACCCCAATTTCCAACAACAAAACACCTGATTAACAAAAGAGAATGAACTCTTTGAAAGTTTTTACTGAAGTTCTTTTATGTATTGTCTCGATTTGGTTTGTTTGTTTCATTATTATGGCAATGTTTGCCACTTCTGTTTGGAAATCACCCTGAGTGGGAAATAGGGTGGGTTATAAATAAAGTTTTTATTGTTGTTGTTGTTGTTGCTATTATATAACTCTGCCCTCATCAATAAAAGTTCATACAAATATTTATATGTCATTCAAAGTAATTTTGTCCATATTTCTCAGCATACTGTGTAACAGTACATAATAGCTGTCATATCAAGCCTTATCAGGGTTCTGTAAAAAGTGGGTTTACCATAGTGTAGCCTAGGTATCAAGAACTTCTAACTCACATGAGTTAGGAACTTTATTTTCATTAACTGTCCCCATCTCTCAAATTCTTCCTCAAAAACTATGCAGGGGACCCTGCAGAATAGAATGGATGCAATGCAAAGATGTGCAATGGGAACAGAGCAATATCCAGGAAAATGGAGTGGCCTGTCCCATGAGAATGGAATTATTTTTCATAATTCTAGTTCAGATAGAACTAGATAATCCATTTTAAGTATTTAGGGCATTATAGGGAGATATCTTTGCAGCAGTTCCTCCAGAAACTCAGTAAAAGATATTAAGGTTAATATTTTCTGTATTACTTAACACTAATTTATGCAATTACAATAGTTTACAACAGTATAAATTTCACAATGAGTGTGTTCTCTTCAAATACAAATATGTTTTACTATACACTTATGCAGCATGGCCTGTGCAAATCTGAACAAGCAAAGTGAAACAAGTAAACAGGCAAAATGTAAACAATCTTCATAGGATTCAGTACAAATAATTCATTTAATCTTTTTCCTAATTCGCTTTGATTTTTTAAAAATGAAATGCTGATTAACACAGTGACTTTTACACAATAGTCACAGGGAAATGTCCATGTCTATATGAAACTGCAAAATTATAAGATATGGCATCACGTGTTAAATCATAAATTCTTAATGTTGTTTTTAAATAACCTTTTAAAGAAATAGACAACCTTGCATTTTTATAAATACAGTACTCTAATTAGTGCTTAATGTGTCCTTCATTTTTATAGTGAACACAAAAGAGTAACATATGTATATTACACATTTACACACAATATATTTTATGTGTAACGTGATATTAAATATTAGTTATTTATATGTTTATATTTCTATTAATAACAGCAACTCTGAAAAATAAAATAATTTATTTATTAATACATTAATATAAATTAATACAATAATAACATTAATAATAAAGTAATAAGTAGCTTGACATTTATGCTTTTCATTCTGAATTGAAAACACTTCTTGCCACAATTAGAAGAAGGAAAGCACTAAAACGTTTAATGACAGTTGATTACAGTGTTTTTGCTTACCTGATCTTTAATTTCAAGTTCTCTCATAGTTTTGGTTCTATAGTCTCTGTGATCCTTTTCTACCTCATCCTTCTTCATTTTGGTCTGATTCAATTGGTAACGTATTTCTCCACACACCTGTTAGATTGAATACACAAGAGTCTGCAATTTCAGGAATCATAGACAATATTTATTTAGAAGGAGGTCTTTTGATGACCTCTAGTGGCTATCTTCTATAGATGCAGGTTTATTTTTTGGTTTTGTACTTTTTAGTCATTTCCGATTTATGGAGCTCCTAAGAACAATATCTAATGGAGTTTTGTTGGCAGATTTTTTTAAAGGAAGGGGACACCTTTGTGTTTGAGAGAGTGTGTGACTTGCCCATGGGAACTGGGCTTCTATTGCCCAAGCAGTAATTTCAATCCTGATCTCCCAATCTCTTAATCTAACACCCAAACCACTGCCCCATGTTTGCTCTCAAATTGTAATGCTGTATTTTACACCCAGATTTTCAGAGTAACCACAGTTCTCCAGAATATGAGAACCCAGATTTTTTATTCCATTTACTTTTCCTGACATTTTGCAATTGTTTACAGGCACTGACTGCCCTCTTAGCTGGTGCTTTCTCTTATGTTTTGCACCAGAACTAGAAAGTAACTTGATTTTTCTAACAAATTGCAAGAGTACATTGTTTAATTTCTGCCTGTAGCAGCCATTACAGTTTGAGAATCTCTTATTCAAAATGCTTGGGACTAAAAGAGTTTGGAGTTTTGGAGTTTTTTCAGAATTTGATATATCTGTATTTGCATCTATCTATCTATCTACACACACAAGCTATCTTGGAGATGGAACTTAATTCTAAACATAAAATTAATTTATGCTTCATATATATGTTATACACTTAGTCTTAATGTAATTTTATAATATTTTAAATACTTTTATGCAGAAAAAAAGTGACCATCTGAAAAAAGGAGTCACTATTTGACAATTTGGAATAATTTGAATTTTAGGATGCTCAACCTGTACTACAATTCACTACTTTTCAGTAAAGATAGAATAGGTAACTTATTACTTATTCAGTCTGATTTATTCTAAGCATAAGACTGAAAGAGAGAGAGCATGTATGCACACTAAGGTTGCCAGAGTGAACACTGGAGATAGCTCCTATTCTTTTAATAGTTGGGTCAATAGCTTGGTTTTATCTGGCATTGCATACTTTGACTGTGTTTGCTACATTTCACTATTAATGCTGCCACATTTTCCCCTACGTTTTCATTCCCTGAGCACAACACTTTGTAACTTTTTGACTCAAAATGTTTCATTTTGTCCATGTTAGTTAACTCATCTAAGTATAGCAGTATGTATAAGTTCAATTTCTTTTTTTGCTATGTGTAAACTTTCCCTGATACATGTGTAACTTCCTATTCTCCATATTCCTATGTGTTGGGCAGCTCTGCATTTTCATTAGACTTCTGAGCATGTCAACAAATAAATATTGTTTTTGGGATGACACCAATTGCACGATTAGACACAGTGCTAATCGCCCTCTGCTGTACCCCATCAGCTTACTGAGTACGTTCTCACCTGGCAATGTCATCTTCTTGTTTCATTTTGCATGGTCTCATCACAGGGTTTTCACAGACACTCAAAAGGGGTTTACTTTTGCACAGTACTGACAAGTGGCAGCTATAGTGCTATTGGGATCCTCCACTAGTGTCAAATGCCCAATAGGTATTTGCCACATTTAGTCTGGCTCCTCAGTAAGAGCCTCTCTGTCATAGGAAACTAACAGCAACACTGCTACCATCAACATAGTTTCTAGACTCACTGGAAATGCATTCAACCATCACAGAAAGGGAATGCTATTTTTATTTAAAATACTTTAAAGTTTCATTAAGATAATCCCTCTTCAAAAGTAAATGCTTAAAAATAAAATAAAAAAGTACAAATAAAGTAGGGAAAGAGCCATGCACATATCCCATGTCAAGGCATTTCAGAAGGATTAACAATTCATTACTCTTTAATTCACTGAAATATAGATTATTAAGACATAAAATAAAGACAGAAAGCTATCATGTTTTCATGTCCATGGACCATTCTGTATTTCCAGGAAGTGCTTCTACCTTATTAATCTCTATATCATGAGAAGCATTTTGATTCTGAGCATCCTCCAGTTGACTTGCTAAGGAGATCTTCTCCCTGGTAACCCTGTCAATCTGAACCTCCAGACCAGCCACATTCTGAGATAAAGACAACACCTTAAACAAAGCGAAATCACAATTAATGAGGAAGCAAACAACAGAAAAATCTGGACGTCATTAATTTCCCAAAATGTATTCTGCTTTCAGGCTATTGAAAGGCAAAGCTGTCTTACTAAATGGAAGTTTTGGTTTATAAAGGAAGAGGAAGCCTCAGATAAGAATTATGATGGCAATACATTCACTCTAATAAAAAGGAATATGTTGTTTTGGGCAACAAGGACAAGTAGCTAGCTTTTAAAATATTAAGATGCTGCACAGAGAGCCAAAGAAAGATGCAAAAGTTAAATGCTTTAAAAAGAACAGGGCAGAAAACAACTCTATACAGAAAATATTAAAATACCATGGATGACAGATTTTCTTTTTCTTTTTTCATTTCTTCACGAACTGCTTCTCGCTCTTGGGCTCTCTTATCTAGTTGGATTGCTAACTCCCTTTCAAGACGATTTCTTTGTCTCTCCATCTCATTTTTAAGTTGTTCACATTGAACAAGAGCCTGTGGAAATAGTAATAATAATAATACATTGATTATTAGAAAGAATCATCCACATGAAGTCAGATCACTAGTAAAATTGAGGACAGTCCTGAGTTATATAACCAGAAGCATTGCACTGTACACCTTTCCCTAACAGTTTCTCAATATGTGCATCAAAAAACTACAGTGAAAATGAAGATTTTAGACATTTTGCAAAATTCAAACCTGCAAAGATGGAGGACAATTTTACTGGTAAATGTAGTGCTAACTGGGTTGCCAGGTATTTCCAGATTCCTTTGTGTTAGGAAAACACTAATGAAAACAACTGTCCTCACTGTATTTCAGTGAAGATTATAAAAATTCTGACTGTATTAAACATTAGCTCAAAATAGCAATGGACAAAGTGAAGAAGGGATGTCCAAATCTGATTTACTACCCCACCATAACTGAGAATCCAAACTATTACCAAAGAGGAGATTTAGGCAAGATGTACAATGCTATGGCACCAAGCGGCGTGGGTGAGGCTACTACCAAAAACAATGTAAATAATAGTTCTAGAAGACTCCAAATGATATACTGCTTAGACGTAGGTAACTTCCTTGTGTGAGTTACAGAGACCACAAAAAAGAACTAGAAGGGGAACAAAATTCTCTCATGCAGTTGCAGCAGGATGATCAAAAGAAAGTATCTAAATGAACTTCTAACCCCTATATAGAAGTAGTTTTGGCACATACAATTTTTTCATAGCTATAAGAATGCACCTTGCAAACAATATTAAATTGAAGAAATTCTGCTTTTCTCTGCAAATGTTCATCGAACAACTGAAGAACAATGACCTAATGATTCTAATTAAAACATGAACACATCACAAAATGAATAGAAAGGAGGAAGGGAGAGCAAGAAAAAATGTGGCAGCACCTTTAAAGCTAAGTAGCTTTGAGTTTAGCATGAGCTTTTGTTCATACAATCCATTTCCAGTACTGAGTAGTATTAAGACCTTAACTATAAAGCATATTTACAGTGAGACAGGCAGTAATAGGATGTAGAAAGAGGCAAATCATGGTCCCTATCCAAATTTTTTAAATCATAAAAGGTCCTTGATATCTTCACAGCTGTTTTTTTTCTTTTTTTTCTTTGCAATTCCATTTTTAAGGACTGCAAAATGTAATTCCCTTACTGTAGGTGCAGGAAGATTGAAATGTTCTGTAACTGGTTTTGGAGTATCACCATTTTTAATGTCAGATTTGTGGTCATTGATTCTCTTGCATAGAGACTGTCCTGTTTGTCCAATGTAGAATGTAAGCAGGGGATGGAGGAATGGTTGGCATGGGATGGCATACGTCACATTGGAGAAAGAACTACTAAACGCACCTCTGACGTTGTGGGTGATATTACTGGGCCCTGTAATATTTCTCCACAGCAGAGGTGGGGACACAGTTGGCCTCAGGGTTTGTGGCAGGGTCCAGTTTCTTTATTATCGTGCATGTTATTGTTGTAAATGAGTAGCTAGTAAGGTTAAGCCCAATAAAGACTTGCTTTCCACAGGTTGCGAGAGGGCTTTGTTCTTCTCCAGAATTGATTGCATCTCATTAATGATGTGTTTGAGTGGTCTTTGTTGGAAACTGAGATGACAACTAGGGGTGTTCTATTGTTTTTTGTTTTTGGTCTGACTTGTAGAAACTTCCTGGACTGGCTGGTTATTAATGTTGCCTTGATTTGTTTCTTTTGCTCCTTTAGTGGGCACTGCAGTTTTAAGACCAGAAGTTTTGAATTTCTGCCTCACATGTCTGAACTGTTGTGGTGTTATTAAAGGGCTCGGTGGTAAAAAATAGTTTTGGAAGTGTGTTTTTAGAGAAAAATTGGAGACATATAATATATCCTTAATCAACAACATTTCGTTTTGTGTATTCTTATTTTAACTTTCAAGCATTTCAGCTGGTGAAAATAACAAAGGGTCGTGTGGCACATCTATCAAAGACTAACCCATCTATTAAAATTGCTAGTTTTAAAAATGTCACAAATCCTTTTTGTTTTCCCCCCTGACAACAGAAGAATGAAAGCTCAGATGGCTGAGACTGCTGCTAGCTGGAGGAGAAATAAATGCAATTGGTCAAGTCTGAAATATGCACTCCAGCCCTGAAACTAAGGTTGTCAATCTTCTTATCACACCACATTTAATTCAATAATGTAAATTTGTCTTTTACAGACAGTACAAACTTTTTCAAACTAGATGTAATTTACAAATGATGCAGCAGAGGGCACCAGTTATCAAGACAATGAAACAGAACTTTAATCAAGTCACTAAAACAAATCTTATGAATCAGAAAAGCAGTGGAAACTGTTCACACAGCACTGAAACTACCACATTGTTAATGAAAGACTAAATGCCTAACTGCAAATTTCAAGGAAACACAACATTGAGCTGTGAAAGCTAAAATAAGTAGTTTTTACAGATGTTCTTTTATTCCGGTACAGGTGACAGTGCTAGTTAATAAAACATGTTGTGTAGCTGTTTTACAGTTGCCTATTAAACAGATCTTGTGGCACATCTATCAAAGACTAACCTATTTTATATTAGAAGTATGTGTGAAAAGAAAGAAGACTAAGCAAGTTGTAGGACAATATAAATTATAAATGGAAGATGTTTCCTAAATCCAGTACAGAAATCCACATATGAAGGCAACTGAACAACAAAATGACATTAGAAAGTGCTCCAGAGAGTGCTAAAGAGGGAAGGTTTACTCAGATAAATTGTTGCCCTACCCCTTGTGCTTTAATATAAGTACATCTGCTAAGCACAAATGTTGACTGTATCTTTTGTGGACAAGTTAGGGGGCACTATAACAATTATTAAGGATACAGTATATGCTAATGCTTAAAACGTAGGGAGTTACAGGGGGGAAAGTGAGCAAAGGGGAGACAGAAGAAAATGATTGACAAGAAAATGGTCAATTAGAAGTAATTTCAAAACACTCTATTAGGCAGCTATAAGAAGTGTACAGGTATGACATGATGTCAACACTATTAGTGATCCCCAACAGTGTGTAGAGGCCATGTCTAAACCAACTGTATGAATCCCAAACAGAAGTATATATTTCACATTTTCTTTACCTTGGTTCTTTCCAAATTGGCTTCTTCAGTCATGTGTATAGCTTGTTTCACTTGTTCATAAGCACTACATTCTCTTCGCTGCATTTCACTTAGATTTATTCTGAGTGAAGAAAGGGCTGCTATTAATTCATCTTTCTCTCTGGGAAAGAAAAGAAAGAAGCACAAAATATTAATATTAATAATCTAAATAAATAAGTAGTGGTTAAACAGGAACAAAATAAGTTTTGTTATTTAATAAGATTTCAAGATTGATTACAACACATTATCACTGAACTACAGCAAACAAGTGGTATCATGCCACCATGCATTTAAGTTGGATAGCACCTCATCACCAACACATTATAAAGCAAACACAAAGTAAAGCAAAGATATATGAAAGATCAATGCATCTAACAATACTGAAAATTATTAGACTAATGGTAACAAATTGATTTCATATTGGATTATCGAATTTAATATAAGCAGTAGCATTTTAAAAGATTGAAATTTATCATTACGTTCTATAAAATCTACATATAGCAGCCATGATTCTGCTACAAGTTCCAAGAGTATTATTTTAATATGAGGACCTTTGAATTGTCATAAATTGAGAAGTTGGTAGTGACTGTGAATGTTCAGTTTGGATAGCCAGATAAGTTTGGAATTTGCGCAAGGTAAGCAGAACCTATAATGCTGATGTTATTAGAAGTCTTTTTATATTATACTAGCTTGGGGACCCGGCGGTGCCTGGGTTATTAGAAGAAGACACTGTTTGTTTTAGGATGTTAGGTAATATCACTGAAGTTTAGTCCAGATCTGTTGTCACCTGGGTTCAGGGCTCTCTGGATAAGGGTGAGCTACAACTCCCAGATCCGAGGTCAATCACCCCCAAACAAGGCCCATATGCACAGTTGGCCATGTTGGGTCTGTGTGCCAAATTTGATCCAGTTCTGACGTCAGCTGGGTTCAGTGCTTTCTGGATGCAGGTGAACTCTAACTCCCAAAATCAAGGACCATTTCCACTAACCCCTGCAGTATGTTCAGTTGTTCATGGCACTTTTCTGTGCCAAGTTTGGTCCAGGTCCATTGTTGGTGGGGGTCACAGTATCAGTGAAGGTACTGCAAGTCCAATTATCTGTGGCAAATTTGATCCAGATCCATCGTTGGTTAACAGTGTTTTCGGGATGTAGGTCAAGTACAACTCTTGTAAATCATGGTGAATTCTCCCCAAACCCCTTGTTCAGTTGCTGTATGTCATAGGAAAGGGTAGGAAATGATTAAGGGTTAAGGTAGAGGCACTGGGCGGGGTTAAGGAATCATGGGGTGTCCATTCTGGAGGACAAACAGTATACCTAGGATGAAATTGTCTCCGCATGAAAGCCTTCACTTGGGTGGGGGGGCAGAATGGTGTTTGTGGATGGCACTGGCAGGGTTTGGGCTACATGTTCATGATGCTCACTACAATCTGCATGTCAGTGGAGGGAAGGCCATGGCTGTCTCCTGCTCAGTGGGAACTATAGCAGTTTGTAGAGGCGGGAGGCTGTCTGTGTAAGTGGACACCTCCTGCACGTATACACATATACATTTTACACTTTTATTAAGTGCATAGATTATTTTATAATCTATAAAAGGGCAAGTATTGTGAGAATTACATTAGCTGTACAAAAAGGTGATGTCCTAGATTCATAAATCTTATAAAGTCTGAAGTGAACAACTAAAGAACAATGCTACATGAAGTTACTGGAATAATGCAGTTTTATACAGCTTATATTATCTTAAGGGGGGTTGTGCAGAACTTTACAGCAGATCATGCCCAAAATTTAAAAAACTTAAAACAATTCTAAATGACTTAATTAACATATTAATTCAGATCTAACTAGCTTCCTACTTACTTTGTTAGTCGTTCAATGGTTTGCACGTGGACATTTGAATGAGTCTGAGAAAGAACAGCTTCATGCTGTGCACATTTTAAGCAAAGGCCACCAACCCGATTGGAACTACTTGCTGCAACAAGCATATCTTGATGCCTTAATCTTCCAGTTAGTTCTTCACTATTCTTCTGTGATTCTGCTAACTGCTTTCTAGAAAGTTAATGACATCCAATGTTACAAACAACAAACAAAGTTGAATAAAAACATTTTTATTAAATAAGCATACACAGAAATAAAACTGAATAACATATACAACAAATTATAAACTACAAATTATCATAACTATAACAACAATACAGTGTTCCTTCACTACTTCGCGGTTCACTTTTCGCGGATTCACTGTTTTGCGGTTTTCAATGAACTCTAAAAGACTATTATAAATCATTAAAAAATTACAATTTATAGCCTAAGGAAGGGAGGAAGGAGAAGCCAAAGGGAGAGAAAAGGAGCCCAAGTGGCAACAGGAGGAGGAGGAGATTTATCAACATACAATTGATTGATAAAGACTTAAAATAGTGTATAACAACTAAAATAATGTATAAATATTAAAATAAATATAGTGTTCCTACATCGCGGATTTTCACTTATTGCGGGTGGTCCTGGAACCTAACACCCGCAATAAGTGAGGGAACATTGTAATATATACATTTTGTTACTCAACTCTCCTCATGGATTAAGGCAGCATACAACATGATTAAAACAGATAGATAAAACTATAAACTACAACCAATGCATTTTATGTATTAATTGTCCAGCAGATGGAAGTGGTAGCAAGGGGCTCAACTATTTTAGATGTGATCCTAAACAAGAGTGATGAGCTGGAGAATGGGATGAAAGTAATAGGTTCCTCACATGGAAGTCGAACATAGTCATGAAAGAAGGACATCTTCTAAAGCAGTGGTTCTCAACCTGTGGGTCACCAGCAGGGCCAGCCCAAGGTAATTTTCAAGTGTAGGCGAAGAAAATTTTGGCACACACCCCCCCAAACCAATCACTGAAAAATAAAAGCATTGGATAAGCAAAAATGTTGGATAATAAGGAAAGATTAAGGAAAAGCCTAAATAAAGAACAACACTCTGAAAACAGGGGAAATCCAGACAGGAAACAATCAAGGCCAGCTAACACCTCCCAACCAAGGATGCCCCCAGGAAGGAAGCAGCCAGGCTTTGAATCTGCAAGATCATTAAATGCTAATCAAGCTGGCCAACTGCAACATTCACACTAGACTCAAACAGACAAAAGCTCTTTCTCCCAACCTGGACTTTACACAGATATATAAACCCCACTTACCTAGCTTCCAAGTACCAACAGACCTCACAACCTCTGAAGGTCCACCTTCAGCCGTGGCCCCGCCTTCGCGCTGCGCGGGCCCGCCTTTGGCCATGGCCAAAGGCGAGCGCCCAGGCCAAAGGCAAGAGGAGGCGGGGTGCACACGCACGCATGCGCGCACACCCGGAAGTGCCTCAACTGCACCCCCTACAGCATGGTGCCACAGGCAAGTGCCTTATTTGCCTTGCAGTTGGACCGCCCCTGGTCACCAGATGTTTTGGCCTTCAACTCCCAGAAATCGTAATAGCTGGTAAACTGGCTGGGATTTCTGGGAGTTGTAGACCAACACACCTGGGGACCCACAGGTTGGGAACCACTATTATTAAGGTTGTTATACAGCAGAAAAGGGAAGTCAAGCATAGTCAGACATGCATTCTAAACTGAAAAAGTTCATTATTATTATTTATTTATCCCACTTTTCTCCCACAAGTGGGAGTGGGAGAAAACCTAGTAAACCTAGGGGGGGAAAAGTGACAGTGATCCCTTGGCAAGGAATACTAAAAGAGATTCTAAAAAGGGAGATACTGAAGAAGCCATTTCAAACAGTTCCATTGTGAAGGAAAAATAAGAGATGTCTAAACAAACCAGAATGGATGTCTAATGAATTTTCAACTGAGCTAAGATTTAAAATGATCAGAATAAGAAAAGGGAAAAATCACCAAAAAGAAAATCAAACAAATACCCAGCATGTACAGTAATACCTTGACATATAAGTTTAATTTCATCAAATTCGTAACTCAATCTGCTTGTATGTCAAATCAAATTTCCCACTGAAATGAATTGCAATGCTATTAATCCATTTCAGCCCCCAAAAAACCACAGCAATTTTTGTTATGTTTTTTAAATAAGAAAAATGTAGAGTCGAGTCTCACTTATCCAAGACTTGCTTATCCAAGGTTCTGGATTATCCAATGCATTTTTGTAGTCAATGTTTTCAATATATCGTGATATTTTGGTGCTAAATTTGTAAATACAGTAATTACAACATAACATTACTGCATATTGAACTACTTTTTCTGTCAAATGTGTTGTATAACATGATGTTTTGGTGCTTAGTTTGTAAAATCATAACCTAATTTGATGTTTACTAGGCTTTTCCTTAATCCCTCATTATCCAAGATATTAGCTTATCCAAGGTTCTGCCGGCCGTTGTTGGGACTCAGCCTTTGTGTGACTCTGATGAGGATTCTGGGATGCAGTTTCAGGATGATGGGATTCAGGTTCAGGATGAGTTTCAAGATAACTCTGATGGGAATTGTGGGATTCAGGTGCAGAGTGTTCCTGCTGTGGGAGATGAGGAGCAGGGAGGCTTTCCCATGGGAAAAATGATGTTAATGATGATGGTTTTCAGGTGCAAGAAGCAGAAAGGGAGAGTGGTTCCCAGCCTCAGTTTGATAACACTAACGAGCCCTGTGGCTTTGAAAGCAAAAGCGATGGAGGCCGCTTCGCTAGATCAGGCTAGTCGTCTGGAATTTCGGGGGTTGTGCAGAAGTCTCAGAATAGCAAATAAGAGGGAGGTTAAAGGGCAAAGAAATGCCTTCATGTTATGCTATTAAAACAGTCTGCTGAGAGGGAAATCTTCATCAAAGCAATTTCCTCACTTGACTCAAAAACTCCCTCCCCAGTCCCCCAAATACTGCTGCCACCTTTCACTCAAGGATGTTACCCAAAGGCCCCCCTCTCTTCCTCCTCCTTTCTGACCTGGCTTCGGTTTAAGCACATTGCCACCGCCACCACCACCACCACTCTGCAGCAGTCCCTAAATGTGCTGATAAGAAATCTGTATGTTACTAAAACTTTTTTCATAAAAAGAGAATGTTTAAATTGCAGAACTTAATTTACAATAAAATGAGATTCCTTATATTTGTTTAAATGGTAACATGGATGCTCGTGTGACTATGTGGATATCCACCATACTAAAAACTGAACAAGTCCATGGAAATGTATATATCCAATACTGATGGGCTATTCGTAATGATATGGATTTACACTCTATTTATGGTAGTGCTGTAAACAGAACTGGAATAGAAAAATATCAGTATATGTATGTTAACAGTGGCTTTAAAATATTTCCAGGCATTTAAAATGTATATAACTAGATTAAGTTTCTAGATTCTTAATAGTTCAGGGAAAATGAGTGATGATTTGTCATGATAAATTAAAACAGGATAAAAACAAAACAAAATTCATTCACGTATCATGCAGGAATCTAAAAGGGAAAGAAATGCTTTTCTTTTTTCTCCCTTTCTGTCTTCCCGTTTCTTCTTTTACCTTAAAGACAAAACCTGAGCTTCAAGTGCTTCTGTTCTTTCTTGATGGAGACATTTTAGCTTGTCCTTTTAAAACAACATGAATACTTATTTTAATTCAAATAATTCAAAAAGTCTGGTCATCATGACGTTACTAACTTGAATTATATTTTGTATTTAAAAATTCATAAATTTAAATCATTTGTTTGTAATTGTACTGTATTTCTTTGATTCTAATTTCAGTACCACCAATACCCATATATAAGCACCCGTGATTCAAGGATACACCACATTTTTAGAAATTTTGATATGGGGGGAAACTGCAGGTTAGAATTTAAGAGATACAATATTTTCCTTAAAATATAAAAATGTAATTGTACACTAAAATAGTTCAAAGTTTAGCCCAGCATCTTTTTAAACTATCATGTTTTGAAGATGCTGTTACTTAAAACATTTTTAACTGAGATACCGGAGACTGACTTTAGGACCTAATGTGATGTCACAGCTCATCAGAACAGAATTCTTTTGAACAAAGGGCAGATTTTTGCGTAATGAAATCTATACGTATATGGATTTACTGTTTTTCTTCAATTGTAAGATGTCCCCTAATTTCAGTACCATCCTCACCAACAAAAATACATGAGATTCTAAGATGCATCCCATTTTTAGAGATGTTCATATAGAAAAAGAATACGTCTTAGAATTAAAGATGTTTAGCAAATGTTAATTTCTCCAAAAGCTAAACAAGTAGTAATACCTCTCTTAGGAAGCTTCTCCTGCACTTTTTAAGACAAACGATTTAATAATAATAATAATAATAATAATAATAATTTTATTTCTTACCAGCCTCTCGAGGCAGGTTACAACATCGCTAAAAACACCCAGTCATTAAAAAACACATAATCTAAAAACATGTTGGAGTTCTATGTATTGGGAAAAAGCTAATCCTTAAGGCATGTGATTAAACAAGATCATCAAAGGATTAAAGATGATGTCTTAGTGAGTATCCAGAAAGATAGAGTAAGACACTTGCTGGGCTAACAGAGTAATTACTTGAGGTGTTTACAGCTGATAAGCATTTTTGTTATAAATCAGGATATTAGGTGGTGTTCTTTTTCTTTCATCCACACCTCTAGCTGTGACTACTGACTACTGCATTAGTAAGTTGTGAATAAAGTTTTGAACCACCCGGCTGGGCTGATAGCAGAGCAGCACAGCATGCTTTTACTGAGGGAGACAAAGAGTAGACACATGTTTGCAGGCAGCTGCTTGTATACTGCGGGATAGGAGGGGAAATCCAGTCCCACCAGTTTTTGGGGGACGCCTGCTTGCACCTAACAAAACATTCTACAAAATACACACATGAAATATATTTCTACAATATACGTATTAAAATACACAGGACAAAGATTAAACATAAGACACAAGTTTAAAATTCGTGATTTAACATGCAGTTTTCAGCTCAAACAAGATCCAATGAAATAGAAAACATGAATTTGGAAAGATACTAAGTTTGTTATTGTTGAATTAAATTTTATCAATATGATGGAAGACATTGTGTTCAGGCTTTGAACTAGATCACTCATTTGTTTTCTAGATTTATATTCTATTCCTTCAAAGATCAGTGTTCCCAGGACAGTTTATATTAAAGTGGGAAATGTGTGTAAGGAAGCAGAGTTTTAAGTCATCTGTTTACTTAAAACAACTGTTTAAATTGCATAGGGTTTTCGTAGTCAAGGAATATTCAGAGATAGTCATGACAATTTCTCCCTCTGAAAATAGACTATGGCATCTGGTATTCATTTATGATATACAATATATCAAATAAACAATACTGAATTTAAAAAGTAGGGAAAACACACACTACAGAACAAAATACTATTGCCACTATACTTAGAAGATTTAAAATGCTTTGAACAAGGGAAAAATCATGCTTTGCATGGTGTCATTTTTTCTAGCCAAACAACTTGGAAGGCATTCCACAGCCAAGATGCTTTAATATGCAGCAATCACCCACCTTACATCAGAAAACAGAGGAACTTGGGAAACAATAAAGAATACAATGATATAGTACTAGAATCAGTAAACATTTTAGAAGACACTGACCAGCTCTAGTTGCCATTTATCAGTTTCTAATACATCTACTGCAGCTTGCTCGTTTTTCTGAGATGATATACAAGTTTCACCAATATGAGCACTACTTATGCCATGAGCATTTTGAGAAGCTGCCTGAAAAGAAAAATATATAAAAAAGAAAATATCTGTCTCAGTTTTTACTGTATACATTCATACACAACCACTACATTACAAATATATGTCAGACTGGGATATTATGTAAAGTTATATGGAAAACATTGCTAATAGCATGGATCTCTGCACTCCAGCTGTGCATCACAACCAAGAGACTTCCTAAGAGTCCTCATGACACACAAGAAAGAGTTTTCAGTGGATGTGAAGAGCTGTAAGGAGTAAGATGAGGCATGAAAGGCATGTTGTAACATTCTCTTTTGGTAACTGTACTGGTGATATACTTCAGGGCTACTGATAACAGTGCCTCTTTAGTTTTGTGGCTATTTCCATTAATCTTCCAACCAAACCCGCATTAACCTAGCTTTCTTTTTAACACCTCCCAACCTCTGAAGGACTCAAATTTACACAGATTTCACTATTTCACAACAGCTACAGCAGATAGAATGTATACAGAATATTTCTTATAAAATTATGTTAAATATTTAGTAAGATATCCCAACTAGTTTATCACATGCAGTCCCATATTACAGATTTATCTAGTTCAGTAAGAAATATGTAGTGTAGTTTGCCCATATGGCTATTCTTATGTATACAACATATTTGTATGTCTTTTTGGTCTTAATACTGTATTGCAGGGGTGTGCATGATTCTGAAGTGTTTTGAACAATTCCTAAGGAGTCTGAGTCATATCTAATATGAAGTGACAAGAAATCAGTTATTTTTTTCCTTTTGTTATGTTTTTTAAAAAACTATTAAGAGCTAAGCTATACTTGATGGAGGAAGCCCCGTAGGGCTTAAGATGGCTCTTCTCCCTCTGCCACTCGGCCTTATACAAGCAGGCCCTGCCCTGGGTCTGGGAGGAGCCGCAGGCATGAAGGGGGAGGGGGGTCTCTGGCGCAAAAGTTTCAGATCGTGCCCATTGGCCTCCCCCTCGCAGCAAGCCACACATCTGGGAGACCCTGCCAAAGGCCAAGGCTCTCTCCCATCAAGGTGAGAGACAGAGGGAGAACAGCCCGTGCAGGGCCTGCTTGCAGCCCTCACCGGGACCTTGCCCTTGGGTAGGCTAACAGAAATCAGAAGGTCTACTTAGGATAAGACAATCTAAAACTACTCAAAGGAAAAGGGGAAACAATAAAATTTAATTCTGCGCTAAGAAAAGGCGGAAGAAAGGGGATGAACTGCAATACAAGGGCTAACCCATATTTTGGTGGATTATCCTCTGCACCTATCAAAGAAACAATTTGAGTTAGCCTTATTAAAACCTAGGAAACCTACTGTAGTATCCAGGAAGGTTTGCTCTCTGAGTGTGCGCTCCATCGTTAACATTTTCAGATTATCATGAAGCTTCTCATTTTCAACCACAACCACACGAATACGAGATTTGAGTTCAGACATTTCCTCCTAGAAAATGAAGTATATAGTTAGTGTGAAAAGAGATAAGCAGCAGTAAAAAAAACTGGTCATAGTTCTTATGCCTTTGATGGGCAGTCAGATTAATTAATTTCTTATTTGAAATACATGAGGGTCTTTAAAAATCATCAGGCTTTCTTTTGGATAAGATCTATTTTTAAATGAAAGATATTGGGGGGTGACAATCAATACGCCATGATCTATCTCAAGCATGGGCAAACTTTAGCCCTCTAGGTGTTTTGGACTTCAGATCCCACAGTTCCTACCAGCTGTTAGGAATTGTGGACTTTGAAGTCCAAAATACATGGAGGGCCAAAGTTTGCCCATGTCTGATCTATCTTCAAGTTCATGAGCATGCAGGTAAGATATGTACAACTGTTGTCAAGATTTTAAGTACTAATTACATTCCGCAATGCAGGCATACATATAATACAGGAATACCTCAGTTAACAAAACTCTCACAACGAAGCATCTTTATACTCTGACAACGAAGCATCTTTTTCTTCCTCATTCTCTGTTGAACTAAAAGCTTTTTTTAAACAGCATCAGCATTGGGTGAATAGTGAAGGAGGGCTGGAGAAACACAGGTTTTCGATGTTGCAGAAGCATGTTTAAAGTAAACAATGTAATAAAGTGTGATCTTTAAAGGAGTGGGATTCTACTAAATGAACCTACTGTAACAATGTATGTCTATTTATAACAGGCAATGTAAACAGCAGCTGTTGTCAAAATCCCCCACTGAGCATACATGACCATAATCACAAAACAAAGGGAACAGGGAAGATTAGATAAACTACTTTGATGTGTGGTTATTTAACTTTTTAAATTGTTTAGCTTTTGCTATGTATTTTAATGTTGTAACTTGTACTATTTTTTATATATGTCAATTGTTGTTTTTAGGGCTTTGTCCCCATGTGAGCCGCCCCGAGTCCCCTTGGGGAGATGGAGGCAGCATATAAGAAATAAATTATTATTATTATTATTATTATTATTATTATTATTACAAACCTTGCTCAACAGGTAGTGTTAGCATGTTAGAAAAGCAAAGATCTATAGGTTTGACCATCTAATAGAAATTACATTTTAATAGATCACTCCTGAGTACATTTTGAAAGAAGTTCTCCAGTGATTTCTAGAAGATTCAAAATGTTTTTCATAACATAAGCATTGAAAGGCTTACCTGACCTGTTCGTTTCACTTTATAAGTACATATTGTTTAATACAAATAAAATACTGAAACATGTTTAGCAGCTTTCCTTTCTTGAGGTGTAGGAACCTGTTCATATTTTTCCATGCTCTAATTGCCCCTGGTACCACATTTTCTGTTAGGGAAGTAATGCCCAGGAACACTGCTATTAATGCAGGCGTTACTGAGATACACATGCAATCCACTTGAAAAAAATCAGACTGTAATTCAGTTAAATCCTATTTACAATACCTTGCAAAATTTGACTTCTGCCTCCAAGTGGTTAATATATTGAGACTGATCATTAATGATGGGTACAAGATCACCAAGGGCAGGCAAACACTGATCTGCTGCTTTAGCTGTTCTCTGAAGAAAATAAATGTATTAACAGTAAAGAACTTTTACACAAGACTCTTTCAAACAATATCAATATAAGAACAACACTCTTTAAAACAGGATACTTTGCATCATATTGTATTTGCACATAATATAGTTTTCTATAATAGAAAACTATAGAATATAGAATTTCTATAGAAATTCTTTGGAGTTAATTTTTTTTCTATTTTAAATATGCATGCATGCATGTATGTATGTATTATCTGCTGATCTCCTTGGGACAAGTAGGCCAACACTATTTTCTCTCTCTCTATCATACCTCTTTTTATTTTATTTGCTCTCCTATTAATATTTGTGCATCTTTTGTACATGTGTCTTTCTTCTCTCAGTGTTTGGTATTATGATGAAAGGTGGATAAAATGAAACAAGACAGAAGCAATCTGTTTGAGAAGGGCTGAATCTCTATGGCAGCGAAAGGGAATCTCTGGTCTACCAGCCTGGTTTGGCAGATACAAATTCAGTCCTAGGGGTCCAGACATGTCTCATCCATCCCTGAAGTTCTACAGCCACACAAAATTCACTTTACACTACATTGTTGACTTCATCGCTGAAATAAGGAAAGCAAAGTACAAGCAGGAAAATCCTGCTGTTGCCACTGTTCTATGATAGGAAGTAATCCTTTTTCTCTTTAGGAAAATGATGTGGTCAAGCAGTATTCCCCCACGCACATAAATGAGGAATGCATGTGGGACGGAGAAAAATCCCACCACTATACCTAATTCATTACCAATTTCATTATGTCCATTCTATGTCACAACTTTCAGGAAACTGTTCGTCTGGATCTGGAAATCAATTAGCAATGTCTCCCTGACACTAGCAATGTGTGGAGTTCCCCTTCAGGCACTTGGGGCATGTGGAATGGAATGGGTTTTACCTAACTTAGGGATGCACACCTTTTCTATACCTTTGATAGCATCTGCCCAGGTG
Source organism: Anolis carolinensis (assembly GCF_035594765.1). Taxonomy (NCBI): domain Eukaryota; kingdom Metazoa; phylum Chordata; class Lepidosauria; order Squamata; family Anolidae; genus Anolis; species Anolis carolinensis. The sequence continues at coordinate 56,906,353 of NC_085841.1, forward strand.
AATCCATTCCTATCAGCCCAAGGGTTCTAGTAGTAAACCAGATAGTTGGGCCCACTGATCAACAGGTGGGTTGGCGATGCCTGGACCAGGACCCAAGCATGTGCCATACCTATCTAAAACTATAAACAATAAAGTTGTGACCTACCTCTTCCAACCCTAATCATACTAGTGCCTAGAAACTACAACTAGGACAGAATGACAGAAAGTTGTTTGCTATACACTGTAAAGACTGTTTATCCTAGCCAGGAGTGGGGAACCTTTTCATATTAAAAGGTGGCATAAATTTAGCTGATAGAAACATAGTTAAGAAACTTTATTTTAAAACGTACATTGCTTTGTAAAAATCTAACTACCATGTACAATACATAATAATTTTAAACAATGAAACTAATTGTTAATTTGACAGTCAAAAGGCTGTACATAAGGTCCTAGAAGGCTGCAGGTTCCCCACTAATAAACTAACCAACTCAATACAAGGTGAGATCTGAAAGACCACTTTTTTCTGTATAAGCCCATCAAGAATCCAAGATTTCCAATGCAGACCTTGTTTTCATTCCATTTTTTCAAGAATTTCTGAAGACACCTCAGATACAGAACTTCCTCTGAAGAAAACGAATTCTTACTTATTTTCAACAGATAATGAAAACTGTATTATTCTTGCATACCTTTGGCTTTGCTTTTAGTATCTTTTAAAGTAGTTTTTTTATTTAAAAATTACATAACAACAATGCCTATAAAAAAAATATTTGCTACCTGGCTTTCCTCATAGTTCTAGGCAGGTTACCTGTAGATAACCTGGATGCAAACCACAGGGCTTTAACAGTAAAAAAAACACAACACTTTGTACTTTGCCCGGAAACTAATTGACAACCAGGAGGCCTACACATTATGTGAGTGATTCAGTTTGGGACCCGTAACATGATTTTTGTGTAATATCTGGATCCCTTCTCATTAGCTGTACAGTTAAAATATCCTCCACCACCTCTGCTGCCCCATGAAGGAGACTAGCTGAAGGAAAGTCTCACATGTTGGGGCTTAGTCTGCACATGCCTCCACCAAGTCTACATATGTCTCCACCAAGAAAGAAGTCTTGTCTCTTCCCTCTCTACAGAGAATTGTCTGAAACCTGGTTGCATTTCTCCTCTCAGAGAAATTAGTTTGTTCCCTTTCTCAGCAGACAAAAAGGTATCTGAGCTTCAGTCAATTCTATCCACTGAGAAGCCGGTTCAGTTCTTGGCAGATGGAAGCAACGGAAGTCCAGCCGCATTTCTGACTATCAAGAAATGAATCTGAGTCCTTTATCAACAGACAAAAGTGACCAGTCAAGTATTCTCTGTCCACCAATAAAGGAATGTAGTAATTTTTTGGTGGGGAGAGATGTAAGTCTCTGCATGGTTGGGCTGCCTGCCATATTTGACACGCAGGAAAGAAGTTGCATTTGGGAGCGCAGTGTAGGCAATCTGATTCCCTGCTTGTTATCACCTTCATCTGCAGAGTGGATCTTGTGTACATCTAAAACCACATAAAGTAAAATCATGTAATATGTGGGTCTACTGTATATCACTGTGGAGATCTCTATAAGCAGAAATGCATCTAAATAATTTAAATAATTAAATCCATGCTTATTGTTCACCAGTATCCCAACATTTCCAATACATTATAAATAGTAATAATTATTTCTGCAGCACTTCATCTAGCACTTCATCTTACACACTTGGAATAAATTCAGTTTGTTTGTTTGCCTTCCCCTGCTTTTCTACTGTTGCGTTTCTCATATTACATTCATTTTACCTAGATCTATAGTGCTAAACTGAAGCTATACAGCTCAAAATCAACATAAAGTTTACATTACTAATAAATACATGTAATGGACCACAATAGCCTATTAATCCATAGTTAATTATGAAATTATTTATAAACTGAGATAACATAAATGGCATATAACTATTGGTCCACTTAACAAGGATGAAAAAAGAAGATAATGCTTACTGTGGGTGACATTCTCCTGCTCGCTGAAGGGGACATTTCACTTTCCTTTTCTTGTTGTTGTCGTAATAAAGCTTTAAGCTGATTAACTAAAAAAAAAGAATAACTCATATATTAACAAGTAAGATTATTCTACTTGAAGCAAAATTAAAAACTAAATTTCAAACCTGCATGACTGTACTGAAGCTCCTGCCATGCTCTATCCTCACTTTCTTCATAGCCTGCATTATCAAATAGCTGGTGAAACACAGCTGTGCTTTCCCCCATTGCCATATCTTTTTCTTCCAAGGCATGCTTCAGTTGACTGAGGCTCTTGCTAGCACGATCTATGAACAATATAATTTTTGTGTGTGAAAATGCTTTCATTCACATTTGAATAGGCAAATACATAAGATGAGTTTTAACACCACAACTCATCAGCCTAGGGGTCTGGGCAAAGGATAACCAGTTTGTGCTACCCATTTCAAAATGTCCAAAACATATTTTGAACCCATCCTAGGAATGTATGGATTACAACATACATATTTAAACATTTGAGAAAAAAGACAGTATAACAAAAAGCTCTACCTTCCCATCATTTTCATTTGTTGCCTTCCATTTTAATAGGAGACAGTATTTACACTATTTTTGCTGCATATTTAAGAAAACTAGCCAAAAAAAGGAGTCCTTTGGTTGAAACAATGGTTATTTTCCTTTCTTCTTTATTCATCTTTGACATCACTACAGGGAACAAAAGAGAGCAGGACAGAGCCACCCCAGTAATATACCAGTGAAGTTCTATTCTTCTGTACTTATTAAGAGCAAACAATTTGTGACCATCTCTGTTTTTGAACAGCTTCTGCATTATTAACTATGTTGGGCAGATCTGATGTAAACTACAATCCAGGAACTGGGGGGTGGGGGTAGTTGTCCATCCTTATAAGTAACCTTATTGTGAGCTGCCCTGGAGAGATTTTTGAATGGACAGGATGAAATTTGTAGTCAGACCTTCATATCCACAAATTTTGCATCCATGGATTCCACCAAGCATGGCTTGAAAGTATTCCAAAAAACTACATATAGATTTGGGGGGGGGGGGGGATTTGTTTTAGTTAAAACTTAGAGTGAGGTGATATGGTAACCAGAAGTTTAGTTTAGGTAACTAAAAATATTTATGTTATAATGTATAATATACAATGAAGCATATGTTACAATTACAACAACTAAAATAATAATAATACAGTAGAGTCCCGGTTATCCGACTTCCGTTTATCCGACACACCGTATTATCCGACGCACTGCCCGGGGGGGGGGGGGGGAGCGTGGCAAGGAGGGAAGGAACTTTTGCGCCCATGCATGGAGGAGGGTGCAGAGGGGAGGGCCAAACTTGAAATGCGCCATTTGAGAAACCTTTGAAACTGAAGCCACAGGAGGGTGCCTGGAGAGAGGCAGGCTCAGAAGGAAGCTTTAATGGAAAATTTCTTCCCCCCCCCCCCCCCGGCGCCTTCCTTGTTTACCTTACAGGAGCTCAAAGGCTCCCACCAGCTGTTTCTAGGGGCGGGCAGCGAGGCGGGCTCCGTGTGGAAAAGGGCCCGGAGCCGCCATGCGCATGGCTGCCTCTGACGCGGCGTCTGTCTCCCCCTCCGCCTCCTCCTTCGCATCTTCCTGGGGAGGAAGAGGGAGAAAAAAGATCTTTTCTCAAACTCCCTGCCGAGGGAGAAAAAAGCTCTTCTCTCGAGCTCCCTTCCTGCCAAGGGAAAGAAAAGCTCTCCTCCTCCTCTTCTCTTGAGCTCTCTCTCTCCCTTCGGCTGCTTGAGAGAGCTCAAGAGAAGAGGGGGAGGAGGGGGAGGAGAGCTTTTTTCTCCCTCGGCAGGGAGTTTGAGAAAAGATCTTTTTTCTCCCTCTTCCTCCCCAGGAAGATGCGAAGGAGGAGGCGGAGGGGGAGACAGACGCCGCGTCAGAGGCAGCCATGCGAATGGCGGCTCCGGGCCCTTTTCCACATGGAGCCCGCCTCGCTGCCCGCCCCTAGAAACAGCTGGTGGGAGCCTTTGAGCTCCTGTAAGGTAAACAAGAAAGGCGCCGGGGGGGAGGGGAGAAGAAATTTTCCATTAAAGCTTCCTTCTGAGCCTGCCTCCCTCCATGCATAGGGCCTCCGTATTATCCGTCAATTTCAGTTATCCAACATTGGGCCCGCCCGTTTATGTTGGATAACCGGGACTCTACTGTAATAATAATAATAATAATAATAATAATAATTCCTCAATGTAAATTTTATACAGAGGATGTCATTTTACTATACTACTGCATAAATGGGTCTTGCCCATCCACCCTGAGGACCCACTCTAATTAGAACTTCCAGAAGCTCCCTAGGAGGTCATGAGTAAATAAATGAGTATATAAATGGATAATAACAAATGTACAAGGCAGATGATAAAAGAAATCACATCTAATATAAAAATACTGGCAGGCTTGCACAGTGGGAACAAAATTACAGATCCATTTTGTAAAAGATCTATCATTGTTCCTAGTGTCACGCAGCAAAAAAATACAGCTTTATATTCTGCGACTTCCATGAGAGGCAGGGTATAAATATGTAACAGTGTTACAGTACTGAAAAAAAACCCTCAGATGGTTACTACTACTTTCAACAAGAGGGAATGAACGGTGGTTTAGCCAAGGCTGGATTTGGGCTTAAATACACATCCTCAAACCCTTGGCACATGACCATATAGATTGTAGTAGATGGTGATGGTATAAGCAAACAAACATGACATAAGTATCTACAGTGTTCCTTCACTACTTCGCGGTTCACTTTTCGCGGAGTCACTGTTTCGCGGTTTTTCAATAAACTCTAAAAGAATATTATAAATCATAAAAATTACAATTTACAGCCTAAGGAAGGGTGGAAGGAGAAGCCGAAGGGAGAAAAAAGGAGCCCAAGCGGCAACAGGAGGAGGAGGCGATTTATCAACATACAACTGGTTGATAAAGACTTAAAATAGTGTACAACTACTAAAATAATGTATAAATATTGAAATAAATATAATGTCCCTACACAGATTTTCACTTATTGCGGGTGGTCCTGGAACCGAACCCCCGTGATAAGTGAGGGAACACTGTAAATTGTTATGTACATACTTTGTTAATGTTGCTGAGCTAACTATGCTTTCCTCTTTAAAACAACATTCTATGATCAGGCAGTGAACAGCTAGCATTTAAAGAGTTACAGAAACTATTATTAAACACACATATACAAATAAAAATATTTATAGTACGATACATGAATATAAAATTGCATAATTTTTCCCTACAACAAAATGCTACTTATTCTGTGTTTTTTATTGTTTGTGTTTACTTTCCCCCCTTGTGTTATGGATTTTGGGGGTATTTTTTTCATTATTTTTCTTTTTTGTTTCTTGTTCTTTCCTTTTTTTTCCTTTGTTTATCGTATGCTTTTACTTTTTATCTTTGTGTAAAATCTGTGTTTAATAAAAAGTATTTGAAAAAAAGAAAATGCTATTCATTCTGAAATAAATTGATGTAACATCAGCAAATTAGAGGCAGGTTGTCTTGAAAATGCTATTATGGAAATGTGTTCAAAATTAAAAACTGCACATAAACAGAAAATATATACAGTAGTCTCACTTATCCAACATTCTGGATTATCCAATGCAGTTTGCCTCCCATCCCGATCCACAGCTTTTTCTCTAGGCAGCAAGGATTGAACATTTTATGGATTTAATTTCCGACAATGTTGTTACTATAAGTTCATTTTATGCAATTCTAACTTTATTTGTAGTCAATTTGTTAATAGCCAATGTTTTTTAGTCAATGTTTTCAATATATTGCAATGTTTTGGTGCTAAATTCATAAATACAGTAATTACTACATAATGTTACCTTGTATTGAACTGCTTTTTCTGTCGATTTGTTGTAAAACATGATGTTTTTGGTGCTTAATTTGTAAAATCATAATGTGAATTGATGCTTAATAGGCTTTTCCTTAATCCCTCCTTATTATCCAACATTTTCATTTATCCAACGTTCTGCTGACCCATTTATGTCGGATAAGTGAGATTCTATTGTATAATCAACATAAACAAACAGGCTATTGTATTCTTTAGTTACACACTAGGAAGACAGAAGCAGTTGCAAAACAAAATGATTCTGATGAAACTGAGAAGAGAAGTGGTGTCTCCTGAAAAAACTTACCGTTTTAAAAAAGTTTTCATCTTTTGCTAAAGAGACACAAACATGAGCTTACTTTGGGGGATATTGAGGAAATCTTCTCTCTAGTCGAGTGTTTCTCAACCTGTGGGTCCCCAGATGTTTTGGCCTTCAACTCAGAGAAATCTTAACAGCTGGTAAATTGGCTGGGATTTCTGGGAGTTGTAGGCCAAAACACCTGGGGACCAACAGGTTGAGAACCACTGTTCTAGTCACTATTACCTAGCCTCAGACACTTTCCTAGTGAACAAAGAGACAATTCTTCAAGTAGTGAGATATATAACACTTTATAAGCAATAGCATATTCCTTGACTTATAATTGGAAATTGACTGGCAGTTGCTTGAAGTACCAGGGATGACATACTCCGACACCAATCCTAGTAAACCATTATCATTAGTATTAAGCAACATTTCTGATAACTCTTCAAATTTTGCTTTTGAATTCTAACAAATTTAAGGACATGAATCACTATGGTTAGTCATTTCGTATTCAGAAATGGTTGCAGCACTTTGTCTATTGAAAAATATTATGTATATTAGAGGCACCATCACAGCCTCCATAAAGAGTTTTGAATCTGCAAACATTCACAAGATTCAGAACATATTGTGCAGCTCCCTGGGTTTTTTTTTTACACACTTGAACTAAAAATACTGAAAGGAGAGGAAAAAACATTCTCATGGAAGCCCTGCATAAAAATATACCTTTAAGAGATCTATGTTCATTCATGATGATCCCACCATAGGTTTTCCTTGGGCAAGGAATACTTACATCTTAGAGGTTCTTTTACCAGCTGCTTCCACTGAAAGTTAACCTATTGCACCTAGTATTCACTGGCAGTCCCCCATCCAAGTTAGTACCCTGCTTAGTTTCAAAGATCTGACAGCATCTAGTGTTTAGGCTGATCAAACTGGTGATGTGTTAGTTTTATAATTGTATTAGTTCTCCACACAACTGATAACTTATAGGTCTCAAGGAACCCCTGCATAAAATGTAGATCTCAGCAAACCCCTGCAAAATACTTATTATATCTAAAGCTAAAAAAGGTCCCCTTTCATAAAAATATTTTCGCAGTACTGTACTTCAAAAACATGGTTAAGAAACCCTGATGTAGAATTATGCTTCTGCACCAGGGTTAGAGGAATTTGGTCCATGGAATTGGCAGGAACACCACTTAGAGGCACTGTCTGAGGTCCGTGAGCCACATTTTGGCCATGCATGCAGAAAATACTCTATTCTATCTATCTATCTATCTATCTATCAAAAGCTTCTGGCATTTTTATCTAAAGTTAAACAACGAAACTAAACAACCCAGAAACTTGGCAACACACCCCAGGGGCCTCCCTGCTAGGTTCCGACAACAAAACCAACACTACAACTCACATCCGTGGCCCAAAAAAGCCAAAAAAACACAAAAAAACATCTACGCATGGACGGAGCAGGACGCAGTGCACGAGCCTCACGTGCCCCACCCCCTCCTCCACGCTCGTTCACCTGCTGCCGCCGCCATCATCGCCACCATCCCCCAGAGCACCGCACGCCTTCCCGCCACTTCCCCGTGCACTCCAAACAGGGAGGGGGAGGGAATGAGAGGCCGTCCCAGAAGAGAGAGAGGCTGGCGAAAGCAGCGGTTTGCTCTCTGGGGAGTGTGGAGGAGAATGCTCCCCCCCCCCCCAGTTTTTACTGAGGCAAAAAACTACCACAGAGCAGGCTTTGGCCTACTCACTCTAACAGGCTTGACACATACAGTCTCCATGGCCTACTATACATCCGGGCCCTGTTTGGAGTGGGATGGACCATGGATGATGGACTTGCATATGGGAGTTGTAGTTCACCTGCCCCCACTGAACCCTGCTATTTCTTATTTATACTACTATTGCTTGACATTACTTTTATGTTTTATTTATATGGTGGATGTTAGCATGTGGCTTAATGACCTTGCAAGCCACTTTGGGTCCATTGCAGAAAGGCGGGGGAGAAATATCAGAATTTAATAAATACATAAATAAATAAATGTCTCAATGGTATGTATGGTTGGAATGACCTTCTGTCGGGAGGGCTTGAATGGTCTCTTCCTTTGTGGCAGATGGGGCTGGACTGGATGACCTTCAGAGACCCCTTTCAAATCTAGGACTCTATCTATCTCCCAATCGTATTTGTGACTGGATGGCCATCTGTCAGGAGGGCTTGGATGGTGTCTTCCTCTATGGCAGAAGGGGGTTCAACCAGATGGGCACCCCTTCTAACTCTAGGATTGTATGGAAGCCTATAAACCAGGCACGAGCCAACTTGGGCCCTCCAGGTGTTTTGGACTCCAACTCCCACAATTCCAGAGAGCCTACCCCATGATGCGCTTTATGTCCTGGTGCCGTTTGCAGGATGATGGACCATGGGTGATGGGATAAGTAGTACTTTCAATCGCTACGAATCCCACAGACCACTGTGATGCCCACCAGTGACGGAACTGGACCAAACTTGGCACACAGATGGGACATGCAGTACCTTCACTCGCTTCTTGAGACCACAGCAACTGCTACATATGACAGAACTGAACCAAATCTGGTATATATATCCCAAATGACACATTTTATATGTTGCAGCAGTTTGGGGGAGGATGGACCAAGGACGATGGGATTTGCAGTACCTTCATCCAATTCACCTCCCACAGGCCGCTGTGATTCCCATGAATGACAAAACTGTACCAAACTTACAAAGGTGCAATGTGGCCCCCTTTACGTCCTGATCTGGTTGGGTGCAGGATGGACCTTGGATGATGGGATTTGCAGTACCCTTATCCGATTCACCTCCCACGGACCACTGTGATACCCATGAAAGACGAAACTGTACCTTACTTGGCATACAGGTGCAATGTCACACAATTTATGTCCTGGTGTGGTTTGCAGGAGAATGCACCAAGGATGATGGGATTTCCAGTACCTTCATCCAATTCAACTCCCACAGACCACTGTGATGCCCATGAATGATGAAACTGTACCAAAGTTGACATATAGGTGCAATGTGGCCCACTTTACATACTCCTATCATTTGAGGGAGCAACAGACCATGGATGATGGGATTGACAGTACCTTCACTCACTTCCCCAGACCACTGCGACCCTCACCAATGTCTGATCAAGACCAAACTTGACACATCGAGTCCCCATGACCTGCTTTACATTCTGAAGCTGTTTGGAGGGGGATCGACCATGGACTTGCATATGGGAGTTGTAGTTCACCCGTACCAACTAAAGCCAACTGACACTGGATCGAGACTAAACTTGGAACAAAGGCAAACAATTCAGTTCTCAAATAACCCGGGCACCGCCGGGTCCCCAAGCTAGTATATAATAAAAGTGAAAATATGTATGTGTGCATGTGGCTGGGGTGTCCACTTACACAGACAAGCCCCTGTCTCCACAAACAGCTATAGCTCCCACTGCTCAGGAGACACCAATGGCCCTTCCTTCAATAACATTGCAGGTTATAGTGAGTGCCATGAACATGTCCAAGAGCCCTGCCAATGTCCTCCACAAACGCCATAATGCCTACCATCCAAGTGAAGGGGACTATTTCATCCTAGATTTTCTGTTTTTCCTCCACCAGATATCCCAGTGTTCCTTACTCTCTCCAATGGTGTGGAATTTGCTGGACCCCACCCACTGCCTCTCCTTTAACCCTTTCCTATTCTTTTCTATCGCACACAGTAAACAGAGGAATCGAATATTGCCCTCCATTTTGGCAGGGTTCATTACACTAGCCATCCTCCAGGTGGTGTTTTCTATGGAAGCTCCTCTCCCTTGCTGTGCGCGCATGAGGGAAAAAGATGGCTGTTTAAACGGTCTTTCCTTAAATCCTCCATCTTCCCTTTTAAACCCTTCCTTCAGTGTAATTAGTTGGTCCACCATCCCAGCTGCTTGGTTAGCAGTCTGAGGCTTTCTATCTTGTACCAGCCATCGATAATCTGATGGAACTTGCTGGTATAGCTGCTCTAATTTTATTAAGTCTTTCAACTGCTGGAAGTCTTTTACCTCAGAATTCCTCAACCAACTCTCAAAATATTGTGCCTGTTTGGCAGCTAGTTGTAGGAAACTTTCGTTTTTCTCTCTCCTCAGAGTTCTGAATTTTGTTCTGTAAAATTCAGGAGTCAGTTGTAACCTTTGTTGTACCAGCTGTTTAAATATAGTGTAATTCCTGCGTTCTTCTTCCACCATTTCGCTATAGATCTCTAATAGCTTTCCACAAATCTGTGGCCTGAGGTAAATCATCCAATTTTCCTCAGCTATTTCCAGATCTTTACAACACCATTCAAACGAAATTAAAAACTGCTCCACATCATCCTCCTTGTTGTATTTAGGAAACCTCTTTAAGGCTGAATCAACAGGATTAATGGTGGGAGTCCCTGGTTGTGCCTCCACAGAAGGCTGAGACAGTGTCAGCTTCTTTTTCTCCCATTCAATCTCCATCTTTCTCAGCTCTATCTGTGCCTGTCTCTGTTTCTCTTGTGCTTCTGCCTCCAATTTCTTACTCTCCAACTGTGCTTGTCTCTCTCTCTCCTGTGCTTCTGCCTGTCTCTGTCTCTCTTTATCCTGTGCTTCTAATTCTAATTTCCTCATCTCTAATTGGTATTTCATCATTGCTTCTGACATGGTGGTCTGTTGTTCCGAATCTGAACTCTCTCCCTCTTGGTACACCTCTACCTCTCCTGCTCCTCTTTTCTGCTTTCTGGTGGCCATTGTCTACAACTTTTACCTCAGAAATTTTATTGAGCGATCTTAGGCACCAAATTAGGGATGTTATACGTATCCCGCCGCTTGCCGCCAAATAATGTGGGGACTTGATGTGGCAGAGAATGGAATCCCTTCAGATCCCACCGCTGCCACCAATTTATGTGGAGCACTTGATGTGGCAGAGGATGGAATCCCCTTTGAATCCCACCGCTGCCACCAAATAATGTAGAGAACTGAGGTGACAGGGAATGGAATCCCTTTTAGAGTCCCTCAGCTTTGCCACCAATGGTGTACAGAGGTGAGGTGTCTGACAGGAATGTGTGTCAGTGATGGAACCCTTTTGATCCCACCCACACACACACAGATACCACCACTTAATAAAGATGTTTTGTGAGAGATGATGTTAATTAATGTTTTGTTTGATTATCTTCTTCTTCGCTGCCACCAATGGTGAGACGTCAGGCAGATGGCACTGGTTCCTTTAAGCTTTTTCTATTTGTTCCACTTCAGATGTTGATGTTGCTTAATTTAATATGAGAGTATGACAGAGGCTTGATTTGAATAAAATCAAAACAAGTTTATTGCAGGTACAGAGCTTGATGGTTTCAGATAACTTGGTAAAGGCACTTCGCTTAATGGTTACAACGGTTATGAGGTGGTTAAACTTTCAAAATACTTCTTTCTTTAAGTTGCACTAAACCCTGATCCTACTGGATCCCCTGGGATTAATGTTCTCTAATCCACAGACTCTACAGATGACCCTAGACAAATCACCTAACTTGCCTAGTCTGGTCTAACCTAAATCTGACTCAAATCTCTCTATTTAAGCCAGTCTGATTCTCCTCACAAGAATCAGATCCTTCTCTGTGACTGGAAAATCACCAACTCCTAAAATAAATCCTTTATTTTAGGCCTGACTCAAATTCTTCTGAGTCACCCTGATTCTCTACCTGAGAATCAGTTCCTTCACTGTGGATGGAAATCACAGACTGCTGGGTTTTAAAACATTCCCCTTTTCCTTTCCAAGCGGCGGTTGGCTCCGCCCCTGTTGCTATGGTAACCTGTTCTAGCATTCTAAGATGGCTACCTTCCCCCATACATATGGTCAACTGAAATACTCACCATTTTAAACTTAGCCAAACCTGGCTGTATAAACAAAATCAAATACACATATCATCTATAAACAAAATACAATTATACACTTCTTCACAGATGTATAGTTCACCTATAATCTAAGAGCACTCTGAACTCCACCAAATGATGGACCTGGAACTAACTTGGCACGCCGAACCCCTATGACCAACAAAAAATACTGGAGGTCTTTGGAGGAATTTATAGAAGTTTTAATTCACCTATATCCAGAGTGTACTAAAAACTCAAACAATGATGGATACTCGCAACCAGAATCAAACACATAGCAAAGTATCCCATCCCACTATGTATAAAATCCTGTATCTCTTAGGAGAACAAGTGTCAAGTGTATAACCTTACCACCAGAAGAAGGCCTGAAGAAAAGGCCGAAACCAGTTGTGGGCGGCTGATTCATGTTCAACTCATCATAAGAACACACAACGTCATTACGATTTCAGAAAGACTGAATAAAACCTATATCATATTGTTTGTGATTACTGTGAATTCGAACAATATAATAAGTTTAACATTTAACCTATCTGCTGAATTTATTCATTTTATTTTTGTATATAAGTGGGCTGTTTGTGTTTAGCTTATCTACTAAGGAACCCATTCATATTGGTATGCTGATATGCCCAGATTTGAATATGATAAGCCCAGATTTGAATACTGGTGGGAGTTGTAGGGAATTTTGGAGTTGTAGGTACTGGAATTTATACTTCACCTGCAATCAATGAGCACACTGAACTCAACCAAAGATGAAATTGGACCAAACTTGGCACACAGAGCGCCCATGACCAGCAACAAAAATACTGGAGGTCTTTGGGGGAAAATTCAACTTGATTTGGGGGAGTTGTAGTTCACCTACATCCAAAGATCACTGTGAACCCAAACACTGATGGATCTGGACCAAACTTGGCACACATACCTGATATGCTGAAATGTTATTACTGGAGGGATTTGGGGCAAACTGACCTTCCTTTTTGGGAGTTGTAGTTCACCTACAACCAGAGAAACTGTGACATCCACCAATGATGCACCTGGACCAAACCTGGCACACAGAACCCCCATGACTAACTCAACCTACTGGAGGGGTTTGAGTGGACTGATTCAACATAGTGGTAGTTGCAGTTTACCCTACCGCCAGAGAGCACACTGAACCCCACTGATGATGCATCTAGAGCAGGTATGGGCAAACTTGGGCCCTCCAGGTGTTTTGGACTTCAGCTCCCATCATTCCTAACAGCCTCAGGCCCCTTTCTTTTCCCCCTCAAAAGAAAAGGGCCTGAGGCTGTTAGAAATGGTGGGAGTTGAAGTCCAAAACACCTGGAGGGGCCAAGTTTTTCTATGTCTGATCTAGAGCAAACCTGCCCAACATAACAAACTTTAAGTATTGATGAGGTTTCTCAGGGTTAACCTGGCATGATGTCAGTTGTAGTTCACCCACAACTTTATGCATTTTGTACAATTAAAAACTGACTTTTTCAAATAACCCAGGCAACACCTGATACCAAAGCTAGTTATAGATAAAATGGAGATGGTGGTCATGTCACCTAAACTTAGCAGTTCCCAAACTTTGGTCCTTCAAGTTTTTTGGACTTCATCTCCCAGAAACTCCTGCCAGTTTGGCTAACAGTCAGGGATTCTGGGCGTTGAAATTCAAAACACCTCGAGAACCAAAGTTTGGGAAGCAAGGGACCACACAATTTATCTATCATATAATCTAATATACCAGGCTCAAAGTTTGGAGGATTTTATTTCCTAAAAGTGTGGTTGCACAGGGGCAACTCCACTTCAATTCGAAACGGTTTTTGGCCCTCAAAAAGATTTGGACTCCAGATCCCAGAAGCCCCAGCCTGGCTAACGGTCAAGAATTCTGGGAACTGAAGTACCAAAACTTGGATATTCACTTACAAGATAGTTGGGGAAACATGCGTGCAAAACGGGGTCCAAGAAAAGCTCAGAGACCTTGTTCGGGGCGTGTTTTCTGTATCCAAAAGGAAGGAAATGTACTGAGTGGGTAACAGACAGACACACACACGCTCTCGCTCTCTCACTCACTCACCGCGCAAACTCTGGTGGTACTGCTCCAGGGCCTCCTCCAAGCCAGGCTCTCCTCCGGCCTCCCCCCTCATGGGGCTCGGGCTGCACGCCGCCGCCCTTTCCGCCACCGCCGCCGGCTCTGGGGACGCCTGCATTGGGAAACGTGTCCGGTAGAAAGCTCCCTCCGCCCGGTCGCTGACAGGGAGCTGAAGGGACTGCTGGGCGGGACGGGAGGGAGTCCCCAGAGAGAAGGCCGCGCCTGAGAAAGACCGTTGCTTAGCAACCCAAAAACGGTCCTACAGAAAGGAGGAACTTCCTCTGCCTGCCGCTTAGGTGGGCGGGAACTGCCTCTCGCTGCCAGGAAAGAGTCCTACGCCTCCCAGTATGCAACGCCGAAGTATTTGACCTGCGCCTAATGACGCTTTTGCCGCGAAGCTAGCTGGGAATCGTAGTTCAACACCGCAAGTCTTGTTTCCGCCCCCCTTTCTCGCTCCCTCCCACTCAGGTGCGAGTGTTATACCAAACAATCAATAGTAAAGCGCTTTGTGGTACCTGTATTTTTCAACGAATCACAAAATTAATCGCCTTTGGAGGGAGGGGCTGTCTAGTTTTTAAATATAATTTATTTATTGTGTCAGAAGCGAACCCAGGGTACAAGTTGTAATGTAATGGAAAACACAAAGTTGTTTTAAAAATCGGCATTATACTAAATGTCCTTTGACCAGCGGCTGGCCACTTGGAGTGCCTCTGGTGCTGCAATAAGAAGGTCCTCCGTTGTGCATGTGGCAGGGCTCACACTCGCATGTCACACCGCCCTGTTATATTGGTTTTTTGTGTGTGTGTGTTGCACTGTACATGATTATTTATTGTATTGTTTAATTGTATTATGATATGTTGTTTTTATATTTTGCTATATTGTACTGTTCTGGGCATGGCCCCATGTAAGCCGCCCCGGGTCCCCGTTGGGGAGATGGTGGCGGGGTATAAATAAAGTTTTATTATTATTATTATTATTATTATTGTGGACTCGACTTTGTGGCCCCATTTCTTAAGGTTGGCTCTGCATCGTGGTGCCAGAGCACAGTCTGTTCAGTGCCTTCCAAGTCGCCCAGTCTTCTGTGTGCCCAGGAGGGAGTCTCCCATCCGGGGTCAGCCACTAATTGAGGTTCTGGGTTTTAGCCTGCCACTTTTGGACTCTTGCTTGCTGAGGTGTTCCTGCGAGTATCTCTGTAGATCGTAGAAAACTATTTCTTGATTTAAGGCGTTGACATGCTGGCTGACACCCAAACATGGGATGGGCTGGAGATGTCACTACCTTGGTCCTTTCACTTTTGGCTGCTACTTCCCGGTGGATGTCAGGTGGTGCAATAACTGGCTAAAAAGTATAATTTCAAATTGTTGTTCTATATACTACTGGTTTTATTTATATTGTATTGTGTGTTTATTTTGTGTGTTGTTTTAGGCACTTTGTGCCATATGTAAGCCACTCCGAGTCCCTTTGGGGAGATGGAGGCGGGGTACAATAATTAAAATTATTATTATTATTATCCTCCAATGGTGTGGGGTGTAGACATCCTGTCTACATGTCTCATTAAGAGCCACATCCACTGTTTTAACATGGTGAGATGTGTTCCACACTGGGCATGCGTATTCAGCAGCAGAGTAACAAAGCACAAGGACAGATGTCTCCACTGTAGCTGGTTGTGATCCCCAGATTTTGCCAGTCAGCTTTCGTATATTATTTCTAGCACCCACTTTTTGCTTGATAGTCAAGCAGTGCTTCTTTTAAGTCAGGTGGGGTTTATATATCTGTGGAATGTCCATGATGGGAGAAAGAACTCTTTGTCTGTTTGAGGCAAGTGTGAATGTTGCAGTTGATCACCTTGAATAGCATTGAATAGTCTTGCAGCTTCAAGGTCTAACTGCTTACTGCCTGTGGGAATCCTTTGTTGGGAGGTGTTAGCTGACCCTGATTGTTTCCTGTCTGGAATTCCCCTTTTTTTAGTGTTGTTCTTTATTTACTGTTCTGATTTTAGAGTTTTTTTTAATACTGGTAGCCAGATT